>NC_143041.1:49914946-50272446 GCF_057628025.1 Oncorhynchus mykiss | reverse complement strand
ATTGACTGTATGTTTGTTTTACTCCATGTGTATGTCTGTGTCGTTGTATGTGTCGAACTGATTTGCTTTATCTTGTTCAGGTCGTAATTGTAAATTAGAACTTGTTCTCAACTAGCCACCTGGTTAAATAAAGGTGAAATAAAAATAAACTAAAAAAATGTGTCAGTGAAATGACCATAACAAACCCCATTGATGAATCAGTGAAATGACCATAACAAACCCCATTGATGAATCAGTGGAATGACCATAACAAACCCCATTGATGAATCAGTGGAATGACAATAACAAACCCCATTGATGAATCAGTGGAATGACCATAACAAACCCCATTGATGAATCAGTGGAATGACCATAACAAACCCCATTGATGAATCAGTGGAATGACCATAACAAACCCCATTGATGAATCAGTGGAATGACCATAACAAACCCCATTGATGAATCAGTGGAATGACCATAACAAACCCCATTGATGAATCAGTGGAATGACCATAACAAACCCCATTGATGAATCAGTGGAATGACCATAACAAACCCCATTGATGAATCAGTGGAATGACCATAACAAATATATACAAAATAATACAAAATGCTCTGAGACCAGGTTGTGATAAACCATCTAGGTGTAATTAATAACTTCATCATGCTCAACGGGATATTCAATGCCTGCTTTTTATTTTAGTTTTACCCATCTACCAATAGGTGACCTTTGCGAGACATTGGACAACCTACCTGCTCTTTGTGGTTGAATCTGTGTTTGACATTCTCTGCTCAACTGAGGGACCTTACAGATAAATTGATGTGTGTGGAACAGAGATGAGGTAGTCATTCAAAATCATGTTAATGTCACAGATCACCTGGCCCCTATTCCCACACCTGGCCCCTATTCCCACACCTGGCCCCTGTTCCCACACCTGGCCCCTGTTCCCACACCTGGCCCCTGTTCCCACACCTGGCCCCTGTTCCCACACCTGGCCCCTGTTCCCACACCTGGCCCCTATTCCCACACCTGGCCCCTATTCCCACACCTGGCCCCTGTTCCCACACCTGGCCCCTGTTCCCACACCTGGCCCCTGTTCCCACACCTGGCCCCTATTCCCACACCTGGCCCCTATTCCCACACCTGGCCCCTGTTCCCACACCTGGCCCCTGTTCCCACACCTGGCCCCTATTCCCACACCTGGCCCCTGTTCCCACACCTGGCCCCTATTCCCACACCTGGCCCCTGTTCCCACACCTGGCCCCTGTTCCCACACCTGGCCCCTGTTCCCACACCTGGCCCCTGTTCCCACACCTGGCCCCTGTTCCCACACCTGGCCCCTATTCCCACACCTGGCCCCTGTTCCCACACCTGGCCCCTGTTCCCACACCTGGCCCCTGTTCCCACACCTGGCCCCTGTTCCCACACCTGGCCCCTATTCCCACTGATTGTATTTATATATCTGTGCCCTTTGTTCACCATGGTGGGGTCCATTATTGTTACTATGTCTGTTGGTGCGTGAGTACCTGTGCTGTGTGTTTTGGGCTTTCATGCCATTGTGGATTGCGCAGATGATTACGCCCAGTGCGTTAATCATTGTGCGCTGGTGTTATCTATTCGGGGTACTCCTCACTCTTTTGTTTGGGATTCAGCCCTGTGATTTTGTTATGTCTTCGTCTCCGTGCCCTTACAAGGCACGCTGTTATTTGGGGTATAATTTTTGGGGGAAAATATTACGCATTCCTGCGTCTGTCTCCTGATCCTTCATGCCAACGTGCCAGTTAAACAATGTTATTGCACACAGAGTCCATGCAACTTATTTTGTGACTTGTTAGGCACATTTTTACTCCTGAACTTATCTAGGATTTAAAGTATTTCAGATATTCATATATTCATAAGTCCTATCTGATCTGATCAAATGCCTGGTTCATTTGTCTTGTTGTAATAATCCATCATTTCAAGAAGCCTTTAGATGCTGTGAATGTCCCTTCCAAGAAACCAGTTTCTTAATTTCTGTGAGTCTGATTAGTGTAGTTGCACAGGGCTAGGCTGATGGGTGGAGAAGAAGCCTGATTAGTTTAGTTGCACAGGGCTATGCTGATTGGTGGAGAAGGGGTAATATAAACTAGTCTGATTAGTTTAGTTGCACAGGGCTAGGCTGATTGGTGGAGAAGGGGTAATATAAACTAGCCTGATTAGTGTAGTTGCACAGGGCTAGGCTGATTGGTGGAGAAGTAGCCTGATTAGTGTAGTTGCACAGGGCTAGGCTGATTGGTGGAGAAGGGGTAATATAAACTAGTCTGATTAGTTTAGTTGCACAGGGCTAGGCTGATTGGTGGAGAAGGGGTAATATAAACTAGTCTGATGAGTGTAGTTGCACAGG
The DNA here is from genome assembly GCF_057628025.1 of Oncorhynchus mykiss. Taxonomy (NCBI): domain Eukaryota; kingdom Metazoa; phylum Chordata; class Actinopteri; order Salmoniformes; family Salmonidae; genus Oncorhynchus; species Oncorhynchus mykiss. The sequence goes on along the minus strand of NC_143041.1, from coordinate 50,270,083 downwards.
GCTAGGCTGATTGGTGGAGAAGGGGTAATATAAACTAGTCTGATTAGTGTAGTTGCACAGGGCTAGGCTGATTGGTGGAGAAGAAGCCTGATGAGTGTAGTTGCACAGGGCTAGGCTGATTGGTGGAGAAGTAGCCTGATTAGTGTAGTTGCACAGGGCTAGGCTGATTGGTGGAGAAGAAGCCTGATTAGTTTAGTTGCACAGGGCTAGGCTGATTGGTGGAGAAGAAGCCTGATTAGTTTAGTTGCACAGGGCTAGGCTGATTGGTGGAGAAGTAGCCTGATTAGTTTAGTTGCACAGGGCTAGGCTGATTGGTGGAGAAGAAGCCTGATTAGTTTAGTTGCACAGGGCTATGCTGATTGGTGGAGAAGGGGTAATATAAAGTAGTCTGATTAGTTTAGTTACACAGGGCTATGCTGATTGGTGGAGAAGGGGTAATATAAAGTAGTCTGATTAGTTTAGTTGCACAGGGCTAGGCTGATTGGTGGAGAAGTAGTCTGATTAGTTTAGTTGCACAGGGCTATGCTGATTGGTGGAGAAGGGGTAATATAAACTAGCCTGATTAGTTTAGTTGCACAGGGCTATGCTGATTGGTGGAGAAGGGGTAATATAAAGTAGTCTGATTAGTTTAGTTTCACAGGGCTATGCTGATTGGTGGAGAAGGGGTAATATAAACTAGTCTGATTAGTTTAGTTGCACAGGGCTATGCTGATTGGTGGAGAAGGGGTAATATAAAGTAGTCTGATTAGTTTAGTTTCACAGGGCTATGCTGATTGGTGGAGAAGGGGTAATATAAACTAGTCTGATTAGTTTAGTTGCACAGGGCTAGGCTGATTGGTGGAGAAGGGGTAATATAAACTAGTCTGATTAGTTTAGTTGCACAGGGCTAGGCTGATTGGTGGAGAAGGGGTAATATAAACTAGTCTGATTAGTTTAGTTGCACAGGGCTAGGCTGATTGGTGGAGAAGTAGCCTGATTAGTTTAGTTGCACAGGGCTATGCTGATTGGTGGAGAAGGGGTAATATAAAGTAGTCTGATTAGTTTAGTTTCACAGGGCTATGCTGATTGGTGGAGAAGGGGTAATATAAACTAGTCTGATTAGTTTAGTTGCACAGGGCTAGGCTGATTGGTGGAGAAGGGGTAATATAAACTAGTCTGATTAGTTTAGTTGCACAGGGCTATGCTGATTGGTGGAGAAGTAGTCTGATTAGTTTAGTTGCACAGGGCTAGGCTGATTGGTGGAGAAGGGGTAATAGGGGTTCAGGGAGGCCTGGGAGTTATGTCCCAGTTTGTCAACAGGTGTGTGTAGGAGGAGATGTTGAGGTGGGTGTGGGACAGACAACTGTGTGTAGGAGGAGATGTTGAAGTGGGTGTGGGACAGACAACTCTGTGTAGGAGGAGATGTTGAAGTGGGTGTGGGACAGACAACTGTGCGTGCACAGGGGTGTACATGTTTGTCTAGGATACCAGTAAATTAAACGTCTCAGCTTACCTTGCTCAACCGTTGACCGTGGGAAAGAATGTCTTTTCATTTGACTGTAATTATTGTGTCATGAGGGGTGTGGTGTCATGAATGAATGGAGATCCAACTATGGTCAGGTGGAACGTACCTTCCCAGGAAGATGACAGAACAGATACACACCTTTACATTGTACTGTTGATATTCTCATCTGGGAAATTCACTTATTTTCCTGAAAGAATATGAGTCGTGACCTCATCTGTGCCTCAGGAGGTTCAGTGGTAAGTTGACTAATGCTGCTTGGAAGGTGAAGTATTTTGTGTAAAAGGTCATTCACAAATGTTAATGACTGTTTCTGGGGAAATAATAATAAAATAATAATAATCATCACTTAAGTTTAAAAAAAGACAACTGTCTGTCGAGGATATCTTGCTCTCTCAGCTTTGCCTTCACTATTTTTCTCAAAACATGTAATCAATCAGTAATCTGTCTTTGTGACCTGATGTCAGTCTTCAGTAAGACTGATATTTGATCCCAGTCCCCAATCCATAACCTCCCTAACCATATCACATGACTTCTCCATTGTCTTTGCTAAACCAAGCGTGTCAACCACCCTGTCACGCCAACACTGGTTATGTCCCAACTGGTGCACTACTCCCTATATAGTGCACTACTTTTGACCAGGGCCTGTAGGGAATAGGGTGCCATTTGGGATGAAACCCATGTCTACGTATTCTTTCTCAGGCCATGGGGGAACCAGGGTTCTCTTTCACATTGACAGTTAGAACAATAACACTTATCTGTCATACTGACAGTTAGAACAATAACACTTATCTGTCATACTGACAGTTAGAACAATAACACTTATCTGTCATACTGACAGTTAGAACAATAACACGTATCTGTCATACTGACAGTTAGAACAATAACACGTATCTGTCATACTGACAGTTAGAACAATAACACTTATCTGTCATACTGACAGTTAGAACAATAACACTTATCTGTCATACTGACAGTTAGAACAATAACACTTATCTGTCATACTGACAGTTAGAACAATAACACTTATCTGTCATACTGACAGTTAGAACAATAACACTTATCTGTCATACTGACAGTTAGAACAATAACACTTATCTGTCATACTGACAGTTAGAACAATAACACGTATCTGTCATACTGACAGTTAGAACAATAACACTTATCTGTCATACTGACAGTTAGAACAATAACACTTATCTGTCATACTGACAGTTAGAACAATAACACTTATCTGTCATACTGACAGTTAGAACAATAACACTTATCTGTCATACTGACAGTTAGAACAATAACACTTATCTGTCATACTGACAGTTAGAACAATAACACTTATCTGTCATACTGACAGTTAGAACAATAACACGTATCTGTCATACTGACAGTTGAACAATAACACTTATCTGTCATACTGACAGTTAGAACAATAACACTTATCTGTCATACTGACAGTTAGAACAATAACACTTATCTGTCATACTGACAGTTAGAACAATAACACTTATCTGTCATACTGACAGTTAGAACAATAACACGTATCTGTCATACTGACAGTAGAACAATAACACTTATCTGTCATACTGACAGTTAGAACAATAACACGTATCTGTCATACTGACAGTTAGAACAATAACACTTATCTCTCATACTGACAGTTGAACAATACCGTTAGGTTTATAAACACGTCAAATCTGTTTATTTATTACTGTATCTGTCCTTATTATAGACACAGCCTGACCAGCAGTCACTTTACTGAAGACAAATTCTACTGAACAGGACTGAATTCAACGCCGACTGAACAGGCATCAATGGGAGACAAGCCATTTACAATGTGGAGCCAGGGATCTTGGATGTGACTGAGCTGTAAATAATGTAAGTTATTCATATCTAGGACAGGAAAAAGACTTCAGAATAGTGCTGTAGTGTCAAACAGAAGAATAAAAATAACAGTTGTGTGGAAAAACCCAGCTATAAATAGCACCGTTCTGTTACTCCCAGATGGCCCAGTGATCTTAATGGACAATTAATCTAGTGACACACTTTTGAAAACTAAAATAGATAACTATCCAACGTAATACTAATAGTGTTGGTAGTCCAACTCAGAGCCCAGATAATGAAATTAAAAATGTGATTGTTTTTTCATACACACAGTGTTTCTTGCTAAAGAAGTCATAACATGATAACTGCCAGACAGAGGAAAAAAGAGTCTGTCAACCAGCCATCCAGACAGCCAGTCAACCAGTCAGTCAGCCAGCCAGATATCCAGTCAACCAGTCAGTCAGACATCCAGTCAACCAGTCAGCCAGCCAGACAGCCAGTCAACCAGTCAGTCAGCCAGTCAGTCAGACAGCCAGTCAACCAGTCAGTCAGACAGCCAGTCAACCAGTCTGCCAGCCAGAGAGCCAGTAAACCAGTCAGACAGCCAGACAACCAGTCAGCCAGCCAGAGAGCCAGTAAACCAGTCAGACAGCCAGACAACCAGTCAGCCAGCCATACAGCCAGTCAACCAGTCAGTCAGCCAGCCAGACAACCAGCCAAGCAGTCAGTCAGCCAGCCAGCCAGACAGCCAGTCAACCAGACAGCAGCCAACCAGCCAGCCAGCCAGGAAGTCAGCCAGCCAGTCATGATTGAGTACTACTCTGTTCAGGTAGACTGTGATTTTGCTGTGATCTGATAGGGGTGTCAGTGGACTGACTGTGAACGCTCTGAGAGACTCTGGGTTGAGGTCAGTTATAAAGTAGTCTACAGTACTACTGCCAAGAGATGAGCTATAGGTGTACCTACCATAGGAGTCCCCTCGAAGCCTACCATTGACTATGTACAGACCCAGCGTGCGACAGAGCTGCAGAAGTTGTGACCCATTTTTGTTGGTTGTTTTGTCATAGTTGTGTCTAGGGGGGCATATTTGGGAAAGAATACTGTCACCTCTAGGAAGGTAATTGTCCCCCTGTGTGCTAACAGTGTCAGGTTCTTGTCCAGTTCTGGCATGTAGGTCACCACAGACTAGTACATGTCCCTGGGCCTGGAAATGATTGATTTCCCCCTCCAGGATGGAGAAGCTGTCTTCATTCAAGTATGGGGATTCTAGTGGGGGGATATAGGTAGCACACAGAAGGACATTTTTCTCTGTTGAGATCATTTCCTTTTGAATTTCTAGCCAAATGTAAAATGTTCCTGTTTTGACTTAGTTAGTAGAGTGGGTTAGGTCTGCTCTACTCCAAATTATACCAAATTAGTTTCACACCTGGTAGTTTGGTGGATGGTACTACCAGCTCTCTGTAACCTAGAGGGCAACCAGTGGGTCCATCTCCTCTATACCATGTTTCACACCTGGTAGTTTGGTGGATGGGACTACCAGCTCTCTGTAACCTAGAGGGCAACCAGTGGGTCCGTCTCCTCTATACCACCCACCTGGTAGTTTGGTGGATGGGACTACCAGCTCTCTGTAACCTATTGGGAAACCAGTGGGTCCGTCTCCTCTATACCATGTTTCTTGTAGGATGACAATGTCTGTATTTCCAATTTCTTTGATGAAGACCAGGTTCCTGCTCTTTAGGCCAAAGGCAGACTTCAGACTGTCATGTTCTGACCTTAGTTCCTTTGTTATGTCTTTGTTTTAGTTTGATCAGGGCGTGAGTTGGGGTGGGTAGTCTATGTTCTTTTTTCTATGTTGTGTTTATGTGTTTGGCCTGGTATGGTTCTCAATCAGAGGCAGGTGTCGTTCGTTATCTCTGATTGAGAATCATACTTAGGTAGCCTTTCCCCACCTGTGTTTTGTGGGTGATTCTTTTCTGTTTTAGTGTTTTACGCACCTTTCAGGACTGTTTCGGTTTGAGTGTTCAGTAAAATAAATTAGCATGAACACATACCACGCTGCACATTGGTCCGACATTTCATACTCCTCGTTAGAGAAGGACGAAGAATTCCATTACAGAATCACCCACCAACCAAGGACCAAGCAGCGTGGTATCGGGCAGCAGCGATCTCCGGACCCGTGGACATGGGAGGAGATACTTGACGGCAAGGGACCCTGGTCACAGGCTGGGGAATATCGCCGCCCCAAGGCAGAGCTGGAGGCAGCACGGCAGCACGAGAGGCAGCCCCAAAAAAAATTTGGGAGGGGGGACAAGGGGAGTGTGGCAGAGTCAGGTTGGAGACCTGAGCCCACTCCTCGTGCTTACCAGAAGAAGCGCAGTAGGCACCGTATTATGTAGTCAAACGCACGGTGTCGCCAGTACGCGCTCACAGCTATAGGCTGTGCCAAGCGAGAGTGGGCATCCAGCCAGGGCGTGTTGTGCCAGCCCAGCGTGTTTGGTCTCCGGTACGCCGTTTCGGCCCAGGGTATCCTGCGCCGGCGCTGCGTGCTGTGTCTCCGGGGCGCTGGGATGGTGCAGTGCGTTCTATGCCTGCGCTCCGCCCGTGCCGGGTGAATGTGGGTATTGAGCCTAAGGGAGAGGTACGAGTGGTATGCACCAGATCTCTAGTGCTCACCCACAGCTCGGTTCCACCTGTGCCTGCACTCTGGAGGGTCCGGGCTAAAGGGTTCATCCAGCCTGGAGGAGTGGTGCCAAGGCTGCGCACCAGAGCTCCAGTGTTCCCCCACAGCCCGGTCCATCCGGTGCCTCCTTCAAGCACCAGGCCTCCTGTAGGTCTCCCCAGCCTGGTGTTTTTTGAGTGTTCAGGAAAATAAATATCATGAACACATACCACTCTGCACATTGGTCCGACATTTCATACTCCTCGTTAGAGGAGGACGAAGAATTCCGTTACACAGACCTTGTATATTTAATCAAATTTACCAAAAAAGCCCTTTTTACATTAGCCGATGTCACAAAGTGCTGTACAGAATCCCAGCCTAAAACCCCAAACAGCAAGCAATGCCTCCTATCCCTCCCTTCCTCCTATCCCTCCCTCCCTTCCTCCTATCCCTCCTTCCCTTCCTCATATCCCTTCCTCCTACTCCTCCCTTCCTTCCTCCTATCCTCCCTCCTTCTCTTCCACTTATCCCTCCCTCCCTCCCTCCCTTCCTCCTATCCCTCCCTCCCTTCCTCCTAACCCTCCCTTCCTCCTATCCCATCCATCCCTCCATTCCTCATATCCTTCCATCCAAACCTTCCTCCTATCCCTACCTTCCTCCCTTCCTTCGTTCCTCCTATCCCTCTCTCGTTTCCTCCTATCCCTCCCTCCCTCGTTTCCTACTATCCCTCCCTCCCTCCCTTCCTCCTATCCCTCCCTCCCTTCCTCCTAACCCTCCCTTCCTCCTATCCTATCCATCCCTCCATTCCTCATATCCTTCCATCCAAACCTTCCTCCTATCCCTCCCTTCCTCCCTTCCTTCGTTCCTCCTATCCCTCTCTCGTTTCCTTCTATCCCTCCCTCCTTCGTTTCCTCCCCTCCCTCCCTCGTTTCCTCCTATTCCTCCCTTGCTTCCTCCTATCCCTCCCTCCATTCCTCCTATCCTCTCTCCCTCCCTTCCACCTATCCCTTCCTCCTATCTCTCCCTCCCTTCCTCCTATCCATCCCTCCCTCCCTTCCACCTATCCCTCCCTCCCTCGTTTCCTCCTATCCCTCCCTCGTTTCCACCTATCCCACCCTCCCTCGTTTCCTCCTATCCATCCCTCCCTCCCTTCCACCTATCCCACCCTCCCTCGTTTCCTCCTATCCCTCCCTCCCTCGTTTTTTCCTATTCCTCCCTCACTTCCTCCTATCCCTCCCTCCCTTCCTCCTATCCTCCCTCCCTCCCTTCCACCTATCCCTTCCTCCTACCCCTCCCTCCTTTCCTCCTATCCTTCCTCCCTCCCTTCCCCCGTCCCTCATTTCCTCTTATCCCTTCCTCCTACCCCTCCCTCCCTTCCTTCCTCCTGTCCCTCCTTCCCTTCCTCCTATCCCTTCCTCCTAACCCTCCCTTCCTCCTAACCCATCCATCCCTCCATTCCTCATATCCTTCCCTCCGAACCTTCCTCCTATCCTTCCTCCTATCCCTCCCTTCCTTCGTTCCTCCTATACCTTCCTACTATCCCTCATTCGTTTCCTCCTATCCCTCCCTCCCTCCCTTCCACCTATCCCTCCCTCCCGTCCAGCTATCCCTCCCTCCCTCCCTTCCTCCTATCCCTCCCTCATTTCTCCCTTCCTCCTATCCCTCCCTTCCACCTATCCCTCTCTCCCTTCCTCCTATCCCTCCCTCCATTCCTCCTATCCCCCCCTTCCATCTATCCCTCCCTCCCTTCCTCCTATCCCTCCCTCCCTTCCTCCTATCCCTCCCTCGTTTCCTCCTATCCCTCCCTCGTTTCCTCTTATCCCTCCCTCCCTTCCTCCTATCCCTCGCTCCCTCGTTTCCTCCTATCCCTCCCTCCCTCATTTCCTCCTATCCCTCCCTCCCTCCCTTCCACCTATCCCTCCCTCCCTTCCTCCTATCTTTCCCTCGTTTCCTCCTATCCCTCCCTCAAATCAAATCAAATCAAATCAAATGTATTTATATAGCCCTTCGTACATCAGCTGATATCTCAAAGTGCTGTACAGAAACCCAGCCTAAAACACCAAACAGCAAGAAATGCAGGTGTAGAAGCACGGTGGCTAGGAAAAACTCCCTAGAAAGGTCAAAACCTAGGAAGAAACCTAGAGAGGAACCAGGCTATGTGGGGTAGCCAGTCCTCTTCTGGCTGTGCCGGGTGGAGATTATAACAGAACATGGCCAAGATGTTCAAATGTTCATAAATGACCAGCATGGTCGAATAATAATAAGGCAGAACAGAACTCCCTCCCTTCCTCCTATCCCTCCATCCATCCCTCCCTAACCTCATATCCCTCCTATCCCTTCCTCCCTCACTTCCTCCTATCTCTCCCTCGCTTCCTCCTATCCCTCCCTCCCTTCCTTCCTCCTATCCCTCCCCCCCTCCCTAACCTCATATCCCTCCTATCCCTTCCTCCTATCTCTCCCTCGTTTCCTCCTATCCCTTCCTAACTCCCTTCCTCCTATCTCTCCCTCGTTTCCTCCTATCCCTTCCTCCCTCCCTTCCTCCTATCCCTTCTTCCCTCCCTTCCTCCCTCCCTTCCTCCTATCCCTTCCTCCCATCTCTCCCTTGTTTCCTCCTATCCCTTCCTCCCTCCCTTCCTCCTATCCCTTCCTCCCATCTCTCCCTCGTTTCCTCCTATCCCTCCCTTCCTAACCTCATATCCCTCCTATCCCTTCCTCCTATCTCTCCCTCGTTTCCTCCTATCCCTTCCTCCCTCCCTTCCTCCTATCTCTCCCTCGTTTCTTCCTATCCCTTCCTCCCTCCCTTCCTCCTATCTCTCCCTCGTTTCCTCCTATCCCTTCCTCCCTCCCTTCCTCCTATCTCTCCCTCGTTTCTTCCTATCCCTTCCTTCCTCCTATCCCTCCCTCCCTAACCTCATATCCCTCCTATCCCTTCCTCCCTCCCTTCCTCCTATCTCTCCCTCGTTTCCTCCTATCCCTTCCTAACTCCCTTCCTCCTCTCACCCTCGTATCTTCCTATCCCTTCCTCCTATCTCTCCCTCGTTTCTTCCTATCCCTTCCTCCCTCCCTTCCTCCTATCTCTCCCTCGTTTCTTCCTATCCCTTCCTCCCTCCCTCCCTCCTATCTCTCCCTCGTTTCTTCCTATCCCTTCCTCCCTCCCTTCCTCCTATCTCTCCCTCGTTTCTTCCTATCCCTTCCTCCCTCCCTTCCTCCTATCTCTCCCTCGTTTCTTCCTATCCCTTCCTCCCTCCCTTCCTCCTATCTCTCAATCGTTTCTTCCTATCCCTTCCTCCCTCCCTTCCTCCTATCCCTTCATCTGCAGTGCTAGTCCATTCCACGTGCACCAACACTGTTGCCAAGACTCTCCCCTCTCTGTACCTTCCTCTCCCCCTCCCTTCTCCCTCATTCACATTCCTCTCCCCTCATTAGATCTGCCCTGCCCCCCAGGAGGTTTTGGCAGTGGCCAAATGTACACACTGCTGTTGCAGCACAGTAATTTTTTGAAAAGGGCGTATTTGAGCATGTGCCAGGCAGGTCCAGGGCAACAGGCCAACTATTTCTCATCTGAAGAGCTGGCCTGGAGTTGACCTGACTGCTGCTGGATTCTGAGAGGAGGAAAAACAACACTGGCAGGGAGGGAGGGAGGGAGGGAGGGAGGGCGTCAGCACATTTCATTTGCTTCGGCCTCTTTCAAACGCATTCTATCATTACTTTCCTCCTCCTAAGTCTCCTGCTCCTCATCTTCTCCTCTCACACTCCTCCCTCTTCTCCACACTCTCCTTCCCTCCTCCTCTCCCCATTCCCCTGTCCCACTCCCTGCCTCTCTCCCCTGCCTGTCTGTCTCCCTGCCTCTATTTCCTGCATGTCTGTCTCCCTGCCTCTCTTTCCTGCCTGTCTGTCTCCCTGCCTCTCTTTCCTGCCTGTCTGGCACCCTGCCTCTCTTCCCTGCCTGTCTGTCTCCCTGCCTCTGATGAATGATCGATAAGAGAAGCATTAAGGCCCCCTCTGAGTGTCTGCTGAGGCATTAAGGCCCCTTCTGAGTGTCTGCTGAGGCATTAAGGCCCCCTCTGAGTGTCTGCTGAGAAATTAAGGCCCCCTATGAGTGTCAGCTGACACATTAAGGCCCCTTCTGAGTGTCTGCTGAGGCATTAAGGCCCCTTCTGAGTGTCTGCTGAGGCATTAAGGCCCCTTCTGAGTGTCTGCTGAGACGTTAAGGCCCCTTCTGAGTGTCTTCTGAGAAGTTAAGACCACTTCTGAGTGTCTGCTGAGACATTAAGGCCCCCTCTGAGTGTCTGCTGAGACATTAAGGCCCCCTCTGAGTGTCTGCTGAGACATTAAGGCCCCCTCTGAGTGTCTGCTGAGGCATTAAGGCCCCCCCTGAGTGTCTGCTGAGACACTAAGGCCCCCTATGAGTGTCAGCTGACACATTAAGGCCCCTTCTGAGTGTCTGCTGAGGCATTAAGGCCCCTTCTGAGTGTCTGCTGAGGCATTAAGGCCCCTTCTGAGTGTCTGCTGAGACATTAAGGCCCCTTCTGAGTGTCTGCTGAGACATTAAGGCTCCTTCTGAGTGTCTGCTGAGGCATTAAGGCCCCTTCTGAGTGTCTGCTGAGACATTAAGGCCCCTTCTGAGTGTCTGCTGAGACATTAAGGCTCCTTCTGAGTGTCTGCTGAGACATTAAGGCCCCTTCTGAGTGTCTGCTGAGACATTAAGGCCCCCTCTGAGTGTCTGCTGAGACATTAAGGCCCCTTCTGAGTGTCTGCTGAGGCATTAAGGCTCTCTCTTTGTCTCTGCTCTACCTGGGATTCTGTCTCTACAGCCACATCACAATAGCTGATTTGTGGGGACATTGTGAGAGACACTGCTAGAGAGGTGGTAATGTGTCTCCCAGACTTGTCACCATGAACACAGACCAGTCACTCTTAAATTTGTGACCCTCTAAGGCTTCTTAACAGCTTCTACCCCCAAGCCATAACTCCTGAACAGGAGTCTACCCTGACCCCTCTTTTACGCTGCTGCTACACTCTGTTTATTATCTATGTATAGTCACTTTAACTCTACCTATAAGTGCATATTACCTAATTTACCTCAACTAAAATAGGGTAGAATGTTGTAGCCATTGTGCTCTGGACTGACTGAGAAAACGTGTGTAGAGAGGGAGAGCGAATGATTTGGTTCTGGATGAGAGAGGGAGGAAGAGCGAGGGAGAGAGAGAATGTTTTGGTTCCATTATGTTATGGACTGAGAACACTAGTCAGACAGAACCACTACTGATCCTGAATGGTTCTCCATAGGAGTCTGTAGCCTGCAGCATGATGCCACAGCTCCCCCTGGCGGTAGTCTTTAATGATCACACTGACAAGATCGACACAAACCAAAACATTGTTTTAAATAGACTGTGGAAAATTCAGACAGGCAGTGTGCAGTGTGTAGACAGGGGTCAGATTGGCCTGCAGTGTTATACCCTGGTACCACTGTAGACAGGGGTCAGGTTGGCCTGCAGTGTTAATACCCTGGTACCACTGTAGACAGGGGTCAGGTTGGCCTGCAGTGTTATACCCTGGTACCACTGTAGACAGGGGTCAGGTTGGCCTGCAGTGTTAATACCCTGGTACCACTGTAGACAGGGGTCAGGTTGGCCTGCAGTGTTAATACCCTGGTACCACTGTAGACAGGGGTCAGGTTGGCCTGCAGTGTTAATACCCTGGTACCACTGTAGACAGGGGTCAGGTTGGCCTGCAGTGTTAATACCCTGGTACCACTCTAGACAGGGGTCAGGTTGGCCTGCAGTGTTAATACCCTGGTACCACTGTAGACTGGGGCCAGGTTGGCCTGCTATGTTAATACCCTGGTACCACTGTAGACTGGGGCCAGGTTGGCCTGCAGTGTTTGTGTGTTATTAGTGTAAGCAGACTGTGTTTGTTGTGAGGATCAGATTGTCAGTATCTCCCTAGGAGAGGTGGAGTCAGGCACAGGAGAGCAAGAATTTCAACCAATTGCGCTATTTTTTATTTTTTTTTGCTTTGTTAGTAACTTTTTTTTAAATGTATTTTGTACATCATGTTGTTGCTATTGTCTCTTATGACCGAAAATACCTTCTGGACATCAGAACTGGGATTACTCACCACGGACTGGAAGAAGCCTTTTCCTTTAACGAGTCTGAAGAAAATGATATACTGCTCTACCAGGAACAGGCCCAGATCCCCGTCATCAGCGTGAAGAAAGACAGAGAAAGATATACTGCTCTCCCAGGAACAGGCCCAGATCCCCGTCATCAGCGTGAAGAAAGACAGAGAAAGATATACTGCTCTCCCAGGAACAGGCCCAGATCCCCGTCATCAGCGTGAAGAAAGACAGAGAAAGATATACTGCTCTACCAGGAACAGGCCCAGATCCCCGTCATCAGCGTGAAGAAAGACAGAGAAAGATATACTGCTCTCCCAGGAACAGGCCCAGATCCCCGTCATCAGCGTGAAGAAAGACAGAGAAAGATATACTGCTCTCCCGGGAACAGGCCCAGATCCCCGTCATTTGGTGAAGAAAAGACGGAGGAAAAGAGGACGCAGATCAGGCTGCTTTTGAGAATCCGTAGGCGAGCAAGTAAACTCCCACTGCCATCAATTCTACTTGCTAGCATGCAATCACTGGGAAATAAAATTGATGGTCTACAATTACGATTATCCTAACAACGGGACATTAAAAACTGAATATCTTATGTTTTACGGAGTCGTGACTAAACGACGACACGGATACCATAGAGCTGGAGGGATTTTCCATGCACCGGCAGAACAGAGAAGCTACGTCTGGTAAGATGAGGGGTGGTGGTGTGTGTCTTTTTGTCAATTACAGCTGGTGCGAGATGTCTAATATTAAAGAAGTCTCAAGGTATTGCTGCCCGAGATAGTGTGGTCTACAGCTCATCATGAGGTACTCTATCTCCCAAGAGAGTTCTCATCTATATTATTCAGAGCTGTCTATTTACCACCACAGACAGATGCTGGCACTAAGACAGCACTCAACCAACTCTTTAAGGCAATAAGCAAACAGGAAAATGCTCACCCAGAAGCAGCACTCGTAGTGGCCAGGGACTTTAATGCAGGCAAACCTAAATCAGTTTAACCACATATTTATCAGCATGTCACATGTGCAACCAGATTTAAAAAAAACTTTACATCACACAGAGATGCATACAAAGCTCTCCCTCGCTCTCCATTTGGCAAATCTGACCATAATTCAATCCTCCTGATTCCTCCTTACAAGCAAAAACTAAAGCAAGAAGTACCAGAGATTCGCTTGATACGGAAGTGGTCAGATGACGCGGATGCTACGCTGCAGGACTGTTTTGCTAGCACAGACTAGAATATGTTACGGGATTCATCCAATGGCATTGAGGTGTATACCACCTCAGTCATCGGCTTCATCAATATGTGCATTGACGATGTCGTCCCCACTGTGACGGTACGTACATTTCCCAACCAAAAGCCATGGATTACAGGCAACATCCGCATCAAGCTAAAGGCTAGAGCTGTCGCTTTCAAGGAGCGGGACACTAATCCGGACGCCTCTAAGAAATCTTGCAAAGCGTCAATACAAGATTAAGATTGAATCCTACTACACCGGCTCTGAAGCTCATCGGATGTGGCAGCGCCTACAAACTATTACAGACTGGGCTTGAAAACTATTATGAACTACAAAGAAAAACCCAGATGCGAGCTGCCCAGTGACACGAGCCTACCAGATGAGCTAAATGCCTTTCATGCTCATTTTGAGGCAAGCAACACTGAAGCATGCACAAGATCACCAGCTGTTCTTGGTGACGGTGTGATAACGCTCTCGGTAGCCGATGTGAGCAAGACCTTTAAACAGGTCAACATTCACAAAGTCGCGGGGCCAGACGGATTACCAGGACACCCCCGGGGTTCATGCTGTGGGGGAGATCTTCGTGGGCTATATGCCTTGTCTCAGGGTAGTAGGCTGGTGGTTGAAAATATCCCTCTAGTGGTGTGGCAATGTTTGTTGGCAATGTTTGTTGGGTTATATCCATGCTGTTATATCTGGAGTATTTCTCCTGTCTTATCCGGTGTCCTGTGTGAATTTAAGTATGCTCTCTCTAATTCTCTCTCTCTTTTTCTCTCTGTCACGTGTGCTCCCTCTCCGGCCTCTAACCCCCTCCAGTTCATGGTAAGACATGAAGCAACAGTGTCTGGTGCAGCTCCAATGTCACAGTGGACCACGTATGTTTTTATGTCTATTGTGACAGGCAATCATTCTGATGGGCAATAAAATACACTACACTACCAAAAGAATGTGGACACCTGCTCGTCGAACATCTCACTCTAAAATCATGGGCATTCATATGGAGTTGATCCCCCCTTTGCTGCTGTAAGAGCCTCCCCTCTTCTGAGAAGGATTTCCACTAGATGTTGGAACATTGCTGTGGAGACTTGTTTCCATTCAGCCGCAAGAGTATTAGTGAGGTTGGGGACTGATGTTGGGCGATTAGGCCTGGCTCACAGTCGGTGTTCCAATTCATCCCGAAGGTGTTTGATGGGGTTCAGTTCCACACCGATCTCAACAAGCCATTTGTGTATGGACCTCGCTTTGTGTGCGGGGGCATTGTTATGCTGAAACAGGAAAGGGCCTTCCCCAAACTGTTGCCACAAAGTTGGAAGCACAGAATAGTCTAAAATGTTAAGATTTCCCTTCACTGGAACTAAGGGGCCAGAACAATGAAAAACAGCCCAGACCATTATTACTCCTCCACCAAACTTTACCGTTGGCGCTATGTGTTGGGGAAGGTAGCATTCTCCTGGCATCCGCCAAACCTAACCCAGTCCATTTCGGACTGCCAGATGGTGAAGCGTGATTCATCACTCTGGAGAAAGCGTTTCCACTGCTCCAGAATCCAATGGCGGAGAGCTTTACACCACTCTAGCTGACGCTTGGCATTGCGCTTGGTGATCTTAAGCTTTTGTGCGGCTGCTCAGCCATGGAAACCCATTTCATGAAGCTCCCGACAAACAGTTATTGTGCTGATGTTGATTCCAGAGGCAGTTTAGAACTCTGTAGTGAGTGTTGCAACTGAGGACAGACGATTTATACGCGCTATGTGCTTCAGCACTCACTTCCAACGTTCTGTAAGGGATTTCCTCCTCTTCTTCCGATGAGGAGAGGCGAGAAGGATCGGAGGACCAATATGCGGCGTGGTTAAAGTTCATGGTTCTTTAATCAGAGAAACTATACATGAACAGAATACAAATCAAATCAAATTTATTTATATAGCCCTTCGTACATCAGCTGATATCTCAAAGTGCTGTACAGAAACCCAGCCTAAAACCCCAAACAGCAAGCAATGCAGGTGTAGAAGCACGGTGGCTAGGAAAAACTCCCTAGAAAGGAAAACCTAGGAAGAAACCTAGAGAGGAACCAGGCTATGTGGGGTGGCCAGTCCTCTTCTGGCTGTGCCGGGTGGAGATTATAACAGAACATGGCCAAGATGTTCAAATGTTCATAAATGACCAGCATGGTGGAATTATAATAAGGCAGAACAGTTGAAACTGGAGCAGCAGCACGGTCAGGTGGACAGGGGACAGCAAGGAGTCATCATGTCAGGTAGTCCTGGGGCATGGTCCTAGGGCTCAGGTCCTCCGAGAGAGAGAAAGAAAGAGAGAAGGAGAGAATTAGAGAACGCACACTTAGATTCACACAGGACACCGAATAGGACAGGAGAAGTACTCCAGATATAACAAACTGACCCTAGCCCCCCTACACAAACTACTGTAGCATAAATACTGGAGGCTGAGACAGGAGGGGTCAGGAGACACTGTGGCCCCATCCAAGGACACCCCCGGACAGGGCCAAACAGGAAGGACATAACCCCACCCACTTTGCCAAAGCACAGCCCCCACACCCCTAGAGGGATATCTTCAACCACCAACTTACCATCCTGAGACAAGGCTGAGTATAGCCCACAAAGACCTCCGCCACGGCACAACCCAAGGGGGCGCCAACCCAGACAGGATGACCACATCAGTGAAACAACCCACTCCGGTGACGCACCCCCTGATACAAAACAAGAATACAAAACAAGAAACGTGAAAACCCGAAAACAGTCCCGTGTGGCACAAACACTGACACAGGAGACAACCACCCACAAAATATCCAAAGAAAATGGCTGCCTAAATATGGTTCCCAATCAGAGACAACGATAAACACCTGCCTCTGATTGAGAACCACTCTAGGCAACCATAGACTTACCTAGACAACTACACTGAACATAACCCCATAAATCTAATAACCCCCTTGACAAGACAAAACACAATAAATCACCCATGTCACATCCTGGCCTAACCAAAATAATAAAGAAAACACAGATAACTAAGGCCAGGGCGTGACAGTACCCCCCCCCCCCAAAGGTGCGGACTCCCGGCTGCACACCTAAACATATAGGGGAGGGTCTGGGTGGGCGTATATCCACGGTGGTGGCTCTGGCGCGGGACGTGGACCCCACTCCAACATAGTCTTAGTCCGCTTTCTGAGCGTCCTTTGAGTGGCGACCCTCGCCACCGACCTTGGCCTAAGAACCCTAACAGAGAGCCCCACTGGACTGAGGGGCAGCTCCGGACTGAGGGGCAGCTCCGGACTGAGGGGTAGCTCAGGACTGAGAGGTAGCTCAGGACTGAGAGGCAGCTCAGGCTGGTTGACGGCTCTGGCAGCTTCTGGCTGAATGGCGGTTCTGCCGGATCCTGGCTGACTGGCGGCTCTGGAAGATCCTGGCTGACTGGCGGCTCTGGAAGATCCTGGCTGACTGGCGGCTCTGGAAGATCCTGGCTGACTGGCGGCTCTGGAAGATCCTGGCTGACTGGCGGCTCTGGAGGATCCTGGCTGACTGGCGGCTCTGGAGGATCCTGGCTGACTGGCGGCTCTGGAGGATCCTGGCTGACTGGCGGCTCTAGCAGCTCTGGACAGACGGGAGACTCTAGCAGCTCTGGACAGATGGGAGACTCTAGCAGCTCTGGACAGACGGGAGACTCTAGCAGCTCTGGACAGACGAGGCGCACTGTAGGCCTGGTGCGTGGTGCCGGCGCTGGTGGTACTGGGGCGAGGACACGCACCTCAGGGTGAGTGCGGGAGGAGGAACAGGGAGTAGTGGGCTCTGGACACGCACAGGAAGCCTGGTGCGGGGAGCTGCCACCGGAGGGCTGGTGTGTGGAGGTGCGTTCCACCGCATAACACGGTGCCTGACCAGTACCACGCCCGCCACGGTTAGCACTGCTAGGAGCACTGTAGCGCTGAGCTGGCACAGGACGTGCAAGCGTAGGGAGGTGCACACTTAGGACGAGTATGGAGAGCTGACCCAGGTGCCATCAAATCCCCGACATGTTCCGTCGGGCGAATGCCGTGCCTCATGCACCAACACAGCAACTCCCTCATAACTCTCTCCTCCAATTTCCCCATGAACTCCTTCACGGTCTCTGCTTCGCTCACCTCCAACACCGGCTCTGGTTCTGGTTTCCTTCTTGGCTTACGATAAACAGGGGGAGTTGGCTCAGGTCTGACTCCTGACTCTGCCACACTCTCCCTGTGCCTCCCCCCAATACATTTTTGGGGCTGACTCTCGGGCTTCCATCCGCACTGCCGTGCTGCCTCCTCAAACCGCCGCCTCTCCGCTTTGGCTGTCTCCAGCTCTGCCTTTGGGCAGCGATATTTCCCTGGCTGTGCCCAGGGTCCTTTCCCGTCTAGGATCTCCTCCCACGTCCAGGAGTCTTGATTCTTCTGCCGCTGTTGCTGCTGCCCGTTACCACGCTGCTTGGTCCTTGGTTGGTGGGTGGTTCTGTAACGGGTTTCTTCCTGGGAAGGAGAGGCGAGAAGGATCGGAGGACCAATATGCGGCGTGGTAAGTGTTCATGGTTCTTTAATCAGAGAAACTATACATGAACAGAACACAAAACAAGAAACGTGAAAACCCGAAAACAGTCCCGTGTGGCACAAACACTGACACAGGAGACAACCACCCACCAAAATACTCAAATAATATGGCTGCCTAAATATGGTTCCCAATCAGAGACAACGATAAACACCTGCCTCTGATTGAGAACCACTCTAGGCAACCATAGACTTACCTAGACAACTACACTGAAAACAACCCAAAAATCTAATAAACCCCTAGACAAGTCGAAACACAATAAATCACCCATGTCACACCCTGGCCTAACCAAAATAATAAAGAAAACACAGATAACTAAGGCCAGGGCGTGACACGTTCTGTGAGCTTGTGTGGCCTATCACTTCGCGGCTGAGCTGTTGTTATACCTGGACGTTTCCACTTCACAATAACAGCACTCACAATAACAGCACTCATAAGCAAGGCGCTAAAAGAGATGGCCGCCTCGCTTCACGTTCCTAAGAAACTATGCAGTAACTATCTTAGGTTTTATTAAATACAGTCGGGAGGAACTATTGGATATAAGAGCAACGCCAACTCACCATCATTACGACCAGGAACACGACTTTCCCGAAGCGGATCCTCTGTTTTGACCACCACCAAGGACAATGGATTGGATCCCAGCCGGCGAACCAAAACCACGACGGCGTAAAAGGGGCAGACGAAGCGGTATTCTGGTGAGGCTCCGGAGACAGGCACATCACGCAGCGCTCCCAAGCATACTACTAGCCAATGTCCAGTCTCTTGACAACAAGGTTGATGAAATCCGAGCAAGGGTAACATTCCAGAGAGACATCAGAGACGTGTAACGTTCTTTGCTTCATGGAAACATGGCTCACTCGAGAGACGCCATCGGAGTCGGTGCAGCCAGCTGGTTTCTTCACGCATCGCGCCGACAGAAACAAGCATCTTTCTGGTAAAAAGAGGGGCGGGGGGGGTATGCCTTATAATTAACGAGACGTGGTGTGATCATAACAACATACAGGAACTCAAGTCCTTCTGTTCACCTGACTTAGAATTCCTCACAATCAAATGCCAATCTACCAAGAGAATTCTCTTCGATTATAATCACAGCTGCATATATTTCCCCCCAAGCAGACACATTGATGGCCCTAAACGAACTTCATTTGACTCTATGTAAACTGGAAACCACATTTCCCGAGGCTGCATTCATTGTAGCTGTTCATTTTAACAAGGTTAATCTGAAAACAAGACTCCCTAAATTCTATCAGCATATCGATTGTGCAACCAGGGCAAAACCCTGGATCATTGTTATTCTAACTTCCGTGATGCACAACAGGCCCTCCCTCGCCCTCCTTTCGGAAAAGCTGACGACGACTCTATGTTGTTGCTTCCAGCCTATAGACAGAAACTAAAAGGAAGCTCCCACACTCAGGTCTGTCCAACGCTGGTCCGACCAATCTGATTCCACACTTCAAGATTGCTTCGATCACATGGACTGGGATATGTTCCGCATTGCGTCAAACAACAACATTGACGAATACGCTGATTCGGTGAGCGAGTTTATTAGCAAGTGCGTCTGTGATGTTGTACCCACAGTGTTTATTAAAACATTCCCCAACCAGAAACCGTGGATTGATGGCAGCATTTGCGTGAAACTGAAAACCCGAACCACTGCTTTTAATCAGGGTGACCGGAAACATAACCGAATACAAAGTGCAGCTATTCACTCCGCAAGGCAACCAAACAAGCTAAGCATCAGTATAGAGACAAAGTAAAGTCGCAATTCAATGGTTCAGACACGAAAGGTATGTGGCAGGGTCTACAGTCAATCACGGATTACAAAAAGAAAACCAGCCCCGTCGCGAACCAGGAAGTCTTGCTGCCAGACAGACTAAACAACTTTTTTGCTCGCTTTGAGGACAAGACAGTGCCTCTGACACCACCCGCGACAAAAACCTGCGGACTCTCCCTCACTGCAGCCGACATGAGTAAAACATTTAAACGTGTTAACCCTCGCAAGGCTGCAGGCCCAGACGGCATCCCCAGCCGCGTCCTCAGAGCATGCGCAGACCAGCTGGCTGGTGTGTTTATGGACATATTCAATCAATCCTTATCCCAGTCTGCTGTTCCCACATGCTTCAAGAGGGCCACCATTGTTCCTGTTCCCAAGAAAGATAAGGTAACTGAGCTAAATGACTATCGAACTGTAGCACTCATTTCCGTCATCATGAAGTACTTCGAGAGACTAGTCAAGGACCATATCACCCCCACCCTACCTGACACCCTAGACCCACTCCAATTTGCTTACCACCCCAATAGGTCCACATCTGGACAAGAGGAATACCTATGTGAGAATGCTGTTCATCGACTACAGCTCAGCATTTAGAACCATAGTACCATCCAAACTCGTCATTAAGCTTGAGACCCTGGGTCTCGACCCTGCCTTGTGCAACTGGGTACTGGACTTCCTGACGGGCCGCCCCCAGGTGGTGAGGGTAGGTAACAACATCTCTATCCCGCTGATCCTCAACACTGGGGCCCCACAAGGGTGCGTTCTGAGCCCTCTCCTGTACTCCCTGTTCACCCACGACTGCGTGGCCATGCACACCTCGAACTCAATCATCAAGTTTGCAGACGACACTACAGTGGTAGGCTTGATTACCAACAACGACGAGACGGCCTACAGGGAGGAGGTGAGAGCCCTCAGAGTTAGAACTGCCAAAGGGGGCGGAGTTGCAATCTACTGCAGAGATAGACTGCAGAGTTTAGTCTTACTATACTATCCAGGTAAAACAATTTGAGCTTCTATTTTTAAATATCCACCTTTCCAGAAACAAGTCTCTCACCGTTGCCGCTTGCTATAGACCACCCTCTGCCCCCAGCTGTGCCCTGGACACAATATGTGAACTGATTTCCCCCATCTATCTTCAGAGCTCGTGCTGCTAGGTGACCTAACTGGGACATGCTTAACACCCCAGCCATCCTACAATATAAGCTTGATGCCCTCGATCTCACACAAATGATCAATAAACCTACCAGGTACAACCCCAAATCCAGGCACCCTCGTAGATATCATCCTAACCAACTTGCCCTCCAAATACACCTCTGCTGTCTTCAACCAAGATCTCAGCGATCACTGCCGAATTGCCTGCATCCGTAATGGGTCTGCAATTAAAAAAGACCACCCCTCATCATTGTCAAACGGCCTTTCTAATCGACCTGGCCCGGGTATCCTGGAAAGATATTGACCTCATTCCGTCAGTAGAGGATGCCTGGCTATTCTTTAAAAGTGCCATCCTCACCATCTTAAATAAGCATGCCCATTCAAAAAAATTCAACCAGGAACAGATATAGCCCTTAGTTCACTCCAGACCTGACTGCCCTTGACCAGCAAAAAAACATCCCTCGGAGTGTGGTGTCAGGAAATAACATCACACTCAACATCAACAAAACAAAAGAGATGATTGTGGACTTCAGGAAACAGCAGAGGGAGCACCCCCCTATCCACATTAACGGGACAGTAGTGGAGAGGGTAGTAAGTTTTAAGTTCCTCGGCGTACACATCACAGACAAACTGAATTGGTCCACTCACACAGACAGCATCGTGAAGAAGGTGCAGCAGCGCCTCTTCAACCTCAGGAGGCTGAAGAAATTCAGCTGTCACCAAATGCACTCACAAGCTTTTACAGATGCACAATCGACATCACCCTGTCGGGCTGTATCACCGCCTGGTACGGCAACTGCTCCACCCTCAACCGTAAGGCTCTCCAGAGGGTAGTGAGGTCTGCACAACGCATCACCGGGGGCAAACTACCTGCCCTCACAGGACACCTACACCACCAGATGTCACAGGAAGGCCAAAAATATCATCAAGGACAACAACCACCCGAGCCACTGCCTGTTCACCCCGCTATCATCCAGAAGGCGAGTTCAGTACAGGTGCATCAAAGCAGGGACCGAGAGACTGAAAAACAGCTTCTATCTCAAGGCCATCAGACTGTTAAACAGCCACCACTAACATTGAGTGGCTGCCAACATACTAACTCAACTCCAGCCACTTTAATAATAGAAAAATTTAGGTCAAAAATGTATTACTAGCCACTTTAACCAATGCCACTTTTATATGTTTACATACCCTACATTACTCATCTCATATGTATATACTGTACTCTATACCATCTACTGCATCTTGCCTATGCCGTTCTGTACCATCACTCATTCATATATTTTTATGTACATATTCCTCATTCCTTTACACTTGTGTATATAAGGTAGTAGTTGTTAGATTGTTAGGTTAGATTACTCGTTGGATATTACTTGGATATTACTGCATTATCGGAACTAGAAGCACAAGCATTTCGCTACACTCGCATTAACATCTGCTAACCATGTGTATGTGACAAATAAAATAGGATTTGATTTGATTTGACTTACAGTTGACCCCGGCAACTCTAGCAGGGCTCGATTTTATACACCTGTCAGCAACGGCTGAAATAATCCACTATTTGAATTGGTGTCCACATACTCCTGTTTATTTCGTGTGTATATTCTATTCTCAAGATACGAGTTCAAGGTTTTAGGTTTAATAGTTGTTTGTACAGGACACACACGGTCTACACCATCCAGCCAGATGCTGACTGCAGATTCCTTCTGGAAACGATAAGAAATACTAAAAGATAAGAACACGAACATCAAGTAAATGTCTCAGTAGAATAGAATAAACCTTTCAGTGTATAAAACAGGAATGCACCATTTATAGTCCGGTATTTACACATGTTTTGGGGAAGGGGGATAGGGGGACAAGTGTTTAAATTGTGCAGTGGTAGGTTTTGGGGAAGGGGGATAGGGGGACGTGTTTAAATTGTGTAGTGCTATGTTTTGGGGAAGGGGGATAGGGGGACAAGTGTTTAAATTGTGCAGTGGTAGGTTTTGGGGAAGGGGGATGTACATAGCGTCTGAGGTTTGACTTGTGACAGCGGATCAATTGATTTGGATTAAAATGGACAATAAGTATATATTCTATCAGCAGGCAAAGCACTGGAAATGCAAAGTATGTGTAAATTCTGCCTTAGTGAATAATGAACTAGATCAGAACTGGGCTGCCTGTGTAAATACTGCCTTAGTGAATAATGAACTAGATCAGAACTGGGCTGCCTGTGTAAATACAGCCTTAATGAAGAATGAACTAGATCAGAACTGGGCTGCCTGTGTAAATACTGCCTTAGTGAATAATGAACTAGATCAGAACTGGGCTGCCTGTGTAAATACTGCCTTAGTGAAGAATGAACTAGATCAGAACTGGGCTGCCTGTGTAAATACTGCCTTAGTGAATAATGAACTAGATCAGAACTGGGCTGCCTGTGTAAATACTGCCTTAGTGAATAATGAACTAGATCAGAACTGGGCTGCCTGTGTAAATACAGACCATAAAGGAAATAAGGAAGTGGTTTTGTGTTATCCCAGGGTACATTCCAAACACTCAACAGACACACCCTCTCCCCTCAATTAAATTAAGTGGACACTTTGATTACGTATCATGACATCTGACGAGTTTACACTTGCAGGGCGAAGGGCGAGGAAGGAAGGAATGAATTCTTCCCAGAAATTCGTCACTCGCTTGTCCCTCGACGACTGTTTTCAGCCACCGGTAGCTTGTGGGTGCTTTATATGCGCTTCAGTCAATTATGAGTGCATGTCTACTTATATTAAATATATAATTATTAATATACGCCTACTGTATGATAGCTAGTAAATTAATTAGCTAACTAACGTTAGCCTGCCTAGCTGGAACTTCTGAAGAAGCTAACCAAACAAAAACATCATTACTTTATGAGATGTGTTTATGCGTTAGTAGCACAATTTCAGTCAATCAACAAATCAACCAATCATCCATCATCAATCAATCAACCAATCATCAATCAGTCAATCAACCAATCGACCAATCATCCATCATCAATCAGTCAATCAATGAATTAAACCAGATACCTCACTCCTCTGCTAGTCTAAACAGGATGATAGAGGACAGATAGTCAAGTTATTGTTGTGTAAAATGAAAACACCTTAACTTAATCAAATATTTGAAAAAGAGTATTGAATAGGGCCCTTTATTTGAGGGAGTCAAAGTGGTGTACCTACTACCTACTACCATACCCCATTCAAAATCCCTCTTTAACCTAAGAGTCTTAGCTCTGTCTAAGCTATATGAAATTGTTTTAAGAAGGTCATACCAAGGATCATTTTTCTATTTGGTTTTGAATTTTATGACCCCTTATTAAAGTATAAAAAAAATATAAAAAATAATATTTGATGAAAAAATATTTTTGTCCGTACTGCTATTAGCCAATACAAACACATTGAATAACAGATTCACAACATTAAACGACAGAGTCCCCCCCCCAAAAGAAGTGTCAAATTAAAATCAAAGCAAATGTATTTATGAAGCTCTTCTTATATCAGCAGATGTCACAAAGTGCTGCACAGAAATCCAGCCTGAAACACCAAACAGCAAGCAATGCAGGTGTAGAGGTGCAAGGTGGCTGGGAACTCCCTAGAAAGGCCAGAACCTAGGAAGAAACCTAGAGAGGAACCAGGGGGCTGTCCAGTACTCTTCTGGCTGAGCCTGTCCTATGTCTGAGTGAATTAAGAAAGATCAGGAAACAAATATATTTAACCCCTTATTTTTGGCACTAAACAGTCTCCATATATAAGGGAAAGGGGGATACCTAGTCAGTTGACCAACAAAGGGGATACCTAGTCAGTTGACCAACAAAGGGGGATACCTAGTCAGTTGACCAACAAAGGGGATACCTAGTCAGTTGACCAACAAAGGGGATACCTAGTCAGTTGACCAACAAAGGGGGATACCTAGTCAGTTGACCAACAAAGGGGGATACCTAGTCAGTTGACCAACAAAGGGGATACCTAGTCAGTTGACCAACAAAGGGGGATACCTAGTCAGTTGACCAACAAAGGGGGATACCTAGTCAGTTGACCAACAAAGGGGGATACCTAGTCAGTTGACCAACAAAGGGGATACCTAGTCAGTTGACCAACAAAGGGGGATACCTAGTCAGTTGACCAACAAAGGGGGATACCTAGTCAGTTGACCAACAAAGGGGGATACCTAGTCAGTTGACCAACAAAGGGGGATACCTAGTCAGTTGACCAACAAAGGGGATACCTAGTCAGTTGACCAACAATGGGGGATACCTAGTCAGTTGACCAACAAAGGGGATACCTAGTCAGTTGACCAACAAAGGGGGATACCTAGTCAGTTGACCAACAAAGGGGATACCTAGTCAGTTGACCAACAAAGGGGGATACCTAGTCAGTTGACCAACAAAGGGGGATACCTAGTCAGTTGACCAACAAAGGGGATACCTAGTCAGTTGACCAACAAAGGGGGATACCTAGTCAGTTGACCAACAAAGGGGGATACCTAGTCAGTTGACCAACAAAGGGGGATACCTAGTCAGTTGACCAACAAAGGGGGATACCTAGTCAGTTGACCAACAAAGGGGGATACCTAGTCAGTTGACCAACAAAGGGGGATACCTAGTCAGTTGACCAACTGAATACCTTCAACTGAAATGTGTCTTCCACATTTGTTTTATTTGAGCCTTTATTTAAATAGGCAAGTCAATTAAGAACAAATTCTTATTTACAATGACGGCCTACCCTGGCCAAACCTGGACAACGCTGGGCCAATTGTGCACCACACTATGGGACTCCCAATCACAGCCGGATGTGATACAGCCTGAATTCGAACCAGGGACTGCAGGGACGCCTCTTGCACTGAGGTGCAGTGCCTTAGACAGCTGCACCACTCAGGAGCCCCACCCCTCTGAATCAGAGAGGTAAGGGGGGCTGCCTTAATCCCATGGAACAGTGGGTTAACTGCCTTGCTCAGGGTAACAGTGGGTTAACTGTCTTGTTCAGGGGAACAGTGGGTTAACTGCCTTGCTCAGGGTAACAGTGGGTTAACAGCCTTGCTCAGGGGAACAGTGGGTTAACTGTCTTGTTCAGGGGAACAGTGGGTTAACTGCCTTGTTCAGGGGAACAGTGGGTTAACTGCCTTGCTCAGGGGAACAGTGGGTTAACTGTCTTGTACAGGGGAACAGTGGGTTAACTGCCTTGTTCAGGGGAACAGTGGGTTAACTGCCTTGTTCAGGGGAACAGTGGGTTAACTGCCTTGTTCAGGGGAACAGTGGGTTAACTGCCTTGCTCAGGGGAACAGTGGGTTAACTGTCTTGTACAGGGGAACAGTGGGTTAACTGCCTTGTTCAGGGGAACAGTGGGTTAACTGCCTTGTACAGGGGAACAGTGGGTTAACTGCCTTGTTCAGGGGAACAGTGGGTTAACTGCCTTGTTCAGGGGAACAGTGGGTTAACTGCCTTGTTCAGGGGAACAGTGGGTTAACTGCCTTGTTCAGGGGAACAGTGGGTTAACTGCCTTGTTCAGGGGAACAGTGGGTTAACTGCCTTGCTCAGGGGAACAGTGGGTTAACTGTCTTGTACAGGGGAACAGTGGG
This sequence comes from Oncorhynchus mykiss, assembly GCF_057628025.1. Lineage (NCBI taxonomy): Eukaryota > Metazoa > Chordata > Actinopteri > Salmoniformes > Salmonidae > Oncorhynchus > Oncorhynchus mykiss. The sequence goes on along the minus strand of NC_143041.1, from coordinate 50,243,672 downwards.
TTAACTGCCTTGTTCAGGGGAACAGTGGGTTAACTGCCTTGTACAGGGGAACAGTGGGTTAACTGCCTTGTTCAGGGGAACAGTGGGTTAACTGCCTTGTTCAGGGGAACAGTGGGTTAACTGCCTTGTTCAGGGGAACAGTGGGTTAACTGCCTTGTTCAGGGGAACAGTGGGTTAACTGCCTTGTTCAGAGGAACAGTGGGTTAACTGCCTTGTTCAGGGGCAGAACAACATATTTTTACCTTGTCTGCTCTGGGATTCGATCCAGCAACCTTTCCAGTACTTCTATTCATTTTCCCGACAGTTACAGGGGACTTTCAGACTAGTCTTGTGAGGTATGTGGGCGTCCTAGAGCAAAACAGGTAAATACAATCAATAGATACAAATACAGATATCTTAAATTGAGGAGTTGTATGTAAATGTTTTTATTATGCAAATTGTGTTCCTTATGGTTTGTCCACTCAGTGTTGATGTGTCCCCTTGTGGTGTTGTGTGTTTTCTGACTACATCCATACATGGTGTGGGCGTGATGATGTTCTCCGACGTCAGTCAATGACAGCTGGCTGTCAGAAAGCCCGAGACACAGAGACACAGAGAACTGTCAGTATACGGTAGTAGTTACTATCCTTCCGATTGAACATCGTACATTCATTTGGCTTGGCGAACAATCTCACGAATCAGCGACACAAAAGAGGCGCTGTCACTCTGTCCGTGCCCAGGCCATGGACGAACAGGCTGGGCCCGGGGTTTTCTTCAACAACAACTCTATCTTATCGGGCGGTGGGAAAGGACTGCTACCGGAGGGCGACGCAGCGGAGGCAGCCAGGTCACCGTACAGTATCCCGGGGATCCTACACTTCCTGCAACACGAATGGGCCCGCTTCGACGTGGAGAAGGTGCAATGGGAGTTGCAACGCGCCGAATTACAGGTGAATAACTTTGATATTTTGTATATTCACTTTTTTGAAAGGATGTTTTTGGTGAAATGGCAGGTTTGTCCAATGGTCTTATCAGGATAGCTACATAGCTATTCAATGCATGAATGGGATTGTTTTAGTTAGCATTAGCTAGCGTGCACTGTCTCCTGGTTGGTTAGCACATGCTAAGTAGCCATTCTGTCTTGACAAGCTACTAGTTAGTTAGTTAGTTAGTTAGTTGAGTCGTGAGGACAACTCTAGCTTGTCTAGCTGCATGTAGTTAGTTCTGGATGAGGTGTAATTTACTTGCTATTTTAGTCCTTTTTCTAAAACTAGCTAATGTTAGTTAGCTAATCTGTTGTGTCTAGTGCCTTAAAATTTGATGTTTATTTGTGTAGCAAACTCACTAGCAAGTTAGTAACTGGCATGGCAAAGCTGATGAAACCTCCCAAGAGTGACTAACCAGGTAGTCGGCTAACTAATGTTATAGCAACAATCTAGCAAACCAACTGGTTAGCTAGTCAATCTGCTCCCTCTGCTGTTGTCTTGGAAAATACAGGCATTGAAGCTGCTGAAACCTGTGATGGTATAAAGTTAATAACGTATTACATTAGCTGTATCTGAGTGATGCCACCCCCCAATGAACACACTCCACACATTTATGCATTGGCCATTTTCTTCTGCTTTTCCTCCTTCCTGCCCCCGACCTCTTTTCCTCCTTCCTGCCCCCGACATCTTTTCCCCCTTCCTGCCCACTGACATCTTTTCCTCCTTCCTGGCCCCCGACATCTTTTCCTCCTTCCTGGCCCCCGACATCTTTTCCTCCTTCCTGCCCACCGACATATTTTCCTCCTTCCTGCCCCCCGACATCCTGAGTTCAGTTGTCACTGTTATGCTCTGACACAAGGCTCAGCTGGCACTCGGACATACGCTCACGGCCACACTGTTGTTTTGCAGCAGGGGCCAGGATGGCGCCAGAGGAGGTGGCTGCCATTTTACGGGATCCTAACCAATTGTTCTATTGTGTAATGTGCTTTGACGTTATTTGTAACTTATTTTGTACATAATGTTGCTGCCACCGTCTCTTATAACCGAAAAGAGCTTCTGGGAATCAGAACAGAGATTACTCACCTCAACCTGGATTAAGGTTTTTTCTTTAACGAGTTGGACGTGAAGGATTTACTCCAGACACCCAATAAGGCCCAAATCCCCGTCATTCACATGAAGAAGAGACGGAGATATCGGGGCCGTAGGTCAGGGTGCCTTGTGAGAATCCGACGGCGACTGGGTAACCTGCCTCTACCATCAGTCCTATTAGCCAACGTGCAATCAGTTGATAATAAAATGGATGAGATCCGATCAAGACTATCCTACCAACGGGACTTTAAAAACTAATTTCTTATGTTTCACCGAGTCATGGCTGAGCAACATGTATAACATACAGCTGGCTGGATTTTCAGTCCATCGGCAATAACAGCTGCCTCCGGTAAGACGGGGTGGCGGTCTGTGTCTATTTGTAAATAACAGAGGGTACACGAAATCTAATATTAAGGAAGTCTCAAGGTTTTGCTTGCCTGAGGTAGAGTATCTCATGATAAGATGTAGACCACACTATTTACCGCATTGTTTTCATCTATATTTTTTTGTAGCTGTCTATTTACCACCACAGACCGACGCTGGCACTAAGACGGCACTCAACCAACTCTATAAGGCCATAAGCAAACAAGAAAACGCTCATCCAGAGGCGGCGCTCCTAGTGGCCGGGGACTTTAATGCAGAGAACCTTAAATCCGTTTTACCTCATTTCTATCAGCATGTTAAATGTGCAACCAGAGGGAAAAAAACTCTAGACCACCTTTGATCCACACAGAGACGCATACAAAGCTCTCCCTTGCCCTCCATTTTGCAAATCTGCCGCAGCGCCAGACGGATTACCGGAAGTGTACTCCGAGCATTTGCCGACCAACTGGCAAGTGTGTCTATTGACATTTTTAACCTTTAACCTGACTGAGTCTCTAATACCAACATGTTTCAAGCAGACCACCTTAGTCCCTGTGACAGGACAACAACCTCTCCCTCAACGTAATCAAGACAAAGGAGATAATCACGGTCTACAGGAAAGCGGGCCGAACAGGCCCCCATTAACATCGACGGAGCTGTAGTGGAACGGGTCGAGAGTTTCAAGTTCCTTGGTGTCCACATCACCAATGTTGTTGTTGATCCGATCTAGGAGAAAAGGGCATTCAAACATCTTGCTGTAATTTTCACACATGCTCCACATTAACCCCTAGGAAACATACATTTTAGGAAGAGTCTTATTGGTTCCAAACCGCTTCCATTTAAGAATGATGGAGGCCACTGTGTTCTTGGGGACCTTCAATGCTGCAGAAATGTTTTGGTACCATTTCCCAGACCTGTGCCTCGTCGCAATCCTGTCTCGGAGCTCTACGGAAAATTCCTTCTACCTCGTTACTTGGTTTTGCTCTGACATGCACTGTCAACTATGAGACCTTATATATATACAGGTGTGTGTGTGCCTTTCCAAATCATGTCACATCAACAGAATTTACCTTAGGTGATTCCAACCAAGTTGAAGAAACATCTCAAGGATGATCAATGGAAACAGGATGCAGAACTTACTGAACTTACTTTTTTATTTGTAATTCATTTACCAAAAATTTAAACTGTTTTCACTGTCATTATGGGGTATTGTGTGTAGCTTAATGAGGAAAATGTTTTATTGAATCCATTTTAGAATACATAACAAAATGTGGAACAAGTCTAGGTCTGAATACTTTCCGAAGGTTAGGTTAGGTTATCGTTTCCTCTTACCTGGTTGTAAAACATTCTCTCCTTGTCAGAGCAATAGTTGAGCAAGAATCTAGTGAATCCACATGATCCCAGTGTGATGTCATTACTGAGTCATCAACTCTCTATCACCGCTTAGCCGGTGGAGGTTTGGATGATCCATCTTTCACAGGCCTTAGTTATCTACTGGCATGGTGGATGATCCGTCTTCACAGGAGTCGATGCTAATGCTAGGCCTTAGTTATCTACTGGCATGGTGGATGATCCGTCTTCACAGGAGTCGATACTAATGCTAGGCCTTAGTTATCTACTGGCATGGTGAATGATCCGTCTTCACAGGAGTCGACGCTAATGCTAGGCCTTAGTTATCTACTGGCATGGTGGATGATCCGTCTTCACAGGAGTCGATGCTAATGCTAGGCCTTAGTTATCTACTGGCATGGTGAATGATCCGTCTTCACAGGAGTCGACGCTAATGCTAGGCCTTAGTTATCTACTGGCATGGTGGTGCCAGCTGCCACATTAAAGAACCCCAAAATATGAAGGGACTTGCTTGGGCCAAGATTCTTCAAAGTAGCCACCCTTTGTCTTGATGACAGCTTTGTACGCTCTTGGCATTCTCTCAACCAACTTCATGAGGAATGCTTTTCCATTTTCTTGGCTGCTTTTTCTTCACTCTGAGGTCCAACTCATCCCAAACCATGAGATCAGGTGATTGCGGAGGCCTGGACATCTGATGCAGCACTCCATCACTCTCCTTGATCAAATAGCCCTTACACAGCCTGGAGGTGTGTTGGGTCATTGTCCTGTTGAAAGACAAATGATATTCCCACTAAGCCCAAACCAGATGGGATGGTGTATCACTTCAGAATGCTGTGGTAGCCATGCTGGTTGTGTGCCTTGAATTCTAAATAAATCACACAGTTTCACCAGCAAAGCACCATCACACCTCCTCCTCCATGCTTCACGGTGTGAACCACACACGCTGAGATAATCCGTTCAGCTACACAAAGACACAGAGGTTGGAACCAAAAATATCAAATTTCCACCGGTCTAATGTCCATTGATCGTGTTTCTTTGCCCAAGCAAGTCACTTCTTAATATTGGTGTCCTTTAGTAGGGGTTTCTTTGCAGTCATTTGACCATGAAGGCCTGATTCACGCAGTCTCCTCTAAACATTTTGAGATGTGTCTGTTACTTGATCTCTGAAGCATTTATTTGGGCAACAGACGTAACTCAGGATCAGAGGTAATTCTGGGTCTTCCTTTCCTGTGGCGGTCCTCATGAGAGACAGTTTCATCACAGCGCTTGATGGTTTTTGCGACTGCACTTGAAGAAACTTTCAAAGTTCTTGAAGTTTTCCGTATTGACTGACCTTCATGTCTTAAAATAATGGACTGTTGTTTCTCTTTGCTTATTTTAGCCGTTCTTACAATAATATGGACTTGGTCTTTTACCAAATAGGGCCATCTTCTGTAAACCAACCCTACCTTGTCACAACACAACAGATTGGCTCAAATGCATTAAGAAGGAAAGAAATTCCACAAATTCCCTTTTAACAAGGCATACCTGTTATTTGAAATGCATTCCAGGTGAGTACCTCATGAAGCTGATTGAGAGAATGCCAAGTGTGCAAAGGGTGGCTACATTGAAGAATCTCAAATATAACATTTTGATTTTAAAACTTTTTTTGGTTACTGCTTGATTCTAATTGTGTTATTTCATAGTTTTGATGTCTTTACTATTATTCTACAATGTAGAAAATAGTACAAATAAAGAAAAACCCTTGAATAAGTAGGTGATTACAAACTTTTGACTGGTACTGTACATGTACTGATCATATTGTGCAACAGCTAATGAAGCATGTGATCAGTACCCAACAGAGACTGCAGATCAATCTTCACCTGGAGGGGAAGCAGCAGCTACTCTGTGCTTGTGGAAAACACTGCCTATATTGGCATTTCTCACACATAATCTTCAAATCATCTAGAAGCAACTTTTTTTTTCAGCTTCAAAATCTATTTTAGATACTTTTGGATGATGTCACATGGCATTTATTGTCCCCGGCACAAGGTGCACCTGTGTAATGATCATGCTGTTTAATCGGCTTCTTGAAATGTCACACCTGTCAGGTGGATGGATTATCTTGGCAAAGGAGAAATACTCACTGACAGGGATGTAAACAAATCTGTGAACAAAACTGGAGAGAAATAAGCTTTTTGTCCATATGGAACATTTTTATATATATTATTTTAGCTCCTGAAACATGGGACCAATACTTTGTGTTTTTATTTTTGTTCAGTGTAGCTACCTACCTACCCCTTCCTCACCCCTTAATAACCCCTCAAGCTCTGGCCTGATGCAACTGCTTTAGCTCAGTGGACTGAGAGACCCTTATCCTCTGGCCTGAAAAAGCAGTCAGTCAGCCAGTGAGGACTGTAACGTTGTTAATAAAACGCTTCCTGTTTTAAAAAATAATAAAAATGATGGCCCACTTGACTCATAGCAGCATTCCAGCCAAGGTTAATCTCTGATTGGCGAGTGAGGGATGGAGTGTGAGGGGACTGTCGAAGACGATCATTTTCTAAAGAGCTACCCTCTCTTCCTTCTATCCTCTCTTCCTTGTGTTCTCTCTTCCGTATATCCTCTCCCCTCTCCATAGTCCCCGACTGTTTCTAACACTGGACTCTGAAGGACACTCGGGAGGGATGAAGGGATGCTGTACCAAAATCCTTATTTAACGACCTGTCCTCTGTTCACTCCCTAATGCTCTTCCTCTGGCCTCTCCTCCCTCCCTGTCACTTGAGGATTGTACTGGACAACAGTGGCTTGTTTCAGCCACATCAGAATATAGCTAGGCTAATAGGAATACCAAGTATTTTATGCTCTGCTCTCCAGTGTCTCTCCAGCCTAGGCGTTTTGGCACTTCTCAACATGGCATCCTCCTGAATGTAGATGTGGACTTCCGCTCTGTGTCTGTGGACGTCGGCTCTGTGTCTGTGGACTTCGGCTCTGTGGACAGGAGAGAGTGGTGTCCACTACCTGCAGAATGGAATGAGACAGGAGAGAGAGAGTGGTGTCCACTACCTGCAGCATGGACTGAGACAGGAGAGAGAGAGTGGTGTCCACTACCTGCAGCATGGAATGAGACAGGAGAGAGAGAGTGGTGTCCACTACCTGCAGCATGGACTGAGACAGGAGAGAGAGAGTGGTGTCCACTACCTGCAGCATGGAATGAGACAGGAGATAGAGAGTGGTGTCCACTACCTGCTGCATGGACTGAGACAGGAGAGAGAGAGGGGTGTCCACTACCTGCAGCATGGACTGAGACAGGAGAGAGAGAGTTATGGCCCCTGAGTTGTACCTGGCTGTAAATGTTTAGTCTCTCCTGCTCTGTGGTAGGACTGGGAGGGTGTTGGTCTGTGTAGTCTCATATAGGTAGCTACATGTGTACTAAGTAGGTAGAGTACCTCTGACTCCCTCAACACCTTATTTATATAAGAAAACACAGACCCATCCAATACAGGCTCTAGCTACGCACAGTATTGAACACAAAGAACTTGGCTGGCTGACTGGAGGGATGGCTGACTGGATGGATGGCTGACTGGATGGATGGCTGACTGGATGGATGGCTGACTGGATGGATGACTAGCTGACTGGATGGATGGCTAGCTGACTGGATGGATGGCTGACTGGATGGATGGCTGACTGGATGGATGGCTGGCTGACTGGATGGATGGCTAGCTGACTGGATGGATGGCTAGCTGACTGGATGACTGGCTGTCTAGCTGACTGGATGGCTGGCTGACTGGAAGTATGGCTGACTGGATGGCTAGCTGACTGGATGGCTAGCTGACTGGATGGATGGCTAGCTGACTGGATGGCTGACTGGATGGATGGCTGACTGACTGGATGGATGGCTAGCTGACTGGGTGGATGGATGGCTAGCTGCCTGGATGGCTGGCTGACTGGATGGCTAGCTGGCTGGCTGGCTAGCTGGCTGACTGGATGGCTAGCTGACTGGATGGCTGGCTGACTGGATGGCTGACTGGATGGCTGGATGGATGGCTGGCTGACTGGCTGACTGGGTGGCTAGCTGACTGGGTGGCTAGCTAACTGGATGGCTAGCTGACTGGATGGCTGACTGGGTGGCTAGCTGACTGGATGGCTAGCTGACTGGATGGCTGACTGGGTGGCTAGCTGACTGGATGGCTAGCTGACTGGATGGCTGACTGGATGGCTGGGTGGCTGGCTGGCTGACTGGATGGCTGGCTGGCTGGCTGGCTGGCTGGCTGACTGGATTGGTGGCTGACTGGATTGGTGGCTGACTGGATGGGTGGCTGACTGGATGGCTGACTGGGGTCAAAGTAACTAGAGGCCGCCTCTCCATGCATCTTGGTCCCAGGCTTTGGGATAGTTAAAAGGCTGTCTCTCCATGTCTCTTGGTCCCAGGCTTTGGGATTTTTGGTCCTTTACCACTTAACTAAGGCTGTCTCTGTGTTGGCTCTAGGATCATTTACCACTAAGGCTGTCTCTGTGTTGGCTCTAGGATCATTTACCACTAAGACTGTCTCTGTGTTGGCTCTAGGATCATTTACCACTTAACTAAGACTGTCTCTGTGTTGGCTCTAGGATCATTTACCACTAAGGCTGTCTCTGTGTTGGCTCTAGGATCATTTACCACTTAACTAAGACTGTCTCTGTGTTGGCTCTAGGATCATTTACCACTAAGACTGTCTCTGTGTTGGCTCTAGGATCATTTATCACTAAGACTGTCTCTGTGTTGGCTCTAGGATCATTTACCACTAAGACTGTCTCTGTGTTGGCTCTAGGATCATTTACCACTAAGACTGTCTCTGTGTTGGCTCTAGGATCATTTACCACTAAGACTGTCTCTGTGTTGGCTCTAGGATCATTTACCACTAAGACTGTCTCTGTGTTGGCTCTAGGATCATTTACCACTAAGGCTGTCTCTGTGTTGGCTCTAGGATCATTTACCACTAAGGCTGTCTCTGTGTTGGCTCTAGGATCATTTACCACTAAGGCCGTCTCTGTGTTGGCTCTAGGATCATTTACCACTAAGGCTGTCTCTGTGTTGGCTCTAGGATCATTTACCACTAAGACTGTCTCTGTGTTGGCTCTAGGATCATTTACCACTAAGACTGTCTCTGTGTTGGCTCTAGGATCATTTACCACTAAGACTGTCTCTGTGTTGGCTCTAGGATCATTTACCACTTAACTAAGGCCGTGTTGTGGTGGGTATGAAAACCATTTTTTTAAAAATACAGTTCACACTTAAATGATTTAGCTGTTTGAACACCAATTTCTCCAGAAGTTTGATTAAGAATGGAAGGCTGGAGATTGAAGAAAGATGCTAAGAGCTTTTCTTCAGAAGGTGTTTCACCATAGCAGTTTTTAGTGAGGTGGGGAAAGTGCCCGAAAACAGGGAGGGATTAACAATATCTTGTACTTCTTCAGATATGCTATTAAAAAGAGTTTTGAAGAAGGTGGTGGGGATAGGATGGAGAAGGCAGGTTGTGATATCACTTTCCTGAGTATGTCTGTGTCAACCAGGGAAATAAATCCACAGTGCCTTTGCGTGGTCGGCTAGGGCTCATATCATCAACCTTCTCATCAGGTCTTGACTGATACCCAGCCTTGTGTTGGTTGTCTTATCTCTGAAATATGCCACAAACTTCCATGTGGAGGAACATTCACAGGTTTGAGAGGGTATGATTTATCAGGCCATCAGTAGTGGAGAAGAGCGCTCTCAAATTATTCTGATTTAATAGTGACCAAGTACGAAAAACGAGCCCGTCTGGCATTTCTAATTGCCATACAGTCAAACGTTTTAGAACGCCTTCTGATTCAAGGGTTTTTCTTTATTTTCACTATTTTCTACATTGTAGAATAATAGTGAAGACGACATCAAAACTATGAAATAACACATATGGAATCATGTAGTAACCCCAAAAAAATCTACATGTATTGTATATTTGAGATTCTTCAAAGTAGCCACCCTTCAAATGCCAACCGAATTATCTCCCAAGAGAATTCTCATTGGTTATTGTCACAGCTGTTTATTTCCCCCCTCAAGCTGATACCACGATGACCCTCAAGGAACTTCACTGGACTTTATGCAAACTGGAAACCAGATGTTATGAAGCTGCATTTATTATACCTGGGTTTTTTAACAAAGCAACTTTGAGAACAAGACTACCTAAATTCATATTGACTGTAGCACTCTCGCCGGTAAAACACTGGATCACTGCTCATATAACTTCCGCGATGCATACAAGGCCCCGCCTTCCTTTCGGCATATCTGACCACGACTCCATTTTGCTTCTCCCTTCCTATAGGCAGAAACTCAAACAGGAAACTCAAACAGAAGTACCTGTGCCAAGGACTATTCTGCGCTGGTCTGACCAATTGGAATCCACACTTCAAGATAGTTATTTAATTTTTTAAAATTTATTTTACCCCTTTTTCTCCCCAATTTCGTGGTATCCAATTGTTGTAGTAGCTACTATCTTGTCTCATCGCTACAACTCCCGTACGGGCTCGGGAGAGACGAAGGTTGAAAGTCATGTGTCCTCCGATACACAACCCAACCAAGCCGCACTGCTTCTTAACACAGCACGCATCCAACCCGGAAGCCAGCCGCACCAATGCGCCGGAGGAAACACCGTGCACCTGGCCACCTTGGTTAGCGCACACTGCGCCCAGACCGCCACAGGACTCGCTGGTGCGCGATGAGACAAGGACACCCCTACCGACCAAGCCCTCCCTAACCCGGGCGACGCTAGGCCAATTGTGCGTCGCCCCACGGACCTCCCGGTCGCGGCCGGTTACGACAGAGCCTGGGCGCGAACCCAGGGACTCTGATGGCACAGCTGGCGCTGCAGTACAGCGCCCTTAACCACTGCGCCACCCGGGAGGCCCTCTTCAAGATAGTTTTGATCACGCGGACTGGGACATGTTCCGGGTAGCCTCAGAGAATAATATTGACGTATACGCTGAATCGGTGAGTAAGTTTATAAGGAAGTGTGTAAGAGATGTTGTACCTACTGTGACTTAAAACCTACCCTAACCAGAAACCATGGATAGATGGTGGCATTCGTGCAAAACTGAAAGTAAGAACCACCGCATTTAACCATGGCAAGATGACTGGTGATATGGCTGAACATAAACGGTGTAGTTATTCCCTCCGCAAGACAATCAAACAGGCACAATGCCAGTACAGGGACAAGGTGGAGTCGGAACTCAACAGTTCAGACACGAGATGTATGTGGCAGAGTCTACAGACAATCACGGTCAACAAAAGAAAAACCAGCCACATCGCAGACACCGTCTTGCTTCCAGACAAACTAAACACCTTCTTTGCCCGCTTTGAGGATAACACAGTGCCACCGATGTGGCCTGCTACCAAGGACTGTGGGCTCTCCTTCTCCATGCCCGATGTGAGTAAGACATTTAAACATTTTAATCCTCACAAGGCTGCCCAGACGGCATCCTTAGCCGCATCCTCAGAGCATGCGCAGACCAGCTGGCTGGTGTGTTTACGGACATATTCAATCTCTCCAGTCTGCTGTTCCCATATGCTTCAAGATGGCCACCATTTTTGCTGTATCCAAGAAAGTCATTCAGTTCAGTTACCATCGCCCCATAGCACTCACTTCTGTCGTCAGGAAGTGCTTTGAGAGGCTAGTCAAGAGTCATATCACCCCCATCTTACCTGTCACCCTAGACCCACTTCAATTTGCTTACTGCCCCAATAGGTCCACAGACGCTGCAATATCTATTGCACTCCACACTGCCCTTTCCCACCTAGACAAAAGGAACACCTATGTGAGAATGTTGTTCATTGACGAGAGCTTAGCGTTCAACACCATAGTGCCCTCAAAGCTCATCACTAAGCTAAGGGCCCTGGGACTTAACACCTCCCTCTGCAAATGGATCCTGGACTTCCTGATTGGCCGCCCCCAGGTGGTAAGGGTAGGTAACAACACATCCGCCACGCTGATCCTCAACACGGGGGTCCCTCAGGGGTGCGTGCTCAGTCCCCTCCTGGTACTCCCTGTTCACTCATGACTGCAAGGCCAAGGACGACTCCAATACCATCATTAGGTTTGTCGATGACACAACAGTTGTAGGCCTGATCACCGACAACAACGAGACAGCCTATAGGGAGGAGGTCAGAGACCTGGCCGTGTGGTGCCAGGACAACAACCTCTCCCTCAACACGATCAAGAAAAAGATGATGATTGTGGTCTACAGGAAAAAGAGGAGCACGCCCCCATTCTCATCGACGGGGCTATAGTGGAGCAGGTTAAGAGCTTCAAGTTCCTTGGTGTCCACATCAACAACAAACTACCATGGTCCAATCACACCAAGACAGCTGTGAAGAGGGCACGAAAAAACATATTCCCCCTCAGGAGACTGAAAAATTTGGCATGGGTCCTCAGATCCTCAAAAGGTTTGACAGCTGCACCATCGAGAGCTGGTTGCCTGGTATGGCAACTGCTCGGCCTCCGAACGCAAGGCGCTACAGAGGGCAGTGCGTACGGCCCAGTACATCACTGAGGCCAAGCTTCCTGCTATCCAGGACCACCAGGCGGTGTCAGAGGAAGTCTAGGTCCAAGTCTAGGTCCAAGAGGTTTATTAACAGCTTCTACCCCCCCAAGCCATAAGACTCTAACATCTAATCAAAGGGCTACCCAGACTATTTGCATTGCTCCCCCCTACACTGATGCTACTCTCTGTTATCTGTGCATAGTCACTTGTACATATTACCTCAATTATCTCGACTAACAGTTGGCCCCACACATTGACTGTACTGGTACCCCTTGTATATAGCCTCCACATTGACTCTGTACCGATACCCCCTGTATATAGCCTCCACATTGACTCTGTACTGTAACACCCTGTATATAGCCTCCACATTGACTCTGTACTGTAACACCCTGTATATAGCCTCCACGTTGACTGTACTGGTACCCCCTGTATATAGCCTCCACATTGACTCTGTACCGTAACACCCTGTACATATCCTCCACATTGACTCTGTACCGGTACCCCCTGCATATAGCATCCACCTTGACTCTGTACCGGTACCCCCTGCATATAGCCTCCACCTTGACTCTGTACCGGTACCCCCTGTATATAGCCTCCACATTGACTCTGTACCGGTACCCCCTGTATATAGTCTCCACATTGACTCTGTACCGGTACCCCTGTATATAGCCTCCTCATTGACTCTGTACCAGTACCCCCTGTATATAGCCTCCACGTTGACTCTGTACCGGTACCCCCTGTATATAGACCTTCTATTGTTATTTTACTGCTGCTCTGTAATTATTACTTTTTATATCATTTTTTTTTAAAACACCTGTTGTATTTGGCGCATATGACAAATACAATTTGATTTGTGTCTAGTTGTGGATAAAAACACTGGTGGGCTAGCACTGCTAGCATTAGCCTGCTACATTTTCATGATGGCTAACAGCTACATAACAGGAATCCGGGACACAAATTTGCGGAATCTGTAGCAATACAAACACTAGATATGATTTTAAAACGATTTAATCAAAACAACAGCCCGAGTGTAAACAGTATACTGTTCTGTTGCTAAGCGTCATCATAATGTGACCGGTATACTGTTCTGTTGCTAAGCGTCATCATAATGTGAACAGTATACTGTTCTGTTGCTAAGCGTCATCATAATGTGACCGGTATACTGTTCTGTTGCTAAGCGTCATCATAATGTGACCGGTATACTGTTCTGTTGCTAAGCGTCATCATAATGTGACCGGTATACTGTTCTGTTGCTAAGCGTCATCATAATGTGACCGGTATACTGTTCTGTTGCTAAGCGTCATCATAATGTGACCAGTATACTGTTCTGTTGCTAAGCGTCATCATAATGTGACCAGTATACTGTTCTGTTGCTAAGCGTCATCATAATGTGACCAGTATACTGTTCTGTTGCTAAGCGTCATCATAATGTGACCAGTATACTGTTCTGTTGCTAAGCGTCATCATAATGTGAACAGTATACTGTTCTGTTGCTAAGCGTCATCATAATGTGAACAGTATACTGTTCTGTTGCTAAGCGTCATCATAATGTGAACAGTATACTGTTCTGTTGCTAAGCGTCATCATAATGTGAACAGTATACTGTTCTGTTGCTAAGCGTCATCATAATGTGACCGGTGAAATTAAGAACTTAATGTTCTTCTAACGAATTGAACAAGTTTCCTGCAGGTATTTACTTAAACGTAGCTACAAGTATTCAAATGTATTAAAACACTTCAAATAAATAGTTTCAACGGTATTGACAGTATTGAAAACCCACCTGTCTTTATTCCAAATACCCCTGTATTCTGTATATATGGTATACTACCCAAGCCTAGTGTTAATGGTAGGTGTGTATATGTCGTGTGTCTCCTCAGGCCCAGATAGCCTTCCTGCAGGGAGAGAGGAAAGGACAGGAGAACCTGAAGAAGGATCTCGTCAGGAGGATTAAGATGCTGGAATATGCCCTCAAACAGGAGAGGTATGCACCCTGCATCTTACCACATTACACTGCCTTCTGACATCATACTGACATCATCACATGACCCTGTGACCTTTCACATTTAATTCACCACACTGATAATGACAGAGGGCCTGACAGCCAAAGACGTCTCTACATGATGTCTTCAAATGACCATGAGACTTAACACAGCAGAAATCAGAGGGTCTACAATGCCAGGGGGATAAAGGGAGTCCCTGGTGTGATGTGTCTGTACAGCCTGTACACGGGGTACCAGTACTGAGTCGATTAACATACAATGAGTAACGGTAACTTGGCTATATACACGGGGTACCAGTACTGAGTCGATTAACACACAATGAGTAACTTGGCTATATACACGGGGTACCAGTACTGAGTCCATTAACACACAATGAGTAACGGTAACTTGGCTATATAGAGAACTGAGGTAGATATGTACAATATAAGTAGGGATAAAGTTACTAGTTAACGGGATAGATAATTAACAGCAACGTATGTGATGAGTCAAGAGATTAGTGCAAAAAAGGTCAATGCATATATTCCAGGTAGCTATTTAACCAACTATTTAGCAGTCTTCTAGCTTGAGGGCGGAAACTGTTCAGGGTCCTGTTGGTTCCATACTGCATCGGTACCGCTTGCCATGTGATAGCAGAGAGAACAGTCTATGACTTGGGTGGCTGGAGTCTGACAATTTTTAGGTTCTTCCTCTGACACCATACCAAGCGGTGATGCAGCCAATCAAGCTGCTCTCAATGGTGCAGCTGTAGGACTTTTTGAGAATCTGAGGGCCTTTTTTTTTTTTTTTTTTCACTGAGGATCTTGAAGCTCCTTGACCCACTCCACTACAGCCCTGTCGATGTGGATGGGGGCATGCTCAGCCCTCCGTTTCCTGTAGTCCACGATCAGCTCCTTTGTCTTGTTGAGGGAGAGGTTGTGGTCCTGGCACCACACTGCCAGATCCTACCACCGTCGTGTCTCTAAGCTTAATGATGGTGTTGGAGTTGTGCGTGGCCACGTAGTCGTGGGTGAACAGGGAGTACAGGAGGGGACTCAGAACACACCCCTGAGGGGCCCCCGTGTTGAGCATCATGTGTTGTTGAATAAATACAGGCAGCCTGCAGCAGATCCTTGATGATGATGATGATGAATAAATACATGCAGCCTGCAGCAGATCCTTGATGATGATGATGATGATGAATAAATACAGGCAGCCTGCAGCAGATCCTTAATGATGATGATAAAGAAATACAGGCAGCCTGCAGCAGATCCTTAATGATGATGATGATGATGAATAAATACAGGCAGCCTGCAGCAGATCCTTAATGATGATGAATGAATACAGGCAGCCTGCAGCAGATCCTTGATGATAATGATGAATAAATACAGGCAGCCTGTAGCAGATCCTTAATGATGATGAATAAATACAGGCAGCCTGCAGCAAATGCTTAATGATGATGATGAATAAAAACATGGCAGCCTGCTGCAGATCCTTAATGATGATGAATAAATTCTGTCAGCCTGCAGCAGATCCTTAGTGATGATGATGATGAAGATGATGATGATGATGAATAAATACAGGCAGCCTGCAGCAGATCCTTAATGATGATGAATAAATACAGGCAGCCTGCTGCAGATGCTTAATGATGATGATGATGATGATGAATAAATACAGGCAGCCTGCAGCAGATCCTTGATGATGATGAATAAAAACATGGCAGCCTGCAGCAGATCCTTGATGATGATGATGATGATGAATAAATACAGGCAGCCTGCAGCAGATCCTTGATGATGATGATGAATAAATACAGGCAGCCTGCAGCAGATCCTTAATGATGATGATGATGTTGAATAAATACAGGCAGCCTACAGCAGATCCTTGATGATGATGAATAAATACAGTCAGCCTGCAGCAGATCCTTGATGATGATGATGAATAAATACAGGCAGCCTGCAGCAGATCCTTGATGATGATTATGAATAAATACAGGCAGCCTGCTGCAGATCCTTAATGATGATGATGATGAATAAATACAGGCAGCCTGCTGCAGATCCTTAATGATGATGAATAAATACAGGCAGCCTGCTGCAGATCCTTAATGATGATGATGAATAAATACAGGTAGCCTGCTGCAGATCCTTGATGATGATTAATAAATACAGGTAGCCTGCTGCAGATCCTTAATGATGATGAATAAATACAGGCAGCCTGCAGCAGATCCTTGATGATGATGATGAATAAATACAGGCAGCCTGCTGCAGATCCTTAATGATGATGATGAATAAATACAGGCAGCCTGCAGCAGATCCTTGATGATGATGAATAAATACAGGCAGCCTGCTGCAGATCCTTGATGATGATGAATAAATACAGGCAGCCTGCAGCAGATCCTTGATGATGATGAATAAATACAGGCAGCCTGCAGCAGATCCTTGATGATGATGATGAATAAATACAGGCAGCCTGCAGCTGATCCTTGATGATGATGAATAAATACAGGCAGCCTGCAGCAGATCCTTGATGATGATGATTATGAATAAATACAGGTAGCCTGCTGCAGATCCTTGATGATGATGATGATGAATAAATACAGTCAGCCTGCAGCAGATCCTTGATGATGATGATGAATAAATACAGGCAGCCTGCAGCAGATCCTTAATGATGATGATGATGTTGAATAAATACAGGCAGCCTACAGCAGATCCTTGATGATGATGAATAAATACAGTCAGCCTGCAGCAGATCCTTGATGATGATGATGAATAAATACAGGCAGCCTGCAGCAGATCCTTGATGATGATGAATAAATACAGGCAGCCTGCAGCAGATCCTTGATGATGATGATTATGAATAAATACAGGTAGCCTGCTGCAGATCCTTGATGATGATGATGATGAATAAATACAGTCAGCCTGCAGCAGATCCTTGATGATGATGAATAAATACAGGCAGCCTGCAGCAGATCCTTGATGATGATGATGAATAAATACAGGCAGCCTGCAGCAGATCCTTGATGATGATGATGATGAATAAATACAGGCAGCCTGCAGCAGATCCTTGATGATGATGAATAAATACAGGCAGCCTGCAGCAGATCCTTGATGATGATGATTATGAATAAATACAGGTAGCCTGCTGCAGATCCTTGATGATGATGATGATGATGATGAATAAATACAGTCAGCCTGCAGCAGATCCTTGATGATGATGATGATGAATAAATACAGGCAGCCTGCAGCAGATCCTTAATGATGATGATGATGATGTTGAATAAATACAGGCAGCCTACAGCAGATCCTTGATGATGATGAATAAATACAGTCAGCCTGCAGCAGATCCTTGATGATGATGATGATGAATAAATACAGGCAGCCTGCAGCAGATCCTTAATGATGATGATGATGATGTTGAATAAATACAGGCAGCCTACAGCTGATCCTTGATGATGATGAATAAATACAGGCAGCCTGCAGCAGATCCTTGATGATGATGATGAATAAATACCGGCAGCCTGCAGCAGATCCTTGATGATGATTATGAATAAATACAGGCAGCCTGCTGCAGATCTTTAATGATGATGATGAATAAATACAGGCAGCCTGCTGCAGATCCTTAATGATGATGATGAATAAATACAGGCAGCCTGCTGCAGATCCTTGATGATGATGATGATGAATAAATACAGGTAGCCTGCTGCAGATCCTTGATGATGATGATGAATAAATACAGGCAGCCTGCAGCAGATCCTTGATGATGATGATGATGAATAAATACAGGTAGCCTGCTGCAGATCCTTGATGATGATGATGAATAAATACAGGCAGCCTGCAGCAGATCCTTGATGATGATGATGATGAATAAATACAGGTAGCCTGCTGCAGATCCTTGATGATGATGATGAATAAATACAGGCAGCCTGCAGCAGATCCTTGATGATGATGATGAATAAATACAGGCAGCCTGCTGCAGATCCTTAATGATGATGATGAATAAATACAGGCAGCCTGCAGCAGATCCTTGATGATGATGAATAAATACAGGCAGCCTGCTGCAGATCCTTGATGATGATGATGAATAAATACAGGCAGCCTGCTGCAAATCCTTGATGATGATGATGAATAAATACAGGCAGCCTGCTGCAGATCCTTAATGATGATGATGAATAAATACAGGCAGCCTGCTGCAGATCCTTGATGATGATGATGATGATGAATAAATACAGGCAGCCTGCTGCAGATCCTTGATGATGATGATGATGAATAAATACAGGCAGCCTGCAGCAGATCCTTGATGATGATGAATAAATACAGGCAGCCTGCAGCAGATCCTTGATGATGATGAATAAATACAGGCAGCCTGCAGCAGATCCTTGATGATGATGAATAAATACAGGCAGCCTGCAGCAGATCCTTGATGATGATGATTATGAATAAATACAGGTAGCCTGCTGCAGATCCTTGATGATGATGAATAAATACAGGCAAACTGCTGCAAATCCTTAATGATGATGATGAATAAATACAGGCAGCCTGCTGCAGATCCTTAATGATGATGATGATGAATAAATACCGGCTGCCTGCAGCAGATCCTTGATGATGATGAATAAATACAGGCAGCCTGCTGCAGATCCTTGATGATGATGATGAAGATGATGATGATGATGATGAATAAATACAGGCAGCCTGCAGTAGATCCTTGATTATGATGATGATGATGATGATGATGATGGTGATGATGATGATGATGATGAATAAATACAGGCAGCCTGCTGCAGATCCTTGATGATGATGAATAAATACAGGCAGCCTGCAGTAGATCCTTGATTATGATGATGAAGATGATGATGATGATGATGATGATGATGATGAATACATACAGGCAGCCTGCAGCAGATCCTTGATTATGATGATGAAGATGATGATGATGATGATGAATAAATACAGGCAGCCTGCTGCAGATCCTTGATTATGATGATGAAGATGATGATGATGAATAAATACAGGCAGCCTGCTGCAGATCCTTGATTATGATGATGAAGATGATGATGATGATGATGTTGAATAAATACAGGCAGCCTACAGCAGATCCTTGATGATGATGAATAAATACAGTCAGCCTGCAGCAGATCCTTGATGATGATGATGAATAAATACAGGCAGCCTGCAGCAGATCCTTGATGATGATGAATAAATACAGGCAGCCTGCAGCAGATCCTTGATGATGATGATTATGAATAAATACAGGTAGCCTGCTGCAGATCCTTGATGATGATGATGATGAATAAATACAGTCAGCCTGCAGCAGATCCTTGATGATGATGAATAAATACAGTCAGCCTGCAGCAGATCCTTGATGATGATGATGAATAAATACAGGCAGCCTGCAGCAGATCCTTGATGATGATGATGAATAAATACAGGCAGCCTGCAGCAGATCCTTGATGATGATGAATAAATACAGGCAGCCTGCAGCAGATCCTTGATGATGATGATTATGAATAAATACAGGTAGCCTGCTGCAGATCCTTGATGATGATGATGATGATGATGAATAAATACAGTCAGCCTGCAGCAGATCCTTGATGATGATGATGATGAATAAATACAGGCAGCCTGCAGCAGATCCTTAATGATGATGATGATGATGTTGAATAAATACAGGCAGCCTACAGCAGATCCTTGATGATGATGAATAAATACAGTCAGCCTGCAGCAGATCCTTGATGATGATGATGATGAATAAATACAGGCAGCCTGCAGCAGATCCTTAATGATGATGATGATGATGTTGAATAAATACAGGCAGCCTACAGCTGATCCTTGATGATGATGAATAAATACAGGCAGCCTGCAGCAGATCCTTGATGATGATGATGAATAAATACCGGCAGCCTGCAGCAGATCCTTGATGATGATTATGAATAAATACAGGCAGCCTGCTGCAGATCTTTAATGATGATGATGAATAAATACAGGCAGCCTGCTGCAGATCCTTAATGATGATGATGAATAAATACAGGCAGCCTGCTGCAGATCCTTGATGATGATGATGATGAATAAATACAGGTAGCCTGCTGCAGATCCTTGATGATGATGATGAATAAATACAGGCAGCCTGCAGCAGATCCTTGATGATGATGATGATGAATAAATACAGGTAGCCTGCTGCAGATCCTTGATGATGATGATGAATAAATACAGGCAGCCTGCAGCAGATCCTTGATGATGATGATGATGAATAAATACAGGTAGCCTGCTGCAGATCCTTGATGATGATGATGAATAAATACAGGCAGCCTGCAGCAGATCCTTGATGATGATGATGAATAAATACAGGCAGCCTGCTGCAGATCCTTAATGATGATGATGAATAAATACAGGCAGCCTGCAGCAGATCCTTGATGATGATGAATAAATACAGGCAGCCTGCTGCAGATCCTTGATGATGATGATGAATAAATACAGGCAGCCTGCTGCAAATCCTTGATGATGATGATGAATAAATACAGGCAGCCTGCTGCAGATCCTTAATGATGATGATGAATAAATACAGGCAGCCTGCTGCAGATCCTTGATGATGATGATGATGATGAATAAATACAGGCAGCCTGCTGCAGATCCTTGATGATGATGATGATGAATAAATACAGGCAGCCTGCAGCAGATCCTTGATGATGATGAATAAATACAGGCAGCCTGCAGCAGATCCTTGATGATGATGAATAAATACAGGCAGCCTGCAGCAGATCCTTGATGATGATGAATAAATACAGGCAGCCTGCAGCAGATCCTTGATGATGATGATTATGAATAAATACAGGTAGCCTGCTGCAGATCCTTGATGATGATGATGATGATGATGAATAAATACAGTCAGCCTGCAGCAGATCCTTGATGATGATGATGATGAATAAATACAGGCAGCCTGCAGCAGATCCTTAATGATGATGATGATGATGTTGAATAAATACAGGCAGCCTACAGCAGATCCTTGATGATGATGAATAAATACAGTCAGCCTGCAGCAGATCCTTGATGATGATGATGATGAATAAATACAGGCAGCCTGCAGCAGATCCTTAATGATGATGATGATGATGTTGAATAAATACAGGCAGCCTACAGCTGATCCTTGATGATGATGAATAAATACAGGCAGCCTGCAGCAGATCCTTGATGATGATGATGAATAAATACCGGCAGCCTGCAGCAGATCCTTGATGATGATTATGAATAAATACAGGCAGCCTGCTGCAGATCTTTAATGATGATGATGAATAAATACAGGCAGCCTGCTGCAGATCCTTAATGATGATGATGAATAAATACAGGCAGCCTGCTGCAGATCCTTGATGATGATGATGATGAATAAATACAGGTAGCCTGCTGCAGATCCTTGATGATGATGATGAATAAATACAGGCAGCCTGCAGCAGATCCTTGATGATGATGATGATGAATAAATACAGGTAGCCTGCTGCAGATCCTTGATGATGATGATGAATAAATACAGGCAGCCTGCAGCAGATCCTTGATGATGATGATGATGAATAAATACAGGTAGCCTGCTGCAGATCCTTGATGATGATGATGAATAAATACAGGCAGCCTGCAGCAGATCCTTGATGATGATGATGAATAAATACAGGCAGCCTGCTGCAGATCCTTAATGATGATGATGAATAAATACAGGCAGCCTGCAGCAGATCCTTGATGATGATGAATAAATACAGGCAGCCTGCTGCAGATCCTTGATGATGATGATGAATAAATACAGGCAGCCTGCTGCAAATCCTTGATGATGATGATGAATAAATACAGGCAGCCTGCTGCAGATCCTTAATGATGATGATGAATAAATACAGGCAGCCTGCTGCAGATCCTTGATGATGATGATGATGATGAATAAATACAGGCAGCCTGCTGCAGATCCTTGATGATGATGATGATGAATAAATACAGGCAGCCTGCAGCAGATCCTTGATGATGATGAATAAATACAGGCAGCCTGCAGCAGATCCTTGATGATGATGAATAAATACAGGCAGCCTGCAGCAGATCCTTGATGATGATGAATAAATACAGGCAGCCTGCAGCAGATCCTTGATGATGATGATTATGAATAAATACAGGTAGCCTGCTGCAGATCCTTGATGATGATGAATAAATACAGGCAAACTGCTGCAAATCCTTAATGATGATGATGAATAAATACAGGCAGCCTGCTGCAGATCCTTAATGATGATGATGATGAATAAATACCGGCTGCCTGGAGCAGATCCTTGATGATGATGAATAAATACAGGCAGCCTGCTGCAGATCCTTGATGATGATGATGAAGATGATGATGATGATGATGAATAAATACAGGCAGCCTGCAGTAGATCCTTGATTATGATGATGATGATGATGATGATGATGATGATGATGAATAAATACAGGCAGCCTGCTGCAGATCCTTGATGATGATGAATAAATACAGGCAGCCTGCAGTAGATCCTTGATTATGATGATGAAGATGATGATGATGATGATGATGAATACATACAGGCAGCCTGCAGCAGATCCTTGATTATGATGATGAAGATGATGATGATGATGATGAATAAATACAGGCAGCCTGCTGCAGATCCTTGATTATGATGATGAAGATGATGATGATGAATAAATACAGGCAGCCTGCTGCAGATCCTTGATTATGATGATGAAGATGATGATGATGATGATGATGAATAAATACAGGCAGCCTGCAGCTGATCCTTGATGATGATGAATAAATACAGGCAGCCTGCAGCTGATCCTTGATGATGATGAATAAATACAGGCAGCCTGCAGCAGATCCTTGATGATGATGATGACGATGATGATGATGATGATGAATAAATACAGGCAGCCTGCAGCAGATCCTTAATGATGATGATGAATAAATACAGGCATCCAGCTGCAGATCCTTAATGATGATGATGAATAAATACAGGCATCCAGCTGCAGATCCTTAATGATGATGATGAATAAATACAGGCAGCCTGCAGCAGATCCTTAATGATGATTATGAAGATGATGATGATGATGATGAATAAATACAGACAGCCTGCTGCAGATCCTTGATGATGAAGATGATGATGATGATGAATAAATACAGGCAACCTGCTGCAGATCCTTAATGATGATTATGAAGATGATGATGATGATGATGATGAATAAATACAGGCAGCCTGCTGCAGATCCTTAATGATGATTATGAAGATGATGATGATGATGATGAATAAAAACAGGCAGCCTGCTGCAGATCCTTGATGATGAAGGTGATGATGATGATGAATGATGATGATGATGATGATGAATAAATACAGGCAGCCTGCTGCAGATCCTTAATGATGATGAATAAATACAGGCAGCCTGCTGCAGATCCTTAATGATGATTATGAAGATGATGATGATGAATAAATACAGGCAGCCTGCTGCAGATCCTTAATGATGATGAATAAATACAGGCAACCTGCTGCAGATCCTTAATGATGAAGGTGATGATGATGATGAATGATGATGATGATGATGATCAAATCAAATCAAATCAAATTTATTTATATAGCCCTTCGTACATCAGCTGATATCTCAAAGTGCTGTACAGAAACCCAGCCTAAAACCCCAAACAGCAAGCAATGCAGGTGAAGAAGCACGGTGGCTAGGAAAAACTCCCTAGAAAGGCCAAAACCTAGGAAGAAACCTAGAGAGGAGCCAGGCTATGTGGGGTGGCCAGTCCTCTTCTGGCTGTGCCGGGTGGAGATTATAACAAAACATGGTCAAGATGTTCAAATGTTCATAAATGACCAGCATGGTCGAATAATAATAAGGCAGAATAGTTGAAACTGGAGCAGCAGCACAGTCAGGTGGACTGGGGACAGCAAGGAGTCATCATGTCAGGTATTCCTGGGGCATGGTCCTAGGGCTCAGGTCCTCCGAGAGAGAGAAAGAAAGAGAGAATTAGAGAGAGCATATGTGGGATGGCCAGTCCTCTTCTGGCTGTGCCGGGTGGAGATTATAACAGAACATGGCCAAGATGTTCAAATGTTCATAAATGATCAGCATGGTCGAATAATAATAAGGCAGAACAGTTGAAACTGGAGCTGATGATGATGATGATGATGAATAAATACAGGCAACCTGCTGCAGATCCTTAATGATGATGAATAAATACAGGCAGCCTGCAGCAGATCCTTAATGATGATTATGAAGATGATGATGATGATGATGAATAAATACAGGCAGCCTGCTGCAGATCCTTGATGATGAAGATGATGATGAATAAATACAGGCAGCCTGCTGCAGATCCTTAATGATGAAGGTGATGATGATGATGAATGATGATGATGATGATGATGAATAAATACAGGCAACCTGCTGCAGATCCTTAATGATGATGATGAATAAATACAGGCAGCCTGCTGCAGATCCTTGATGATGAAGGTGATGATGATGATGAATGATGATGATGATGATGATGATGATGAATAAATACAGGCAACCTGCAGCAGATCCTTGATGATGATTAATAAATACAGGCAGCCTGCAACAGATCCTTGATGATGATGATGAATAAATACAGGCAGCCTGCTGCAGATCCTTGATGATGATTAATAAATACAGGCAGCCTGCTGCAGGTCCTTAATGATGATGATGAATAAATACAGGCAGCCTGCAGCTGATCCTTAATGATGATGATGAATAAATACAGGCAGCCTGCAGCAGGTCCTTAATGATGATGATGAATAAATACAGGCAGCCTGCAGCAGATCCTTGATGATGATGATTATAATGAATAAATACAGGCAGCCTGCAGCAGATCCTTAATGATGATGATGAATAAATACAGGCAGCCTGCTGCAGATCCTTAATGATTATGATGAATAAATACAGGCAGCCTGCTGCAGATCCTTAATGATGATGAATAAATACAGGCAGCCTGCTGCAGATCCTTAATGATGATGAATAAATACAGGCAGCCTGCTGCAGATCCTTAATGATGATTATGAAGATGATGATGATGAATAAACACAGGCAGCGTGCTGCAGATCCTTGATGATGAAGATGATGATGATGATGATGAATAAATACAGGCAGCCTGCTGCAGATCCTTGATGATGATGATGATGATGATGATGATGATGATGAATAAACACAGGCAGCGTGCTGCAGATCCTTGATGATGAAGATGATGATGATGATGATGATGAATAAATACAGGCAACCTGCTGCAGATCCTTGATGATGATGATGATGAATAAATACAGGCAGCCTGCTGCAGATCCTTGATGATGATGATGATGAATAAATACAGGCAGCCTGCAGCAGATCCTTGATGATGATGATGATGATGAATAAATACAGGTAGCCTGCTGCAGATCCTTAATAATGATGAATAAATACAGGCAGCCTGCTGCAGATCCTTGATGATGATGATGATGAATAAATACAGGCAGCCTGCAGCAGATCCTTAATGATGATGATGATGAATAAATACAGGTAGCCTGCTGCAGATCCTTAATAATGATAAATAAATACAGGCAGCCTGCTGCAGATCCTTAATGATGATGATGAATAAATACAGGCAGCCTGCTGCAGATCCTTGATGATGATGATGAATAAATACAGGCAGCCTGCTGCAGATCCTTAATGATGATGAATAAATACAGGCAGCCTGCTGCAGATCCTTAATGATGATGATGAATAAATACAGGCAGCCTGCTGCAGATCCTTGATGATGATGATGAATAAATACAGGCAGCCTGCTGCAGATCCTTAATGATGATGAATAAATACAGGCAGCCTGCTGCAGATCCTTAATGATGATGATGAATAAATACAGGTAGCCTGCTGCAGATCCTTGATGATGATTAATAAATACAGGCAGCCTGCTGCAGATCCTTGATGATGATAAATAAATACAGGTAGCCTGCTGCAGATCCTTAATGATGATGATGAATAAATACAGGTAGCCTGCAGCAGATCCTTGAAGATGATTAATAAATACAGGCAGCCTGCTGCAGATCCTTAATGATGATGATGAAGATGATGATGATGAATAAATACAGGCAGCCTGCTGCAGATCTGTTATTCAATGTGTTTCTAATAGCAGTAAGGACTATCTGTTATTCAATGTGTTTCTATGGGCTAATAGCAGTAAGGACTATCTGTTACTCAATGTGTTTCTATTGGCTAATAGCAGTAAGGACTATCTGTTATTCAATGTGTTTCTATGGGCTAATAGCAGTAAGGACTATCTGTTATTCAATGTGTTTCTATTGGCTAATAGCAGTAAGGACTATCTGTTATTCAATGTGTTTCTATGGGCTAATAGCACTAAGGACTATCTGTTATTCAATGTGTTTCTATGGGCTAATAGCAGTAAGGACTATCTGTTATTCAATGTGTTTCTAATAGCAGTAAGGACTATCTGTTATTCAATGTGTTTCTATGGGCTAATAGCAGTAAGGACTATCTGTTACTCAATGTGTTTCTATGGGATAATAGCAGTAAGGACTATCTGTTACTCAATGTGTTTCTAATAGCAGTAAGGACTATCTGTTATTCAATGTGTTTCTATGGGCTAATAGCAGTAAGGACTATCTGTTATTCACTGTGTTTCTATTGGCTAATAGCAGTAAGGACTATCTGTTATACAATGTGTTTCTATTGGCTAATAGCAGTAAGGACTATCTGTTATACAATGTGTTTCTATTGGCTAATAGCAGTAAGGACTATCTGTTATTCAATGTGTTTCTATTGGCTAATAGCAGTAAGGACTATCTGTTATTCAATGTGTTTCTATTGGCTAATAGCAGTAAGGACTATCTGTTATTCAATGTGTTTCTAATAGCAGTAAGGACTATCTGTTATTCAATGTGTTTCTATGGGCTAATAGCAGTAAGGACTATCTGTTATTCAATGTGTTTCTAATAGCAGTAAGGACTATCTGTTATTCAATGTGTTTCTATGGGCTAATAGCAGTAAGGACTATCTGTTATTCAATGTGTTTCTATGGGCTAATAGCAGTAAGGACTATCTGTTATTCAATGTGTTTCTATGGGCTAATAGCAGTAAGGACTATCTGTTATTCAATGTGTTTCTATGGGCTATTAGCAGTAAGGACTATCTGTTATTCAATGTGTTTCTATGGGCTAATAGCAGTAAGGACTATCTGTTATTCAATGTGTTTCTATTGGCTAATAGCAGTAAGGACTATCTGTTATTCAATGTGTTTCTATGGGCTAATAGCAGTAAGGACTATCTGTTATTCAATGTGTTTCTATGGGCTAATAGCAGTAAGGACTATCTGTTATTCAATGTGTTTCTATTGGCTAATAGCAGTAAGGACTATCTGTTATTCAATGTGTTCCTATGGGCTAATAGCAGTAAGGACTATCTGTTATTCAATGTGTTTCTAATAGCAGTAAGGACTATCTGTTATTCAATGTGTTTCTATGGGATAATAGCACTAAGGACTATCTGTTATTCAATGTGTTTCTATGGGATAATAGCAGTAAGGACTATCTGTTATTCAATGTGTTTCTATGGGATAATAGCACTAAGGACTATCTGTTATTCAATGTGTTTCTATGGGATAATAGCAGTAAGGACTATCTGTTATTCAATGTGTTTCTATGGGCTAACAGCAGTAAGGACTATCTGTTATTCAATGTGTTTCTATTGGCTAATAGCAGTAAGGACTATATGTTATTCAATGTGTTTCTAATAGCAGTAAGGACTATCTGTTATTCAATGTGTTTCTATGGGCTAATAGCAGTAAGGACTATCTGTTATTCAATGTGTTTCTATGGGATAATAGCACTAAGGACTATCTGTTATACAATGTGTTTCTATTGGCTAATAGCAGTAAGGACTATCTGTTATTCAATGTGTTTCTATGGGATAATAGCACTAAGGACTATCTGTTATACAATGTGTTTCTATTGGCTAATAGCAGTAAGGACTATCTGTTATTCAATGTGTTTCTATTGGCTAATAGCAGTAAGGACTATCTGTTATTCAATGTGTTTCTATGGGCTAATAGCAGTAAGGATTATCTGTTATTCAATGTGTTTCTATGGGATAATAGCAGTAAGGACTATCTGTTATTCAATATGTTTCTATGGGCTAATAGCAGTAAGGACTATCTGTTATTCAATGTGTTTCTATGGGCTAATAGCAGTAAGGACTATCTGTTATTCAATGTGTTTCTATTGGCTAATAGCAGTAAGGACTATCTGTTATTCAATATGTTTCTATGGGCTAATAGCAGTAAGGACTATCTGTTATTCAATGTGTTTCTATGGGATAATAGCACTAAGGACTATCTGTTATACAATGTGTTTCTATTGGCTAATAGCAGTAAGGACTATCTGTTATTCAATGTGTTTCTATTGGCTAATAGCAGTAAGGACTATCTGTTATTCAATGTGTTTCTATGGGATAATAGCAGTAAGGACTATCTGTTATTCAATGTGTTTCTAATAGCAGTAAGGACTATCTGTTATTCAATGTGTTTCTATGGGATAATAGCACTAAGGACTATCTGTTATACAATGTGTTTCTATTGGCTAATAGCAGTAAGGACTATCTGTTATTCAATGTGTTTCTATTGGCTAATAGCAGTAAGGACTATCTGTTATTCAATGTGTTTCTATGGGCTAATAGCAGTAAGGACTATCTGTTATTCAATGTGTTTCTATGGGCTAATAGCAGTAAGGACTATCTGTTATTCAATATGTTTCTATGGGCTAATAGCAGTAAGGACTATCTGTTATTCAATGTGTTTCTAATAGCAGTAAGGACTATCTGTTATTCAATGTGTTTCTATGGGCTAATAGCAGTAAGGACTATCTATTATTCAATGTGTTTCTATGGGCTAATAGCAGTAAGGACTATCTGTTATTCAATGTGTTTCTAATAGCAGTAAGGACTATCTGTCAGGAATATCTATCAGGAATATTCTGGTTAGTTAACAGGAAGGTTCTGGTTAGTTAACAGGAATATTCTGGTTAGTTAACAGGAATATTCTGGTTAGTTAACAGGGATGTTCTGGTTAGTTAACAGGAATGTTCTGGTTAGTTAACAGGAATGTTCTGGTTAGTTAACAGGAATGCGGTGGCAAGTTAACAGGAATGTTGTGGTTAGTTAACAGGAATGTTCTGGTTAGTTAACAGGAATGCTCTGGTTAGTTAACAGGAATGTTCTGGTTAGTTAACAGGAATGTTCTGGCTAGTTAACAGGAATATTCTGGCTAGTTAACAGGAATGTTCTGGTTAGTTAACAGGAATGTTCTGGTTAGTTAACAGGAATGCTCTGGTTAGTTAACAGGAATGCTCTGGTTAGTTAACAGGAATATTCTGGCTAGTTAACAGGAATATTCTGGTTAGTTAACAGGAATGTTCTGGCTAGTTAACAGGAATGTCCTGGCTAGTTAACAGGAATGTTTTTTCTAGTTATCAGGAATGCACTGGCTAGTTAACAGGAATGTTCTGGCTAGTTAACAGGAATGTTCTGGCTAGTTAACAGGAATGCACTGGCTAGTTAACAGGAATGCTCTGGTTAGTTAACAGGAATGCACTGGCTAGTTAACAGGAATGCTGTGGTTAGTTAACAGGAATGTTCTGGTTAGTTAACAGGAATATTCTGGCTAGTTAACAGGAATATTCTGGTTAGTTAACAGGAATATTCTGGTTAGTTAACAGGAATATTCTGGCTAGTTAACAGGAATTTTCTGGTTAGTTAACAGGAATATTCTGGTTAGTTAACAGGAATTAACTGGCTAGTTAACAGGAATGTTCTGGCTAGTTAACAGGAATGAACTGGCTAGTTAACAGGAATGTTCTGGCTAGTTAACAGGAATGTTCTGGCTAGTTAACAGGAATTCGCTGACTAGTTAACAGGAACTGTGATCCCAAGTTATTATACTGATTGAAGTGCGGACAATGTTTCTCTGTCGATCTTAATCATCAGCATCTTTGAACAGTTGTTTCTGCTTTCTCTTCCAGGTCCAAGTACCACAAGTTAAAATATGGAACGGAGTTGAACCAAGGAGACGTGAAACCTCCCAGCTATGACTACGGTAGGACAACTTACACACGACCCTCTTCTTCTATGGCGGTACTAAATCCTAGAGAATGCAGCATTCACATACCTGAATCCTGTCTGGCTGTGTAGACTTTTACACATGTCTTATCCAATAGTTTCACCATGTATGTGTACCAACACTCTCTCTGATGGTCTCCATGTTCTGATTCCCTCCTGTCTTTAGGGATGTGTCCTATTGGTCTCCATGTTCTGATTCCCTCCTGTCTTTAGGGATGTGTCCTCCTCATCATTCATCATCTTTATTCATAAGATACAGCCTGTTCTGTCTGTTCAAAGCATCAGCTCTCTGGAAGTGTTGATGAACCGGAGAGGTGTCGGGGTGTGTGTGTGTCGGGGTGTGTGTGTGTCGGGGTGTGTGTGTGTCGGGGTGTGTGTGTGTCGGGGTGTGTGTGTCGTGGTGTGCGTGTTCATGTGCCTAAATTAGGCACGTCTCTCTCTTCTCCTCTCCCCTCTCTCCTAAATTACCAAGTAGGGATGCACCGATATTACATTTTTGGCCGATACCGATATCCGATATTTTCCTTGACAAAATTAAACCAATATCGATTTATAAAAAAATGTTGCGGCCTGTTAAGCATTCTAGTATAGTTAACACACACACACACATGCACGCAGCGGTCTAAGGCACTGCATCTCAGTGCAAGAGGCGTCACTACAGTCCCTGGTTTGAAACCAGGCTGTATCACATCCGGCCGTGATTGGGAGTCCCATAGGGCGGCACACAATTGGCCCAACGTCGTCCGGGGTAGGCCGTCATTGTAAATAAGAATTTGTTCTTAACTGACTTGTTACATAAAGGTTACACACTCACACCACACTGACCAAAAAGTTATTTTGTTTCCATTTACGTATGTCCCCATTACCAGTGAAACATCATCAAAAAAAATTTCTTTCACTTACTTGCTGTGCTGTTTTGTTGTTCAGTCGTTTCGTTCTCAACCAGGATTTCATCATACATGTCAAACAGTGATGTTTCAGCTCTCTGTCCGTGTCCTCTCTTCCTCTGCACTGTCACTGTGTCCGTTTCCATCTTGTCCATCCATGTCTGTCCGTGGTCTCTCTTCCTCTTCACTGTCACTGTGTCCGTTTCCATCTTGTCCAGCCATGTCTGTCCGTGGCCTCTCTTCCTCTGCACTGTCATTGTGTCCGTTTCCATCTTGTCCAGCCATGTCTGTCCGTGGCCTCTCTTCCTCGGTACGCACTGTCACTGTGTCCGTTTCCATCTTGTCCAGCCATGTCTGTCCGTGGCCTCTCTTCCTCTTCACTGTCACTGTGTCCGTTTCCTTCTTGTCCAGCCATGTCTGTCCGTGGCCTCTCTTCCTTGGTGCACACTGTCACTGTGTCCGTTTCCATCTTGTCCAGCCATGTCTGTCCGTGGCCTCTCTTCCTCGGTACGCACCGTCACTGTGTCCGTTTCCTTATTGTCCAGTTGAGTAAAGAGGCTCAGAGAGAATGCCTGTTAAAGAAGTAGTGGTCCTTGTACCTAACATCGAGCATGGTGGTGACACAGTAAAGAGGCTCAGAGAGAATGCCTGTTAAAGAAGTAGCAGTCCTTGTACCTAACATCGAGCATGGTGGTGACACAGTAAAGAGAGAATGCCTATTAAAGAAGTAGTGGTCCTTGTACCTAGCATCGAGCATGGTGGTGACACAGTAAAGAGAGAATGTCTGTTAAAGAAGTAGTGGTCCTTGTACCTAACATCGAGCATGGTGGTGACACAGTAAAGAGGCTCAGAGAGAATGCCTGTTAAAGAAGTAGCGGGTCTTGTACCTAGCATCGAGCATGGTGACGACACAGTAAAGAGGCTCAGAGAGAATGCCTGTTAAAGAAGTAGCGGTCCTTGTACCTAGCATCTAGCATGGTGGCAACACAGTAAAGAGAGAATGCCTGTTAAAGAAGTAGCGGTCCTTGTACCTAGCATCGAGCATGGTGGCAACACAGTAAAGAGAGAATGCCTGTTAAAGAAGTAGCGGTCCTTGTACCTAACATCTAGCATGGTGGCGACACAGTAAAGAGAGAATGCCTGTTAAAGAAGTAGCGGTCCTTGTACCTAGCATCGAGCATGGTGGAGACACAGTAAAGAGGCTCAGAGAGAATGCCTGTTAAAGAAGTAGTGGTCCTTGTACCTAACATCGAGCATGGTGGTGACACAGTAAAGAGGCTTAGAGAGAATGCCTGTTAAAGAAGTAGCGGTCCTTGTACCTAGCATTGAACATGGTGGCGACACAGTAAAGAGAGAATGCCTGTTAAAGAAGTAGCGGTCCTTGTACCTAGCATCGAGCATGGTGGCAACACAGTAAAGAGAGAATGCCTGTTAAAGAAGTAGCGGTCCTTGTACCTAACATCGAGCATGGTGGTGACACAGTAAAGAGAGAATGCCTGTTAAAGAAGTAGAGGTCCTTGTACCTAACATCGAGCATGGTGGCGACCCAGTAAAGAGGCTCAGATAGAATGCCTGTTAAAGAAGTAGCGGTCCTTGTACCTAGCATCGAGCATGGTGGAGACACAGTAAAGAGAGAATGCCTGTTAAAGAAGTAGCGGTCCTTGTACCTAACATCGAGCATGGTGGTGACACAGTAAAGAGAGAATGTCTGTTAAAGAAGTAGCGGTCCTTGTACCTAGCATCCAGCATGGTGGTGACACAGTAAAGAGGCTCAGAGAGAATGCCTGTTAAAGAAGTAGCGGTCATTGTACCTAGCATGGAGCATGGTGGTGACACAGTAAAGAGAGAATGCCTGTTAAAGAAGTAGCGGTCCTTGTACCTAGCATCCAGCATGGTGGTGACACAGTAAAGAGGCTTAGAGAGAATGCCTGTTAAAGAAGTAGTGGTCCTTGTACCTAACATCGAGCATGGTGGTGACACAGTAAAGAGGCTCAGAGAGAATGCCTGTTAAAGAAGTAGCGGTCCTTGTACCTAACATCGAGCATGGTGGCAACACAGTAAAGAGAGAATGTCTGTTAAAGAAGTAGCGGTCCTTGTACCTAGCATCGAGCATGATGGCGACACAGTAAAGAGGCTCAGATAGAATGCCTGTTAAAGAAGTAGCGGTCCTTGTACCTAGCATGGAGCAGGGTGGCGACACAGTAAAGAGAGAATGCCTGTTAAAGAAGTAGTGGTCCTTGTACCTAGCATCGAGCATGGTGGTGACACAGTAAAGAGGCTCAGATAGAATGCCTGTTCAAGAAGTAGCAGTCCTTGTACCTAGCATCTAGCATGGTGGAGACACAGTAAAGAGAGAATGCCTGTTAAAGAAGTAGTGGTCCTTGTACCTAGCATCGAGCATGGTGGCGACACAGTAAAGAGAGAATGCCTGTTAAAGAAGTAGCAGTCCTTGTACCTAACATCGAGCATGGTGGAGACACAGTAAAGAGGCTCAGAGAGAATGCCTGTTAAAGAAGTAGCGGTCCTTGTACCTAGCATCGAGCATGGTGGTGACACAGTAAAGAGGCTCAGAGAGAATGCCTGTTAAAGAAGTAGCGGTCCTTGTACCTAGCATCGAACATGGTGGAGACACAGTAAAGAGAGAATGCCTGTTAAAGAAGTAGCGGTCCTTGTACCTAGCATCGAGCATGGTGGCAACACAGTAAAGAGAGAATGCCTGTTAAAGAAGTAGCGGTCCTTGTACCTAGCATCGAGCATGGTGGAGACACAGTAAAGAGAGAATGCCTGTTAAAGAAGTAGTGGTCCTTGTACCTAGCATCGAGCATGGTGGAGACACAGTAAAGAGAGAATGCCTGTTAAAGAAGTAGTGGTCCTTGTACCTAGCATCGAGCATGGTGGAGACACAGTAAAGAGAGAATGCCTGTTAAAGAAGTAGCGGTCCTTGTACCTAGCATCGAGCATGGTGGTGACACAGTAAAGAGAGAATGCCTGTTAAAGAAGTAGCGGTCCTTGTACCTAGCATCGAGCATGGTGGTGACACAGTAAAGAGAGAATGCCTGTTAAAGAAGTAGCGGTCCTTGTACCTAGCATCGAGCATGGTGGTGACACAGTAAAGAGGCTCAGAGAGAATGCCTGTTAAAGAAGTAGCGGTCCTTGTACCTAACATCGAGCATGGTGGCGACACAGTAAAGAGAGAATGCCTGTTAAAGAAGTAGCGGTCCTTGTACCTAGCATGGAGCATGGTGGTGACACAGTAAAGAGAGAATGCCTGTTAAAGAAGTAGCGGTCCTTAGTGCTGCCGCTAAAACCTTAGTGCTGCCCGCTAACACCTTAGTGCTGCCCGCTAACACCTTAGTGCTGCCCGCTAACACCTTAGTGCTGCCCGCTAACACCTTAGTGCTACCGCTAACACCTTAGCGCCACCCGCTAACACCTTAACACTGCCGCTAACACCTTAGCGCCGCCCGCTAACACCTTAACACTGCCGCTAACACCTTAGTGCTGGGCCTTAATGGAAGTTCCCCTACATGGAGAAGTCTCTCTGGCTTCTACTTGAATGTCTATACCCATGGAACGGCTCTAATGAACTCATGATAAGAAGCCATAGATGAAACAGGCTTCTAAGAAGAATAAGACCACGATGTACAGTGGAGTTGTGTTGTGGTTGATGTTTCTCTCTCACTGTGTGATGTTGTGGTTGATGTTTCTCTCTCACTTTGTGATGTTGGGGTTGATGTTTCTGTCACTGTGTGATGTTGTGGTTGATGTTTCTCTCACTGTGTGATGTTGTGGTTGATGTTTCTGTCACTGTGTGATGTTGTGGTTGATGTTTCTCTCACTGTGTGATGTTGTGGTTGATGTTTCTCTCTCACTGTGTGATGTTGGGGTTGATGTTTCTCTCTCACTGTGTGATGTTGTGGTTGATGTTTCTGTCACTGTGTGATGTTGTGGTTGATGTTTCTGTCACTGTGTGATGTTGTGGTTGATGTTTCTCTCTCACTGTGTGATGTTGTGGTTGATGTTTCTGTCACTGTGTGATGTTGTGGTTGATGTTTCTGTCACTGTGTGATGTTGTGGTTGATGTTTCTGTCACTGTGTGATGTTGTGGTTGATGTTTCTGTCACTGTGTGATGTTGTGGTTGATGTTTCTCTCTCACTGTGTGATGTTGGGGTTGATGTTTCTGTCACTGTGTGATGTTGTGGTTGATGTTTCTGTCACTGTGTGATGTTGTGGTTGATGTTTCTGTCACTGTGTGATGTTGGGGTTGATGTTTCTGTCACTGTGTGATGTTGTGGTTGATGTTTCTGTCACTGTGTGATGTTGTGGTTGATGTTTCTGTCACTGTGTGATGTTGTGGTTGATGTTTCTGTCACTGTGTGATGTTGTGGTTGATGTTTCTCTCTCACTGTGTGATGTTGTGGTTGATGTTTCTGTCACTGTGTGATGTTGTGGTTGATGTTTCTGTCACTGTGTGATGTTGTGGTTGATGTTTCTCTCTCACTGTGTGATGTTGTGGTTGATGTTTCTCTCTCACTGTGTGATGTTGTGGTTGATGTTTCTCTCTCACTGTGTGATGTTGGGGTTGATGTTTCTGTCACTGTGTGATGTTGTGGTTGATGTTTATGTCACTGTGTGATGTTGGGGTTGATGTTTCTGTCACTGTGTGATGCTGTGGTTGATGTTTCTGTCACTGTGTGATATTGGGGTTGATGTTTCTGTCACTGTGTGATGTTGTGTTGGGGTTGATGTTTCTGTCACTGTGTGATGTTGTGTTGTGGTTGATGTTTATGTGATAGTTGCTCAGCATGTTTCTCTGTGTTTCTCTGTCCACAGACGAGGTGATTGAGAATGAGACTCCTGGGTCCTTGAACAACCAGTTGTCCTGGAAACAAGGCCGTCAGCTCCTCAGACAGTGAGTTACTTACTATACCATACCACTAACCCTGGAAACAAGGTCATCATTCATCAGGTCAACATTCATAAGACTGCAGGGCCAGACGGATTACCAAGACTTGTACTCTAAGCATGCGCTGACCAACTAGCAAGTGTCTTCACTGACATTTCCAACCTCTCCCTGTCCGAGTCTTTAATACCAACAAGCAGACCACCATAGTCCCTTTGCCCAAGAACATCAAGATAACCTGCCTAAATGACTACCGACCCGTAGCACTCACGTCTGTAGCCATGAAGTGCGTTGAAAGGCTGGTCATAGCTCACATCAACACCATTATCCCAGAAACCCTAGGCCCACTCCAATTTGCATACTGCCCCAACAGATCCACAGATGATGCTGTCTCTTTTGCGCTCCACACTGCCCTTTCCCACCTGGACAAAAGGAACACCTATGTTAGAATGCTATTCATTGACAACAGCTCAGCGTTCAACACCATAGTGCCCACAAAACTCATCACTAAGCTAAAGACCCTGGGACTAAACACCTCCCTCTGCAACTGGATCCTGGACTTCCTTACGGGCTGCCCCCAGGTGGTAAGGGTAGGTAACAACACATCCGCCATGCTGATCCTCAACACAGGGGCCCCTCAGGGGTGCGTGCTCAGCCCCCTCCTGTACTACCTGTTCACTCATGACTGCACGACTCCAACACCATCATTAAATTTGCCGATGACACAACAGCGAGACAGCCTATAGGGAGGAGGTCAGAGACCTGGCCGTGTGGTGCCAGGACAACAACCTCTCCCTCAACATGATCAAGACAAAGGAGATGATTGTGGTCTACAGAAAAAGGAGGGCCGAGCACGCCCCCCTTCTCAAGGGCTGTAGTGGAGCAGGTTGAGCATTTCAAGTTCCTTAGTGTCCACATCACCAACAAACTAACATGGTCCAAACACACCAAGACACTCATGAAGAGGTTACGACAAAACCAATTCCCCCTCAGGAGACTGAAAAGATTTGGCATGGGTCCTTAGATCCTCAAAAGGTTCTACAGCTGCACCATCGAGAGCATCCTAACGGGTTGCATCACTACCTGGTATGGCAACCGCTCGGCATCCGACCGCAAGGCACTACAGAGCGTAGTGCGTACGACCCAGTACATCACTGGGGCCAAGCTTCCTGCCATCCAGGACCTCTATTCCAGGCGGTGTCAGAGGAAGGCCCTAAAAATTGTCAAAGACTCCAGCCACCCTAATCATAGACTGTTCTTTCTGCCTTTGCAGGGCAAGCGGTACCGGAGTGCCAAGT
The DNA here is from genome assembly GCF_057628025.1 of Oncorhynchus mykiss. Classification (NCBI taxonomy): domain Eukaryota; kingdom Metazoa; phylum Chordata; class Actinopteri; order Salmoniformes; family Salmonidae; genus Oncorhynchus; species Oncorhynchus mykiss. The sequence continues at coordinate 50,206,175 of NC_143041.1, read as the reverse complement.
CTAGGTCCAAAAGGTTTCTAAACAGCTTCTACCCCCAAGCCATAAGACTCCTGAACATCTAACCAAATGGCTACCCAGACTATTTGCATTGCCCCCCTCCTCTCTCCACACCACTGCTATTCTCTGTTGTTATCTATGCAGAGTCACACAAATAACTCTATCTTCATGTACATATGACCTCAACTAACCAGTACCTCTGCACATTGACTCTGTACCGGTACCCCCTGTTTATATTGTTATTTTTTTACTACTGCTCTTTAATTACTTGTTACTTTTATCTCTTATCCATATTTTTTTTAAACTGCACTGTTGTATTCATCATTTCACTGTAAGGTCTACTACACCTGTTGTATTCAGCATTTCACTGTAAGGTCTACTACACCTGTTGTATTCAGCATTTCACTGTGAGGTCTACTACACCTGTTGTATTCAGCATTTCACTGTAAGGTCTACTACACCTGTTGTATTCATCATTTCACTGTAAGGTCTACTACACCTGTTGTATTCAGCATTTCACTGTAAGGTCTACTACACCTGTTGTATTCAGCATTTCACTGTGAGGTCTACTACACCTGTTGTATTCAGCATTTCACTGTAAGGTCTACTACACCTGTTGTATTCAGCATTTCACTGTAAGGTCTACTACACCTGTTGTATTCAGCCTTTCACTGTAAGGTCTACTACACCTGTTGTATTCAGCATTTCACTGTGAGGTCTACTACACCTGTTGTATTCAGCATTTCACTGTCAGGTCTACTACACCTGTTGTATTCAGCATTTCACTGTGAGGTCTACTACACCTGTTGTATTCAGCATTTCACTGTAAGGTCTACTACACCTGTTGTATTCAGCATTTCACTGTCAGGTCTACTACACCTGTTGTATTCAGCATTTCACTGTGAGGTCTACTACACCTGTTGTATTCAGCATTTCACTGTCAGGTCTACTACACCTGTTGTATTCAGCATTTCACTGTGAGGTCTACTACACCTGTTGTATTCAGCATTTCACTGTAAGGTCTACTACACCTGTTGTATTCAGCATTTCACTGTAAGGTCTACTACACCTGTTGTATTCAGCATTTCACTGTAAGGTCTACTACACCTGTTGTATTCAGCATTTCACTGTAAGGTCTACTACACCTGTTGTATTCAGCATTTCACTGTAAGGTCTACTACACCTGTTGTATTCAGCATTTCACTGTAAGGTCTACTACACCTGTTGTATTCAGCATTTCACTGTAAGGTCTACTACACTTGTTGTATTCAGCATTTCACTGTGAGGTCTACTACACCTCTTGTATTCAGCATTTCACTGTAAGGTCTACTACACCTGTTGTATTCAGCAGTATATTTTGATTTGACTAGCAGACAGACAGACAGACAGACAGACAGACAGACAGACAGACAGACAGACATACACTGTTGTTATTGTAGTAACTCATTACAGAGTGCCAGTTTACTAGCTGTCTTCAACACAGCTGAGATGGTTATGTGTTAGAGGACACCAGTCTAATGATGCTGGTTGTCTGTCTTCAACACAGCTGAGATGGTTATGTGTTAGAGGACACCAGTCTAATGATGCTGGTTGTCTGTCTTCAACACAGCTGAGATGGTTATGTGTTAGAGGACACCAGTCTAATGATGCTGGTTGTCTGTCTTCAACACAGCTGAGATGGTTATGTGTTAGAGGACACCAGTCTAATGATGCTGGTTGTCTGTCTTCAACACAGCTGAGATGGTTATGTGTTAGAGGACACCAGTCTAATGATGCTGGTTGTCTGTCTTCAACACAGCTGAGATGGTTATGTGTTAGAGGACACCAGTCTAATGATGCTGGTTGTCTGTCTTCAACACAGCTGAGATGGTTATGCGTTAGAGGACACCAGTGTAATGATGCTGGTTGTCTGTCTTCAACACAGCTGAGATGGTTATGTGTTAGAGGACACCAGTCTAATGATGCTGGTTGTCTGTCTTCAACACAGCTGAGATGGTTATGTGTTAGAGGACACCAGTCTAATGATGCTGGTTGTCTGTCTTCAACACAGCTGAGATGGTTATGTGTTAGAGGACACCAGTCTAATGATGCTGGTTGTCTGTCTTCAACACAGCTGAGATGGTTATGTGTTAGAGGACACCAGTCTAATGATGCTGGTTGTCTGTCTTCAACACAGCTGAGATGGTTATGCGTTAGAGGACACCAGTGTAATGATGCTGGTTGTCTGTCTTCAACACAGCTGAGATGGTTATGTGTTAGAGGACACCAGTCTAATGATGCTGGTTGTCTGTCTTCAACACAGCTGAGATGGTTATGTGTTAGAGGACACCAGTCTAATGATGCTGGTTGTCTGTCTTCAACACAGCTGAGATGGTTATGTGTTAGAGGACACCAGTCTAATGATGCTGGTTGTCTGTCTTCAACACAGCTGAGATGGTTATGTGTTAGAGGACACCAGTGTAATGATGCTGGTTGTCTGTCTTCAACACAGCTGAGATGGTTATGTGTTAGAGGACACCAGTCTAATGATGCTGGTTGTCTGTCTTTCTCTCTGTCAGCAGGTTTGATTGGAGGAAATATAAATCTATAATATAAATATATATGTCCTGATTTAAAGGAGATCTTCACCAGACCCGAAGGCTCTGTCTCCTCTCCTGTGTCATGTTGTGTGCATCTTTCTCTCCCCGCAGTCTGACTCAACTGACAGTAGTGGGAGGCGTAGGGACAAGCTCCTCCTGGGACTAAAAAACACTCACACAGCCTGTCTAATTTGTCCAGGTATCTCCAGGAGGTGGGTTACGCAGACACCATCCTGGATGTGAAGTCTCGCAGGGTACAAACCCTGCTGTGTCTGGCCGGAGACGGAGGGGGCCCTGTGGAGAGGACGGCCAACGGAACAGACACCCGCACCAGAGGAGGGTAAGTTAACACACCTCACTGTCAATACACACACAGGATGGTGCCCCCGCAGGATGGTACCCCCGCAGGATGGTGCCCCCGCAGGATGGTGCCCCCGCAGGATGGTGCCCCCGCAGGATGGTGCCCCCGCAGGATGGTGCCCCCGCAGGATGGTGCCCCCGCAGGATGGTGCCCCCGCAGGATGGTGCCCCCACAGGATGGTGCCAATGATAGCATTACTAGAAGGGAGAAAATACCTCAGACCAATAATAGAATTCTAGTCATTCTATTTCTATGGCCCCAACCTAGAGAAACGGATATGTAAGATGGAGAGGTCAAGATGGTGGATCAGGCTGGCCCCAACCTAAAAAACTGCCTTGATATTGTTAGGACAGCTAGGTCCGTGTTGCCTCTGGAAGAGTGAACCACTGTGTGTGTGTGTGTGTGTGTGTGTGTGTGTGTGTGTGTGTGTGTGTGTGTGTGTGTGTGTGTGTGTGTGTGTGTGTGTGTGTGTGTGTGTGTGTGTGTGTGTGTGTGTGTGTGTGTGTGTGTGAGTGAGCAGGAAGACAGAGCAATCTGAGTCCAGTGTTGTGCAGGAGGCCTTCAGGTTCATAGAAAGCTCTGCAGCTGACTACAGTGATGAAGATGATGATGAAGACGGTTCAGGGAATGACAGGACTATCATGGAACGGACAGGACCTACAGGGACGGTAAGGTGCACACACACACACACACAGATATGCATCACACACACACAGACATGCATCACACACACACAGATATGCATCACACACACACACAGACATGCATCACACACACACACAGATATGCATCACACACACACACAGACATGCATCAGACACACACAGACAAACGCTTAGCTAAATCGTTTTCCTTCTGAAGTTCATGATAATATCAGTCAATTAACAGAACTGATCTGACAATATCAGAATGGATTTCTGTCTGCTGGCAGTCACAATATGCCTCAATGTCCCTGTCTCTGCCCCTTAGATAGTGAGGAAGAAGCCATCATCTGCCCTGTCCACCAGTATGGACACAAGTGAGGACCCAGACACTGAGGATGCACTGAAGGGCTTTGACTTCCTGTCTAGTCCAGATGATATGGACACATCACCTGAGTCCCGCAGCGCAGGGAACGGGACCAACTGGGGTGAGTTACACAAGTAAATAAACAAGGTTAAAACCTGTCCCTCTGACTAAAATATTAGTACCCTGGTAGACTAGTGTTCAGGTCACTGTCAACCAACACCCTGGTAAACTAGTGTTCAGGTCACTGTCAACCAACACACTGGTAGACTGTAGTGTTCAGGTCACTGTCAACCAACACACTGGTAGACTGTAGTGTTCAGGTCACTGTCAACCAACACCCTGGTAGACTGTAGTGTTCAGGTCACTGTCAACCAACACACTGGTAGACTGTAGTGTTCAGGTCACTGTCAACCAACACCCTGGTAGACTGTAGTGTTCAGGTCACTGTCAACCAACACCCTGGTAGACTGTAGTGTTCAGGTCACTGTCAACCAACACCCTGGTAGACTGTAGTGTTCAGGTCACTGTCAACCAACACCCTGGTAGACTGTAGTGTTCAGGTCACTGTCAACCAACACCCTGGTAGACTGTAGTGTTCAGGTCACTGTCAACCAACACCCTGTTAGACTGTAGTGTTCAGGTCACTGTCAACCAACACCCTGGTAGACTGTAGTGTTCAGGTCACTGTCAACCAACACCCTGGTAGACTGTAGTGTTCAGGTCACTGTCAACCTGGTAGACTGTAGTGTTCAGGTCACTGTCAACCTGGGAGACTGTAGTGGTCAGGTCACTGTCAACCTGGTAGACTGTAGTGGTCAGGTCACTGTCAACCTGGTAGACTGTAGTGGTCAGGTCACTGTCAACCTGGTAGACTGTAGTGTTCAGGTCACTTTCAACCTGGTAGACTGTAGTGTTCAGGTCACTGTCAACCTGGTAGACTGTAGTGTTCAGGTCACTGTCAACCAACACCCTGGTAGACTAGTGTTCAGGTCACTGTCAACCAACACCCTGGTAGACTGTAGTGTTCAGGTCACTGTCAACCAACACCCTGGTAGACTAGTGTTCAGGTCACTGTCAACCAACACCCTGTTAGACTGTAGTGTTCAGGTCACTGTCAACCTGGTAGACTGTAGTGTTCAGGTCACTGTCAACCTGCTAGACTGTAGTGTTCAGGTCACTGTCAACCTGGTAGACTGTAGTGTTCAGGTCACTGTCAACCTGGTAGACTGTAGTGGTCAGGTCACTGTCAACCTGGTAGACTGTAGTGGTCAGGTCACTGTCAACCTGGTAGACTGTAGTGTTTTAAATGAATAACTGCAGATCACTTGTATTTACTACCTTAAATACCACATATTCATTATTTTACACACACTAACTATTATATAATTGATTGTTTCATTTCATGCCATTTTTCTGTTATTTTTCTCTGGTGTTTTTTGTTCAAACAGATTGCAGATTGTTGATAGAGATTTGATGTCCATCACCATAATCCACCAACTCATTACTTTAGACGTATTACTTGTCTCTACCCCTCTGTAGCCTGTCTCTACCCCTCTGTAGCCTGTCTCTACCCCTCTGTAGCCTGTCTGTACCCCTCTGTAGCCTGTCTCTACCCCTCTGTAGCCTGTCTGTACCCCTCTGTAGCCTGTCTCTACCCCTCTGTAGCCTGTCTCTACCCCTCTGTAGCCTGTCTCTACCCCTCTGTAGCCTGTCTCTACCCCTCTGTAGCCTGTCTGTACCCCTCTGTAGCCTGTCTCTACCCCTCTGTAGCCTGTCTGTACCCCTCTGTAGCCTGTCTCTACCCCTCTGTAGCCTGTCTCTACCCCTCTGTAGCCTGTCTCTACCCCTCTGTAGCCTGTCTCTACCCCTCTGTAGCCTGTCTCTACCCCTCTGTAGCCTGTCTCTACCCCTCTGTAGCCTGTCTCTACCCCTCTGTAGCCTGTCTTTTCCACCTCTGTGTTCAAATGTATTTATATAGCCCTTCGTACATCAGCTGGTATCTCAAAGTGTTGTACAGAAACCCAGCCTAAAACCCCAAACAGCAAGCAATGCAGGTGTAGAAGCACGGTGGCTAGGAAAAACTCCCTAGAAAGGCCAAAACCTAGGAAGAAACCTAGAGAGGAACCAGGCTATGTGGGGTGGCCAGTCCTCTTCTGGCTGTGCCGGGTAGAGATTATAACAAAACATGGTCAAGATGTTCAAATGTTCATAAATGACCAGCATGGTCAAATAATAATAATCACTGGCAGAACAGTTGAAACTGGAGCAGCAGCACAGCCAGGTGGACTGGGGACAGCAAGGAGTCATCATGTCAGGTAGTCCTGAGGCATGGTCCTAGGGCTCAGGTCCTCCGAAAGAGAGAATTAGAGAGAGCACACTTAAATTCACACATGACAAAGGATAGGACAGGAGAAGTACTCCAGATATAACTAACTGACCCTAGCCCCCCAACACATAAACTACTGCAGCATAAATACTGGAGGCAGAGACAGGAGGGGTCAGGAGACACTGTGGCCCCATCCGATGATACCCGATGATACAGGGCCAAACAGGAAGGATATAACCCCACCCACTTTGCCAAAGCACAGCCCCCACACCACTAGAGGGATATCTTCAACCACCAACTTACCATCCTGAGACAAGGCCGAGTATAGCCCACAAAGATCTCCTCCACGGCACAACCCAAGGGGGGGCGCCAACCCAGACAGGAAGATCACATCAGTGACTCAATGTTGGTCTTTGAAAGGAATTGACCATTTTGTCACATGCTTTGTGAACCATACAGTTTTTATTTTAACCAAAACCTGGAAAATGGATTAGAAAGATTGCAAGAAAGAAAGATTTATAAAAAGAAAGATCGAAAGATGGACAGAGTGGTTTTGGTTAAGGTTTGTCTCCACAGTGACTTGTCCATGTGGGGGGGGGGGGTCTCTGAGCTCCTTGTGACTCCTAAAGGTCTACACTCCTTGGGGTATTCTCCTTCCCTTTCAACTCCTTTATAACTATTTAAATAGTATCTGGGCTTAGTGGCTAGTTACTGGAGGGACTATCCAAGACCAGGGTAAATCCTCCTGGACAGTAGGAATTGGTTGCTGCTTCATTCCTGGTCATATCTAGATCCTGGACAGCCTCTCCTATCGCTCTGGTTTTGTCCCCCTGTAGAGGAGGAGCAGCAGACTGCCATGTCAGGGGCCTGGGACATGGACCAGGGTCTGATATCCAAACTCAAAGAGGAGTACAGGAAGGAACGCAAGGGGAAAAAAGTAGGGCAGAGTAAGTCCTCTCTCGATGCCTCCTCTTCCTCTTCTCTCTCTGTAGAGTAAAAGAAATATAAACAAAAGCCTTATATCAAGAACAAGCATCTTGTTCTTTTACTGTGGCTGCTCTTTCATAGCTCTGTCTTCAACTCTGTCTTCAACTCCCTTAATTCCATAACTCTGTATTCAACTCCCTTAATTCCATATCTCTGTCTTCAACTCTCTATATTCTGACTCTTTGTGTAAACATTGTCTGTGTATCTGTTTAGTTATTCCTTCATTTCCTTCAATGCTCCATTCTGTTCTGTCTCTAGTTTAGATATCCATTTGTTCACTGCTAGCTAGTGTATCATTCCCCATGTATATTATCATTGTCTGTCTTAATGCAGTCTATAGAACCTCTATTGGAGTTAGTCTGCAAGGAATCAAACCCTGACTGAATCATATTGCACTCAACATTCCCATCTTCTAGTAGAGTCTCATAGAAGACAAGGAATCAAACCCTGATTGAATCATATTGCACTCAACACACCCATCTTCTAGTAGAGTATTGTAGAAGACAAGGAATCAAACCCTGATTGAATCATATTGCACTCAACACACCCATCTTCTAGTAGAGTCTTATAGAAGACAAGGAATCAAGGAATCATATTGCACTCAACACACCCATCTTCTAGTAGAGTTTTTTTTATTTTATTTAAATTTCACCTTTATTTAACCAGGTAGGCTAGTTGAGAACAAGTTCTCATTTACAACTGCGACCTGGCCAAGATAAAGCATAGCAGTGTGAACAGACAACAACACAGAGTCTTATAGAAGACAAGGAATCAAACCCTGATTGTATCATATTGCACTCAACATTCCCATCTTCTCCTAGAGTCTCATAGATGTGACGGTTGGGCATAAACAGCACTTAGAATCAACTCTGCAACCTTGAAAGACGAGACTATTTAAGTTGATGTCATGATACAAAACAAGACCGATGCTCAGTCCCATTTTCCTACTTAAGTATCAGTCTCTATCCTCTCTCCATTTGACATTATTCTGTCCAGATTCATCCTCTGATCACTACAGCCTGTCGCCATTCTTTTCTTTCCAAAATCTTTCTTGCACTTTTTTTTGTCAAATTCTATTTTGTTCATTTTTTGATGTTCGTGTGGTGAGTATTCAGGAAGTGTGTTCGGGGGAGGGGACAGGTACTACCTTTCCAAGCCAAGTTCTCTCTGCTTGTATCCCAAATGGCACCTGGTTCCCTTTCTAGTGCTCTTCTTTTCACCAGGGCACATAGGGCTGCCGTTTGGGACACAGCCTCTGTTGTGCCGACATTATATTGTCCCCTGTCTGCCCTCCCTCAGGACCTAACCGGTCTAAGCTCCAGGACATGTTGGCCAACCTGAGGGACCAGGAGGACATGAATCCCAGAGAACCCTCCTCTACTTCCCAGTCCCGCTCCAACGCACCCAGGCTCAACGACCACCACCAGGACAACAACACTGATGAAGGTACTGACCCTGTCTTTGTCCCCGTCTCTGTCCCTGTCTCTGTACTACCATATGTGACCGGCTCACATCGGTCTTATGTAGCAAAATTTGAAATGGTGTTTTTTACATTGGATAAAAGTAGAGACTCAGAGCTAGAAAAATTGTATTGTATTGTATCAAACACTACAGTTGAGGAACAATGGGAACGTAATTCTGCTTTGAAAGTTGATAAATTTGTAACTTCACTTTTGAGAAAATGGCCCTTGAATGTTTTGGTACACCTCCTGGAGAGCTCCTCTGTGTCTACACCCATTCAGCATTGTTCACACCCTCTTAAGCCTTAGCCCCACCCATCTCTTTAAGGGTTGATAAAACCGTTCTGTACTAACTTGCTAGCTACTTCCAGACATCTAAGAGAGAGAGAACAGCTCACTGAACATTACTCGCCCTAGTAGAGCTGGTTAGGCTGTTATGTTATCCAGAGTGTTGGTGACTGTAACCGTGCTGTCAGATTGTCCATTCCAAGTTCAGAGCGTTTTGCGTTGGATGCTGATGAGTTTACTGACGTTTACTGACACCGGCCATATTCAACGGGTGTAGAGCGTTTTTAAATTCAGCAGTTATTCTGCTCTCTCTGGCACATTCAGACGAGAGTGCTCTGAAATCGGAGTAGATGGCCAGACTGAATTTATGAACTCACCCGTAATGGTTACTTGCATGGTGGAGTCTTTTGTTAAGACATGTAGCTAGCTAGCTAGGTAAACAATGAACCATAATCACAACTCATGACGTTACTATCCTGCAAGAATCTGCAGGTAGCTAACCAACCAGGTTCAATGTCAGCTAGCTAACATCAGGCTATAATTAGCTAAGCAAATGACTCTGCAATACGAATAATAAGGTCATACACGCAATGTTAGCTCGCGAGCCAGCCAGCTAATGTTAGCTAGATAGCTTGCTAGGCAAACAATGAACCATAATCACAACTCATGATGTTACTGCCCTGCATGAATCTGCAGGTAGCTAACCAACCAGGTTCAATGTTAGCTAGTGTCGTGTCTTTAGTATCATTATCTCTGTTAGTATTATCATCTCTGTGATTATTATTATGTGATGAAACTAATCATGTAAATGTAATTAACTAGGAAGTCAGGGCACCAATGAAAATGTTCAGATTACATATTTATAATTTTCCTAATATAACTTTTCAGATATTTGAATATCTGATCAATTAGTCTTCTATTAATTAATTAATTATTTTTACCTTCTTCAGTCATCTGAACGTCAGAAATTGTTGGTTATCTGCACGAACTCAGCCTTTACTATAAATCAGCCATACACCAATTGCTCAATGATTTATTTCCTAACTAACTTAACAATTACAGAATATACAATACATAACATTATACAGTAAATACCGTCCCTAGTGGACCAAACAAAAACAGTTGGGCTATAACACGATAGATTCAGAGAGAAGAGACGGGGGTTTCGGGAAGGAAGACTAAGGAACATGGGTCTCTATTGGACCTGGGAAGCTATTCTCACATAAATACATATGCCACTATCGATCGCTCATTCGGAAAAGCAATGCATTGTATTTACCTAAAGCTGGTGATGTGAGGCTCGAGTTTGTCCTGTCCTTTGTGGAGTGTTCCGGGTGGTCTGAGAGGTTCATCTCACTCTGGAGATTCGTCTGAGAGGTTCATCTCACTCTGGAGATTCGTCTGAGAGGTTCATCTCACTCTGGAGATTCGTCTGAGAGGTTCATCTCACTCTGGAGATTCGTCTGAGAGGTTCATCTCACTCTGGAGATTTGTCTGAGAGGTCCATCTCACTCTGGAGATTCGTCTGAGAGGTTCATCTCACTCTGGAGATTCGTCTGAGAGGTTCATCTCACTCTGGAGATTCATCTGAGAGGTTCATCTCACGTTGGAGAGTCGTCTGAGAGGTTCATCTCACGCTGGAGAGTCGTCTGAGAGGTTCATCTCACGCTGGAGAGTCGTCTGAGAGGTTCATCTCACGCTGGAGAGTCGTCTGAGAGGTTCATCTCACGCTGGAGAGTCGTCTGAGAGGTTCATCTCACTCTGGAGAGTCGTCTGAGAGGTTCATCTCACTCTGGATATTCGTCTGAGAGGTTCATCTCACTCTGGAGAGTCGTCTGAGAGGTTCATCTCACTCTGGAGAGTCGTCTGAGAGGTTCATCTCACTCTGGAGAGTCGTCTGAGAGGTTCATCTCACTCTGGAGAGTGGTTTGAGAGGTTCATCTCACTCTGGAGAGTGGTCTGAGAGGTTCATCTCACTCTGGAGAGTCGTCCACGTCCGGCAGTGTTGTCGTACTATATTTACTACCTTTCCAGCTGCAGTCTGTTAGGCTGTCATAGGACTCACTTCTTCTTGAGTCATCAGTTAGTTCAGAGTTCATACCATTTCACATGTAGAGCTCTCTCTCTGTCCCTTTCTCTCTCTCGTTATATGGTGCATTCAGAAACTATTCAGACCCCTTGGCTCCCACGTTTCCTGGCCTGTGTGGTTGATATTAGAATTAGCCCTTTTAAACGTGAGCACTTGAGTGGCTTTTCGTTATGTAGAGTGGCTATTCAACTATTCCCCAACCACAGCTCACGCTGGGGTTGGCTTAGTCTGACATGAATTGGGTCACCGGGGCTCTTATAAAAATGTAGAAAAGGGGTTGGTTCATCATTTCCAACCAATGCGTATTCACGTGGGCGTGGCCACTGAGTGAGCATATTTTACTTATGAAAACGATTCTTTCATTTAGAAGGTTAACATCACATTACATAATTTCGCAAATAGTTTCATCTTTACTCATTAAATGCAAACCAAACAAATTAGATGGAAACCTCATAACTGAGCCACCTGTATAAACAGAGTTAGGGTAATGTGGCTGTATTGTCTTTCATGTAGTCACAAACATGAAACAAAATGGACCGGGTCATGGCTTCTCCACCGACCGTTTACACATTCTCCAGAATAGGAATATTGTTCAGTTCTCAAATTCTGGGATGGAGTAGAATTGGAGAATCTCTTTGTCTTACTGTGAAAATCTCTCTCCATACTGCGTGGCCAGGGAGAGTCTCTTTATAGAATTTATGACGTGGGGTTAAGATGTAAAACTGTCCCCCCTCCCCTCCTAACAGGATGTGGGGGGTTGTTAAACATATCTGCTAGCCAATTCGCTGGAAGGGCTAGCGTCATGACACTAGCTAACATTAGGCTATAGCTAGCCAAGCAAATGGCTCTTTCTGTCAAAATTAGAAACATGTAATATCTGAAAATATAGCTCGCTAGACTATCTTACCCTTATACATCATTCATGGTTGGACGCGTCTCCTGTTGCCATTGTTGCCCTTAGTTTGAAGATGTAATCCGAAGACCTATGTTTTCTCCACCTCTTTAGCGATCAGACTCTAATTCCACTGATTTAAAAACTCGGTCCTCCAGAAAGTGGAGAGCAACACTTATACAGTTTTAATACACTGTAAAAAAATATATATATATATATGAAGCCGAGTTCGAACAGGATTACCTACACATACTGACCAACTCAAATAGACAGAAGCACGCTATATGGCAGACCAATCCAAACTCATCTCTTGGCATGTCCAGCCCACTCATTATCTCAGCCAATCATGGATAGTGAGAAAGCAGCTGTATTTTTCTGTGGCTAAACCAACTAGGCCCCTTATTTAACCATTGTATTCGTATTTACAGACGGCATAGATGGTTGTTATTAAGGCACATGAAAGTTCACATGTTCCAGAAGACATTTCTGCCCTCAAAAAAAAAGTTTATGTTCCAACGTCTCTCCTGTAGTGGACCCGCGTCATACGCCTAGTTTCCTGAAACAGGTCACAAATTTTCCCAGTGCACATCTTTAATTTTGACAGATACTGCTCCTCTGTCCTTGCCTTTGTTGGACCACTTGTCTAAACTAGGTGTTAGACCCAGGGCTAGTCTAAACTAGGTGTTGGACCCAGGGCTAGTCTAAACTAGGTGTTGGACCCAGGACTAGTCTAAACTAGGTGTTGGACCCAGGGCTAGTCTAAACGAGGTGTTGGACCCAGGGCTAGTCTAAACGAGGTGTTGGACCCAGGGCTAGTCTAAACGAGGTGTTGAACCCAGGGCTAGTCTAAACTAGGTGTTGGACCCAGGGCTAGTATAAACTAGGTGTTGGACCCAGGGCTAGTCTAAACTAGGTGTTGGACCCAGGGCTAGTCTAAACTAGGTGTTGGACCCAGGGCTAGTCTAAACTAGGTGTTGGACGCAGGGCTAGTCTAAACTAGGTGTTGGACCCAGGGCTAGTCTACACTAGGTGTTGGACCCAGGGCTACTCTAAACTAGGTGTTGGACCACTAGTCTAAACGAGGTGTTGGACCCAGGGCTAGTCTAAACTAGGTGTTGGACCCAGGGCTAGTATAAACTAGGTGTTGGACCCAGGGCTAGTATAAACTAGGTGTTGGACCCAGGGCTAGTCTAAACTAGGTGTTGGACCCAGGGCTAGTATAAACTAGGTGTTGGACCCAGGGCTAGTATAAACTAGGTGTTGGACCCAGGGCTAGTCTAGACTAGGTGTTGGACCCAGAGCTAGTCTAAACTAGGTGTTGGACCCAGGGCTAGTCTAAACTAGGTGTTGGACCCAGGGCTAGTATAAACTAGGTGTTGGACCCAGGGCTAGTCTAAACTAGGTGTTGGACCCAGGGCTAGTCTAAACTAGGTGCTGGACCCAGGGCTAGTCTAGACTAGGTGTTGGACCCAGAGCTAGTCTAAACTAGGTGTTGGACCCAGGGCTAGTCTAAACTAGGTGTTGGACCCAGGGCTAGTCTAAACTAGGTGTTGGACCCAGGGCTAGTCTAAACTAGGTGTTGGACGCAGGGCTAGTCTAAACTAGGTGTTGGACCCAGGGCTAGTCTACACTAGGTGTTGGACCCAGGGCTAGTCTAAACTAGGTGTTGGACCACTAGTCTAAACGAGGTGTTGGACCCAGGGCTAGTCTAAACTAGGTGTTGGACCCAGGGCTAGTCTAAACTAGGTGTTGGACCCAGGGCTAGTCTAAACTAGGTGTTGGACCCAGGGCTAGTCTAAACTAGGTGTTGGACCCAGGGCTAGTATAAACTAGGTGTTGGACCCAGGGCTAGTATAAACTAGGTGTTGGACCCAGGGCTAGTATAAACTAGGTGTTGGACCCAGGGCTAGTCTAAACTAGGTGTTAGACCCAGGGCTAGTCTAAACTAGGTGCTGGACCCAGGGCTAGTCTAGACTAGGTGTTGGACCCAGAGCTAGTCTAAACTAGGTGTTGGACCCAGGGCTAGTCTAAACTAGGTGTTGGACCCAGGGCTAGTATAAACTAGGTGTTGGACCCAGGGCTAGTCTAAACTAGGTGTTGGACCCAGGGCTAGTCTAAACTAGGTGCTGGACCCAGGGCTAGTCTAGACTAGGTGTTGGACCCAGAGCTAGTCTAAACTAGGTGTTGGACCCAGGGCTAGTCTAAACTAGGTGTTGGACCCAGGGCTAGTCTAAACTAGGTGTTGGACCCAGGGCTAGTCTAAACTAGGTGTTGGACCCAGGGCTAGTCTAAACTAGGTGTTGGACCCAGAGCTAGTCTAAACTAGGTGTTGGACCCAGAGCTAGTCTAAACTAGGTGTTGGACCCAGGGCTAGTCTAAACTAGGTGTTGGACCCAGGGCTAGGGCTGTTAGATGGAACCATGTATTTGCTCAGTGTTAACATCTTGAGTGTCCTGCAGGTTATTGGTTGATTGATTAATTGACTGTCTCCATTTCTCTTCCAGTGGAGGTGTTGACGGTCCCTCCTTCCTCCGGGAAGGCCTTTATCCTGGGTCCTGATGTGAACATGGAGGCTGAACTGGGCCTGGGAGAGCTAGCTGGTCTTACTGTATCTAATGAGGCTGATAGTCTGACCTATGATGTAAGTATCCATATACCTCTATGGGAGGAGGAAGACTGCAGAGGGAGAACTGGCTGGATTCAGCATAGCTAATGAGGCTGTTAGTCTGGCCTACGACATGAGTCGAATCTCTTAGGTACCCGGAATACAATCTGCACTCTCCACTAGCCAAGAACATGATCTGTGTGCTTTACATTACCGATGTCTGTCCACTCAATACCTTCCTCAATGAATATGCTTTCAGGTTAGGGTTAGTATTATAGTGCTCTCACAGTACTGTTGCTGTCCTGGGGGATGTACAGCCCTGCTGCTGTCCTGGGGGATGTACAGCCCTGTTGCTGTCCTGGGGGATGTACAGTACTACAGCCCTGTTGCTGTCCTGGGGGATGTACAGTACTACAGCCCTGTTGCTGTCCTGGGGGATGTACAGTACTACAGCCCTGTTGCTGTCCTGGGGGATGTACAGTACTACAGCCCTGTTGCTGTCCTGGGGGATGTACAGTACTACAGCCCTGTTGCTGTCCTGGGGGATGTACAGTACTACAGCCCTGTTGCTGTCCTGGGAGATGTACAGTACTACAGCCCTGTTGCTGTCCTGGGGGATGTACAGTACTACAGCCCTGTTGCTGTCCTGGGGGATGTACAGCCCTGCTGCTGTCCTGGGGGATGTACAGTACTACAGCCCTGTTGCTGTCCTGGGGGATGTACAGTACTACAGCCCTGTTGCTGTCCTGGGGGATGTACAGTACTACAGCCCTGTTGCTGTCCTGGGGGATGTACAGCCCTGCTGCTGTCCTGGGGGATGTACAGCCCTGTTGCTGTCCTGGGGGATGTACAGTACTACAGCCCTGTTGCTGTCCTGGGGGATGTACAGTACTACAGCCCTGTTGCTGTCCTGGGGGATGTACAGTACTACAGCCCTGTTGCTGTCCTGGGGGATGTACAGTACTACAGCCCTGTTGCTGTCCTGGGGGATGTACAGTACTACAGCCCTGTTGCTGTCCTGGGGGATGTACAGTACTACAGCCCTGTTGCTGTCCTGGGGGATGTACAGTACTACAGCCCTGTTGCTGTCCTGGGGGATGTACAGTACTACAGCCCTGTTGCTGTCCTGGGGGATGTACAGCCCTGCTGCTGTCCTGGGGGATGTACAGTACTACAGCCCTGTTGCTGTCCTGGGGGATGTACAGTACTACAGCCCTGTTGCTGTCCTGGGGGATGTACAGTACTACAGCCCTGTTGCTGTCCTGGGGGATGTACAGCCCTGCTGCTGTCCTGGGGGATGTACAGTACTACAGCCCTGTTGCTGTCCTGGGGGATGTACAGTACTACAGCCCTGTTGCTGTCCTGGGGGATGTACAGTACTACAGCCCTGTTGCTGTCCTGGGGGATGTACAGTACTACAGCCCTGTTGCTGTCCTGGGGGATGTACAGTACTACAGCCCTGTTGCTGTCCTGGGGGATGTACAGTACTACAGCCCTGTTGCTGTCCTGGGGGATGTACAGTACTACAGCCCTGTTGCTGTCCTGGGGGATGTACAGTACTACAGCCCTGTTGCTGTCCTGGGGGATGTACAGCCCTGCTGCTGTCCTGGGGGATGTACAGTACTACAGCCCTGTTGCTGTCCTGGGGGATGTACAGTACTACAGCCCTGTTGCTGTCCTGGGGGATGTACAGTACTACAGCCCTGCTGCTGTCCTGGGGGATGTACAGCCCTGTTGCTGTCCTGGGGGATGTACAGTACTACAGCCCTGTTGCTGTCCTGGGGGATGTACAGTACTACAGCCCTGCTGCTGTCCTGGGGGATGTACAGTACTACAGCCCTGTTGCTGTCCTGGGGGATGTACAGCCCTGCTGCTGTCCTGGGGGATGCAAAGGATTGCAGTTTACTTAGACTTTATCTACCCATAATCCATGGTGTTTCCCCTCAGATGTCCAACAACAAGGATGCCCTGAGGAGGACGTGGAACCCTAAGTTTACCCTGCGGAGCCACTTTGACGGGATCCGAGGTCTGGCGTTCCACCCCGTAGAAGCGGTTCTAGTCACCGCCTCAGAGGACCACACGCTGAAGATGTGGAACCTGCAGAAGACTTCCCCCACCAAGAAGTAAGACTGACCCTCCCTGTCTAATAGTACTTCAATGTTAACCTCCCTGTCTAATAGTACTATAATGTTAACCTCCCTGTCTAATAGTACTATAATGTTAACCTCCCTGTCTAATAGTACTATAATGTTAACCTCCCTGTCTAATAGTACTATAATGTTAACCTCCCTGTCTAATAGTACTATAATGTTAACCTCCCTGTCTAATAGTACTATAATGTTAACCTCCCTGTCTAATAGTACTATAATGTTAACCTCCCTGTCTAATAGTACTATAATGTTAACCTCCCTGTCTAATAGTACTATAATGTTAACCTCCCTGTCTAATAGTACTATAATGTTAACCTCCCTGTCTAATAGTACTATAATGTTAACCTCCCTGTCTAATAGTACTATAATGTTAACCTCCCTGTCTAATAGTACTATAATGTTAACCTCCCTGTCTAATAGTACTTCAATGTTAACCTCCCTGTCTAATAGTACTGTAATGTTAACCTCCCTGTCTAATAGTACTGTAATGTTAACCTCCCTGTCTAATAGTACTATAATGTTAACCTCCCTGTCTAATAGTACTATAATGTTAACCTCCCTGTCTAATAGTACTATAATGTTAACCTCCCTGTCTAATAGTACTATAATGTTAACCTCCCTGTCTAATAGTACTATAATGTTAACCTCCCTGTCTAATAGTACTATAATGTTAACCTCCCAGTCTAATAGTACTATAATGTTAACCTCCCAGTCTAATAGTACTATAATGTTAACCTCCCTGTCTAATAGTACTGTAATGTTAACCTCCCTGTCTAATAGTACTATAATGTTAACCTCCCTGTCTAATAGTACTATAATGTTAACCTCCCTGTCTAATAGTACTATAATGTTAACCTCCCTGTCTAATAGTACTGTAATGTTAACCTCCCTGTCTAATAGTACTATAATGTTAACCTCCCTGTCTAATAGTACTATAATGTTAACCTCCCTGTCTAATAGTACTATAATGTTAACCTCCCTGTCTAATAGTACTATAATGTTAATCTCCCTGTCTAATAGTACTATAATGTTAACCTCCCTGTCTAATAGTACTATAATGTTAACCTCCTAGTCTAATAGTACTATAATGTTAACCTCCCTGTCTAATAGTACTATAATGTTAACCTCCCTGTCTAATAGTACTATAATGTTAACCTCCCTGTCTAATAGTACTATAATGTTAACCTCCCTGTCTAATAGTACTATAATGTTAACCTCCCTGTCTAATAGTACTATAATGTTAACCTCCCTGTCTAATAGTACTATAATGTTAACCTCCTAGTCTAATAGTACTATAATGTTAACCTCCCTGTCTAATAGTACTATAATGTTAACCTCCCTGTCTAATAGTACTATAATGTTAACCTCCCTGTCTAATAGTACTATAATGTTAACCTCCCTGTCTAATAGTACTATAATGTTAACCTCCCTGTCTAATAGTACTATAATGTTAACCTCCCTGTCTAATAGTACTATAATGTTAACCTCCCTGTCTAATAGTACTATAATGTTAACCTCCCTGTCTAATAGTACTATAATGTTAACCTCCCTGTCTAATAGTACTATAATGTTAACCTCCCTGTCTAATAGTACTATAATGTTAACCTCCCTGTCTAATAGTACTATAATGTTAACCTCCCTGTCTAATAGTACTATAATGTTAACCTCCCTGTCTAATAGTACTATAATGTTAACCTCCCTGTCTAATAGTACTATAATGTTAACCTCCCTGTCTAATAGTACTATAATGTATACTCCCTGTCTAATAGTACTATAATGTTAACCCTAACCAAATCAGTGTCTACTTCACTAAAGACATTGAGACATTGCTCTCACCAGGGGAGAGTTGGAATTTCAGTTTCCTTCCTGAATTTACTGAATGGTAAAGGAATTGACTCCGAACATGGTGAGACCAATGTCTCTCACAAGATATCTATGTTACCTTTTATACAGTCCAGATTGTGTAGAAAGTGTTTAAGTCTTTATCTCCAGGAATGCCTCTGTAGATGTGGAACCCATGCACACGTTCAGGGCCCACCAGGGTGCAGTGCTGTGTGTTGTGATGAGCAGTACAGGAGAGCAGTGTTTCAGTGGAGGGCTGGACGGCACCATTCAGAGCTGGAACACTCCGAACCCTAACCTAGACCCATACGATTCATACGGTAAGAACGGAGGGCTGGCTGCCTGTATCTCTCTCTCTCTCTCTCTGTTATCTCTCTCTCTCTGTTATCTCTCTCTCTCTGTTATCTCTCTCTCTCTCTGTTCTCTCTGTTATCTCTCTCTCTCTGTTATCTCTCTCTCTCTGTTATCTCTCTCTCTGTTATCTCTCTCTCTGTTCTCTCTGTTCTCTCTCTCTGTTCTCTCTCTCTCTGTTATCTCTCTCTCTGTTCTCTCTGTTCTTTCTCTCTGTTCTCTCTCTCTCTGTTCTCTCTCTCTCTCTGTTCCCTCTCTCTGTTCTCTCTCTCTGTTCTCTCTCTCTCTGTTCTCTCTCTCTCTCTCTCTGTTATCTCTCTCTCTGTTCTCTCTCTCTGTTCTCTCTCTCTCTCTGTTATCTCTCTCTCTGTTCTCTCTCTCTCTCTGTTATCTCTCTCTCTCTCTCTCTGTTCTCTCTGTTCTTTCTCTCTGTTCTCTCTCTCTGTTCTCTCTCTCTCTCATCTCTCTCACTCTGTCTATCTCTCTGTTCTCTCTCTCTCTCTCTCTGTTTTCTCTCTCTCTCTCTGTTCTCTCTCTCTCTCTCTCTCTCTGTTATCTCTCTCTCTCTGTTCTCTCTGTTCTTTCTCTCTGTTATCTCTCTCTCTGTTCTCTCTGTTCTTTCTCTCTGTTCTCTCTCTCTGTTCTCTCTCTCTCTGTTATCTCTCTCTCTGTTCTCTCTGTTCTTTCTCTCTGTTCTCTCTCTCTGTTCTCTCTCTCTCTCTGTTCTCTCTCTCTCTCTCTCTCTCTGTTCTCTCTCTCTGTTCTCTCTCTCTGTGTTCTCTCTCTCTGTTCTCTCTCTCTCTCTGTTATCTCTCTCTCTGTTCTCTCTAGCTGTGCTCTGTCTGTGTCTCTGTCTTTGTGTGTGTGTGTGTGTGTCTGTCTGTCTGTCTGTCTGTCTCTCTGTCTGTCTGTAACATGTCCTCCTCCTCCCTGTGTGTAATAGAGCCGTCTGTCCTGCGTGGGGCGCTGTGTGGTCATACTGACTCGGTGTGGGGTCTGGTGTACAGTGGTGTTTATCAGAGACTCCTGTCTTGCTCTGGAGACGGCACCGTCAGGCTGTGGGACGCCTCCGATACCAAGCCTGCCCTGGTCACCTTCCGCAGTAAAGGTACTCTTCATTCTCATTCATGTCAACAGGATCCTACGCTGATTCATTTGTGTTGTATGTTTATCATATTCAAATTCTGTGGTGAAATCAACAACTATGGTTCGCTGCTTCAGAGTTTGGCGTGCCCTCGTCAGTGGACGTGGTCTCCAGTGACCCCGCCCACATGGTGACATCTTTCACCAGCGGTCAGATCGGCCTGTTCAACATGGAGACACAGCAACTGGTGCTCAGCCTGGAGTCTGCTGCGGAGACGGGTAGGTCTGGAGGGAGGGAGGGAGGGAGGGGGGGATGGTCAGATCGGCCTGTTCAACATGGAGACACAGCAACTGGTGCTCAGCCTAGAGTCTGCTGCGGAGACGGGTAGGGAGGGAGGGAGTTTGGGAAGCCTCCAGACCTTTTTGTTAAAAAGTAAAGGAAGCTATTTGAAGCCAGTTTTGGAAGCCTTGGTATATTATTAATGTACATGGTCCTTGGAGCCAGATGTGACCTAACAAGCTCTCTCTCCTCTCCCCAGGTACCCCCTGTCAGATCAACAAGGTGCTGAGTCACCCCACCCTCCCCATCACCATCACCGCTGAGGAGGACAAACACATCAAGTTCTACGACAACAACACGGGTAACAGCCATTTTGCTGGTCTACATATAAACTTTCTATGAGTTTTTCACTCCAACAGTGTCTTCCTCACAAAACTAAATGTCTTCATGGTCCTCCATTAATCTGAAAGTATGTGGAATCTCGCGGTCCTCCAGGTTTTACCTCAACCTGACCATTTGGTTTCTCATGGCAGTTTATTTTATAGATGTTTTTAAAAGCGGAATGAATTCACATTTTAATTACAGCTCTCTCAGAAAGCTTAACCTTCACACAGAAAGCTTAACCTAACAAATGTTGTCCATTTGAACTCTTCAGGGAAGCTGGTCCACTCGATGGTGGCCCACCTGGATGCTGTTACCAGTCTAGCTGTCGACCCCAATGGTCTCTATCTGATGTCTGGCAGTAAGTAGCTAACTCTCCATAACAATGATTTCTAACATACTCAGCTAGATATATACCTTGTCATTCTGCATGTGATGATATGACAGACTTTATTAAACAGGAGAGGGCCTAGACTTGAGCCCTGGGGGACACCAGAGCTGTACACTTTATAAAACAGGAGAGGGCACAGAACTGAGCCCTGGGGGACACCAGAGTTGTACACTTTATAAAACAGGAGAGGGCACAGAACTGAGCCCTGGGGGACACCAGAACAGGAGATGGTCTAGACCTGAGCCCTGGGGGACACCAGAGCTGTACACTTTATAAAACAGGAGAGGGCCCAGAACTGAGCCCTGGGGGACACCAGACCAGGAGATGGTCTAGACCTGAGCCCTGGGGGACACCAGAGCTGTATACTTTATATGAACTGCCTTGTCGCCCATCTACTGTTCATTTTCCTCTAACTTCTTCCTGCTCTCCTCCTCTTTGATCATTTCCCCCTCCCTAATCCCTTTCTCTTCTCCTCCCTCAGGTCATGACTGTTCTATTCGTCTGTGGAACCTAGAGACTAAGACGTGTGTCCAGGAGTTTACAGCTCACAGGAAGAAGAATGATGAGTCTATCCATGACGTGGCCTTCCACCCCTCTAAGGCCTACATCGCCTCCGCCGGGGCAGACGCTCTTGCCAAGGTGTTCGTATGACGAGGACCAATCACAGTCCACTGACACAGCTTCCTAGCTCCAGGGACCAATAGATGTGGGCGTGTGGGGTGCTACGCAGACTTTACCTCACACATATCCCCTCTCACGCTACTGGTTCCCTGTTTTGACTGGTGGATGGTGCAGCCAATAGCCTCTACTAAGCCCTAGACTAGGCCCTCCTCCAGAGGGAGAGGGTCAGGGCTGTGGTTGACTGGGAGGTCTGTTAGGAGAACTGCTATTGGGCACAAGGCTTCCTCCTCCCTCTATAATCCAGGCATGCCCCTGGGTGTGACCGGCCACAGAGACCCTCCTCCTGCATCCAATGAACACCCACAAAGACTGACTATGGTTCAGACTAATCTTATGGTCTGTCTGCAGCTAGCGAGGGGGTTGAAGATAGACTGACAGGTGTTTTATAGTGTAGACTCACTGGAGAATTGGGAGCACCATGCCCTAACCCCCTAACCCTACCCCCTCCCCCTAACCCTACCCCCTCCCCATGTCAACAAGCCCATTAACCAGAACCCCAGGCCTCTCATTTTACCAGAACCCCGGGCCTCTCCTTTCCCCAGAACCCCGGGCCTCTCCTTTCCCCAGAACCCCGGGCCTCTCCTTTCCCCAGAACCCCGGGCCTCTCCTTTCCCCGGAACCCCGGGCCTCTCCTTTCCCCAGAACCCCGGCCTCTCCTTTCCCCAGAACCCCAGGCCTCTCATTTCCCCAGAACCCCAGGCCTCTCATTTCCCCAGAACCCCAGGCCTCTCATTTCCCCAGAACCACAAGCCTCTCATTTCCCCAGAACCCCAGGCCTCTCATTTCCCCAGAACCCCAGGCCTCTCATTTCCCCAGAACCCCAGGCCTCTCATTTCCCCAATCTCTAGGCTCAGGCTTCTCCCATTTAGACCCCTGTCTGCTCCCTGGTCCCTCCTCTCCTTCTCCTCCAAGTCAGGTTCAGAGTTGTGTTGTGATGGAGATATGGGGTACTTACTGAAGACTGGCTGTGGCGTCTCACTATTCTTTTCTGCTTCTACTCTGCCTGCCTCCAGCCAGCCTTTCTCTCTCTCTCTGCTTTCCTTTTAAGAACACTTATTGACAAATGTGCCTTTGCTTTAAAAAGGTCTTGAAACAGAAGTTCTTTAACAGAACTGTTTTTTTGAGGGAGGTGGAGTTAATGAGGAAAGGTTTTCACGATGGTGTCCGTTTTTACAAAAACATTGGGTGTAAAATTGCAAATACCTATAATAAATATATATTAAGTCTTAACTTACTGTGTTGATGTTTGAGTGTTAGTTTTTTAAATAGCATGAGTGGAAATGAGCCTTGTCCCAGATCTTTGTGCTGTTTTGCTATTGACTATATAGGAGTTGGTAAGGCAGCATAAACAGATCTGGGACCAGGCTAGAGGGGAATCACTTCTTCAAAGCCAATCTGGCAGAGTGAAACAGACCAAGTAAATGTTTCCTGTTTGTTTGAAAAATTCCTAGTTATAATTGTACACTGCAAATTAGTCATGTTTAGTCATGTTTCCAAAGTAAATCTGGTTCTACAACATGAGGTTCAGTCTGCAGTACCAGGTCTGTGTTTACAATACAGCCTCTACAACATGAGGTTCAGTCTGCAGTAAC
The DNA here is from genome assembly GCF_057628025.1 of Oncorhynchus mykiss. Taxonomy (NCBI): domain Eukaryota; kingdom Metazoa; phylum Chordata; class Actinopteri; order Salmoniformes; family Salmonidae; genus Oncorhynchus; species Oncorhynchus mykiss. The sequence continues at coordinate 50,182,832 of NC_143041.1, read as the reverse complement.
AGGTCTGTGTTTACAATACAGCCTCTACAACATGAGGTTCAGTCTGCAGTAACAGGTCTGTGTTTACAATACAGCCTCTACAACATGAGGTTCAGTCTGCAGTAACAGGTCTGTGTTTACAATACAGCCTCTACAACATGAGGTTCAGTCTGCAGTAACAGGTCTGTGTTTACAATACAGCCTCTAGAACATGAGGTTCAGTCTGCAGTAACAGACTGTGTTTACAATACAGCCTCTACAACATGAGGTTCAGTCTGCAGTAACAGACTGCGTGTGTGTTCATGCAGTGCAGACTGTGTGTGTGTTCAGCCTGGAGTCTGCTGCGGAGACGGGTAGGTATGGATGGATGGAGGGAGGGAGGGAGGGAGGGAGGGAGGGGAGGGGAGGGGAGGGGAGGGAGGGTACTCTTGGACTGTGTGTTCATGCAGTGCAGACTGTGTGTTCATGCAGTGCAGACTGTGTGTGTGTTCATGCAGTGCAGACTGTGTGTTCATGCAGTGCAGACTGTGTGTGTTCATGCAGTGCAGACTGTGTGTTCATGCAGTGCAGACTGTGTGTGTTCATGCAGTGCAGACTGTGTGTTCATGCAGTGCAGACTGTGTGTGTTCATGCAGAACTGTGGTGGCACAGCCATCTAAGTGGCACAGCCATCTAAGGCACTGCATCTCCGTGCTAGAGGTGTCACTGCAGACCCTGGTTCGATCCTGGGCTTTATCACAACTGGCCGTGATTGGAAGTCCCAGACGGCGGAGCACAATTGGCCCAGCGTCATCTGGGTTAGCGGAGGCTGTAACTTAACAAAATGTGGAAAAAGTCAAGAGGTCTGAATACTTTTAAGAATGCCATTATTGCATGAAACTTCGTTCCATCTCATATTTCTCATATTAACAGCAAACCTGGTTTCAAGAAACAGATATAGCAACACCTCAGGGCACAACTCTCCCCTACTTGACCGAGATAGTGTTTGTGTATGTATTGATATGTAGGCTACGTGTGCCTTTAAACAACATGTATGTAGTTCTGTTCTTAATGTTCTGTATTATGTTTTATGTTCTGTGTGGACCCCAGGAAGAGTAGCTGCTGCTTTTGCAACAGCTAGGTGGGATGCACTAATCAATAACAATATAATACTAAAAATAACAAGGTAGAACAAAAAACATGAGCTATAAAAACAAGAACTAAGAAGAACACGATAAGGTAAGTAAGAATACTATATTGTGTGTGTGAGAGAGAGAGTGTGTTTTTAGGGAAATATTAGCCTCTGCCACAGGCTTTCACCTCAACGTGAATGAAGCCTTGAGCCGAGGTTAGGGAACTATTAGCCCATGTTATAGACATTGATGTTACTGTTATAATAACTCTACAAGTTACTAACTGTCTACATGATGGTGAACTTGTGGGACTAGGGAAATATAAGCTGACGTGCTTCTACATTACTCTTCCCCTCCAGAAGATGGAGGATACCGAGAGGTCCAACGCAGAGCTCTCTAAACAGAAGGTAGATCTTCAGTCTCTCCCAACACAGGTATATCTGGACCAGACTGTGGTGCTCTCTGTGCCAAAGAAAGGTGGGCTACAATATCAATCAAATCTATTTTATAAAGCCCTTTTTATATCAAAGTACTTTACAGAAACCCAGCCTAAAACCCCAAAGAGCAAGCAATGCAGAGGCAGAAGCACAGTGGCTGGGAAAAACTCCCTAGAAAGGCAGGAATCTAAGAAGAAACCTAGAGAGGAACCAGGCTCCAATACATGTCCTTTCCCAGTCTCACATCAGCCTGTGTTGTGTTGTGAAGCTGGGCACTGAAACAAAGAATAGTTATTCCCACATTGATGAAATCCCTATTTTATTGGTTTTATTTGATGACTGATTTGTATTAATCCTAGTTTTTATTTTCCAGGACTCATCATCCCATTGTGTTTCTAGCTGCACATCTCCTCCAAAACAAGTCTCAATATGAGGACTGCATCTAACGCCTCTGATGAAACTACACTGGTGGACCTATAATATATACCACTATATAAAGTGTAGGTGTACCAGCTGGTGTGTACTGATTCCCTGTTATTTTATATGATACATTTTTGTTGAAAAAAAAAATAAAAATGTTTCCGTAATTGACTACATGTTATGGAGTGTTTCTTCAGCCATATAAACACATTAAACTTGACATGCCTTATATCAAAAGTCTGATATTTTGAGCGACATTCTGTATTCTTAAAAAAACACGTATCACAATCATTATAATGAAAACTTCAATAAAGCAACTACCAGCTAAATCATTGTTAGTGAGACAATACACTCGCATCATGTGCTATGTGATGCCTATAATACACCAAATACATGGTTTTATTTCCATTGTACAGTTTTCATATTGTTTTTTTTAAGTACGTAGTTGACAGTTGTGTGAATACCTGTCGGGTTCATGTTGTTAGTGTTGCTAACTATGGTAACTTTACATAAACCGCCGCTGCAACCATAGTAACAGACATTACCAGTCCTAAATACACTCTGTGGATTATTCCATGTGGCCTGGTTTCGTTTATTAGTCCAGAAGAAGTCCCCGTATTGGGCAAAATCAGCCCTGTACCATGTGTTAATATCAGCATGAGCAATGTCTTGATCTTTCGATGAACACTATTCGGGGAATATCTCCTGGGTGAGTTTAAGCCCTGGTAGCTCGCCGTGATCGTATAGTGGTTAGTACTCTGCGTTGTGGCCGCAGCAACCCCGGTTCGAATCCGGGTCACGGCATTGCGATACACAATGTCACGGCAAAAGGGTTATTTTTTTTAGAAAATGTGTTCTAAACGTAATAACTATGCTTTGTAATCATATCTATTCCAGTTTTTCATGGGGGAAATCAGGAAATATAGAATATATGCGTGAACTGAGTCAAACAGAGCACTACCCATAGACATCTATGGCATTTCACCCACTCTTTCTACACGCCTACAAAACATTTTAACCAATCGTTTCTCTATATTCTCCTCGAGCAGCCAATCCACGCAGGTTTACGTCATTTTAAGAAAATGTTTGCGACCATCGGGAATCAAGGAATCGATTCATACATGCTTGTCGGGAATCAAGGAATCGATTCATACACGCTTTTCGGAACTAGGAAACTCGGACATTTCCGACAGGCTATCTGGTTGTAGCTCAACAAATCAGCAGGTCGAAAATTCCCGAGTTACTTAGTTCCGACTGGCGTGTTCAACGCAGCAGCTTTAACTTGTTCTGACTCTATGCAGAGATTGAACATTTAATTTATATTTTAAGACAATGATATACTCAGCCAACAAAAAAGCTGTTATAATTATAAATGTGTGTATGCCTCTTAAGGTCCTTGTTTAATGTGATATTGTACCCAATAGCCCAAATGTAATTTGCATATTCTTTATATTTACTTGTGTTTCCCATGTACTTTTTTGCATTGATTTGTTAATAAAAAAATAATAATAATAGTTTGCTCGATTAATTTACTCGACCGCTCGATTTCTACCCTCAATTTAAGATGTAATTGGGTGACGATTATCTCAGCAACCGGGTGACGCAGCATGACAACGTATAAATAAATTTAGTCGACGGTCTGCTTGGTGCGGTGATGAATCTACTGCCTACTGGGATTAATATCTCCTATGAACTGGATCTCTGCTAAACCAGACGTCTTAGTTTTAGTCTATTATGATGTACTGTTGCTACCATCTAGCCCGATTTATGACAAACCAACAGTGACATTTTGGCAAACAACAGACAAACTGCATTGAGGGTTTTGTTCATCCGTAACTAAAACCCTCGTTTTAAGATCTTATTTTGAAGTAATGTTAGCCTGCTATCAAACGCACACTTTTCTCAACATGTCAACTTCGCCATCTGGATAACTATTTTTGTATTCTTTCTTTGTCTAGCCAACTTTTTGTTTTTATTGGTGGATTCTATTTAGGTAGTTGTTTTTCTCCGAGTTTTTCATGTATGTTTATTTCTACCGGACATCTTACCAAGATAGGCAGTTCGGGAGCTAAGATGTCGAACCGAACCGTTTGCAGAGAAGCAAGTCACGCCGGCAGTTGGTACACTGCCTCAGGTATAGAACTGGACCAGGGGACGGGTCAGAGACCAGGGTACACCGCCTCAGGTATAGAACTGGACCGGGGGACGGGTCAGAGACCAGGGTACACCGCCTCAGGTATAGAACTGGACCGGGGTACGGGTCAGAGACCAGGGTACACCGCCTCAGGTATAGAACTGGACCAGGGGACGGGTCAGAGACCAGGGTACACCGCCTCAGGTATAGAACTGGACCAGGGGACGGGTCAGAGACCAGGGTACACCGCCTCAGGTATAGAACTGGACCAGGGGACGGGTCAGAGACCAGGGTACACCGCCTCAGGTATAGAACTGGACCGGGGGACGGGTCAGAGACCAGGGTACACCGCCTCAGGTATAGAACTGGACCGGGGGACGGGTCAGAGACCAGGGTACACCGCCTCAGGTATAGAACTGGACCGGGGGACGGGTCAGAGACCAGGGTACACCGCCTCAGGTATAGAACTGGACCAGGGAACGGGTCAGAGACCAGGGTACACCGCCTCAGGTATAGAACTGGACCAGGGGACGGGTCAGAGACCAGGGTACACCGCCTCAGGTATAGAACTGGACCGGGGGACGGGTCAGAGACCAGGGTACACCGCCTCAGGTATAGAACTGGACCAGGGGACGGGTCAGAGACCAGGGTACACCGCCTCAGGTATAGAACTGGACCGGGGGACGGGTCAGAGACCAGGGTACACCGCCTCAGGTATAGAACTGGACCGGGGGACGGGTCAGAGACCAGGGTACACCGCCTCAGGTATAGAACTGGACCGGGGGACGGGTCAGAGACCAGGGTACACCGCCTCAGGTATAGAACTGGACCAGGGAACGGGTCAGAGACCAGGGTACACCGCCTCAGGTATAGAACTGGACCAGGGGACGGGTCAGAGACCAGGGTACACCGCCTCAGGTATAGAACTGGACCGGGGGACGGGTCAGAGACCAGGGTACACCGCCTCAGGTATAGAACTGGACCAGGGAACGGGTCAGAGACCAGGGTACACCGCCTCAGGTATAGAACTGGACCGGGGGACGGGTCAGAGACCAGGGTACACCGCCTCAGGTATAGAACTGGACCAGGGGACGGGTCAGAGACCAGGGTACACCGCCTCAGGTATAGAACTGGACCGGGGGACGGGTCAGAGACCAGGGTACACCGCCTCAGGTATAGAACTGGACCGGGGCACGGGTCAGAGACCAGGGTACACAGCCTCAGGTATAGAACTGGACCGGGGTACGGGTCAGAGACCAGGGTACACAGCCTCAGATATAGAACTGGACCGGGGGATGGGTCAGAGACCAGGGTACACAGCCTCAGGTATAGAACTGGACCGGGGGATGGGTCAGAGACCAGGGTACACCGCCTCAGGTATAGAACTGGACCAGGGAACGGGTCAGAGACCAGGGTACACTGCCTCAGGTATAGAACTGGACCGGGGAACGGGACACAGACCAGGGTACACCGCCTCAGGTATAGAACTGGACCAGGGGACGGGTCAGAGACCAGGGTACACCGCCTCAGGTATAGAACTGGACCAGGGGACGGGTCAGAGACCAGGGTACACAGCCTCAGGTATAGAACTGGACCGGGGAACGGGTCAGAGACCAGGGTACACAGCCTCAGGTATAGAACTGGACCAGGGAACGGGTCAGAGACCAGGGTACACTGCCTCAGGTATAGAACTGGACCGGGGAACGGGTCAGAGACCAGGGTACACAGCCTCAGGTATAGAACTGGACCGGGGAACGGGTCAGAGACCAGGGTACACAGCCTCAGGTATAGAACTGGACCAGGGGACGGGTCAGAGACCAGGGTACACCGCCTCAGGTATAGAACTGGACCAGGGAACGGGACACAGACCAGGGTACACCGCCTCAGGTATCAAACTGGACCGGGGAATGGGTCAGAGACCAGGGTACACCGCCTCAGGTATAGAACTGGACCAGGGAACGGGACACAGACCAGGGTACACCGCCTCAGGTATGGAACTGGACCGAGGGACGGGTCAGAGACCAGGGTACACCGCCTCAGGTATAGAACTGGACCGGGGGACGGGTCAGAGACCAGGGTACACCGCCTCAGGTATAGAACTGGACCGGGGGACGGGTCAGAGACCAGGGTACACCGCCTCAGGTATAGAACTGGACCGGGGGACGGGTCAGAGACCAGGGTACACCGCCTCAGGTATAGAACTGGACCAGGGGACGGGACAGAGACCAGGGTACACTGCCTCAGGTATAGAACTGGACCGGGGAACGGGACACAGACCCGGGTACACCGCCTCAGGTATAGAACTGGACCGGGGAACGGGACAGAGACCAGGGTACACTGCCTCAGGTATAGAACTGGACCGGGGAACGGGACAGAGACCAGGGTACACTGCCTCAGGTATAGAACTGGACCGGGGAACGGGACACAGACCCGGGTACACCGCCTCAGGTATAGAACTGGACCAGGGAACGGGACAGAGACCAGGGTACACAGCCTCAGGTATAGAACTGGACCAGGGAACGGGTCAGAGACCAGGGTACACTGCCTCAGGTATAGAACTGGACCGGGGAACGGGACAGAGACCAGGGTACACCGCCTCAGGTATAGAACTGGACCGGGGAACGGGACACAGACCCGGGTACACCGCCTCAGGTATAGAACTGGACCGGGGAACGGGACACAGACCCGGGTACACTGCCTCAGGTATAGAACTGGACCGGGGAACGGGACACAGACCCGGGTTAACTAGTTTTAACGTTAGCTAATAGGGTCAAGATAACTAGCTGCATATGGGCCTCTGTAATGTTTGGGTTGTTGTCCGGGTAAGTAGCTAACCTGGTTACCAAACCTTGCTAACTAGCCAGCTACAGAACTATCTTTCAATGGGACTGTTGTCCGGGGTAGTAACTAGTTAGTTAGCTGCAGACAGGTCTCTCTTGGGCTGTTGTTGTCCGGGGTAGTAACTAGTTAGTTAGTTAGCTGTCTATTTGAGTAGGAGAGAGGTGAGGAAAAACAACAGGCCGTTCTCTATCAGCTGGCCCAGAACAACAGTCTGCTACTTAGCTTGCATCAGCTGTCACTTCTTAATCAAACAGCGGAATAGGCAGATTTGTAATTTACAAGCTAGCGTTAGAAGATAGCTAACATATAACATTTATTCGGAATAAATGGTGTGCTATAGGACCTGGTCATTGGAATAAATGGTGTGCTCTAGGACCTGGTCATTGGAATAAATGGTGTGCTAAATGACCTGGTCATTGGAATAAATGGTGTGCTCTAGGACCTGGTCATTGGAATAAATGGTGTGCTCTAGGACCTGGTCATTGGAATAAATGGTGTGTTATATGACCTGGTCATTGGAATAAATGGCTAGGTAGTTACAGGTACCCTTGTCAACAGCATTAACTAGCTAATTATGTCAAAACACTGACAACCATCTCAGTGAACAGTCAGTTAACCATTATAGCAAAGATTCCCCCAACCATCTATCATTATAGCCCACCCTACGCTACCAATGTACTTCTGCAGCGAGTTGTCAGTGATCTGTCTAGCTGACTGGCCCTCCCTGGTTGTTTGGTCCACATATAAATCCCTCTCGCCTGGAACAAAAGGACCACCTCCCTGTGTAGGTCTAGGCAGCAAATTGAGTGCTCATATTGGGACCAGCTAGCTAGTTTATCTCTCATCTCACACACTACTTTTCATTTAGTTTATTTAACAAGCTTGCTACTATGTCCCTTATTAGCCAACTGAAGTGACTAGTCTAGGGTTGTGGCTAGAAGGGATACGGCTTTTGTCAAATGATCATCAAAAGTAGATTTTGTTTTTGTGTGTGTGTGTGTGTGTGTGTGTGTGTGTGTGTGTGTGTGTGTGTGTGTGTGTGTGTGTGTGTGTGGGGGGGGGGGGGGGTGGGCATTTAAACTAACCCTAATCCAAGGGGTTTAGTGTATGTCACGTTACGTACATTTTTCTCTCACATTGCAATATACATGTGAAGGAATCTGTGAGTCAGGATATTACTGTGTTCAAAATATCTTACCGTGAGGATGTAGCAACTTCTTTTAGCTCAACTAAATGACATTATCCTTAGTGAATCATGGGCTTGATTAGTACCCTCAGCTAGATGCTTGGCAGTTTGCTTTGCATACAGTAACAGTGAGGAGGACAAGCATGAGCTCCTGAGTTGGGAAAATCTTGCCCAATACACTGACGCATGTCTTGTATTCAAGATCCTAAATGGCCTGGCTCCGCCCCCTCCACTCAGTGTTTCTGTTAAACAGAAAACCCAAACATATGGCAGCAGATCCACAAGGTATGCCATGAGAGGTGACTGTAGGAAAGGCACCTTTAGTAAATCTGTTTTCTCTGTGAGAGCTTCCCATGTCTGGAATACACTGCCACCAGACACACATAACTGCACCACATATCACACTTTCACAAAATGCTTGAAGACATGGCTAAAGGTCAATCAGATTTGTGAACATGGTTCCTAGCTGTGTGTTGCTGCTTTCCATGTTGTCTGTTGTCTGTAGCTTGTGAGGTGTGGAAACACTTTGTTGCTTTTATGAATTTTGTCTTGCTGCTTTTTGTCCTATGTTGCTCTGTCTGTATGCTACGTCTTGCTTGTCCTATGTTGCTCTGCGTGTGCTCACTGCTCAATAATTGTCTATATTGTAATTGTTTTTAATAACCTGCCCAGGGACTGCGGTTGAAAATTAGCCGGCTGGCTAAAACCGGCACTTTTACTGAAACGTTGATTAATGTGCACTATCCCTGTACAAACAAACACAAACAAACAAACAGAAGTGTTTGTCTATATACACAGGTGTTTGTCTCCAATGGCACCCTATTCTCTGGCCCTATGGTCCCTGGTCAAATTAGTGCCCTATTCTATGGTCCCTGGTCAAATTAGTGCCCTATTCTATGGCCCCTGGTCAAATTAGTGCCTTATTCTATGGTCCCTGGTCAAATTAGTGCCCTATACTATGGCCCCTGGTCAAATTAGTGCCCTATTCTATGGTCCATGGTCAAATTAGTGCCCTATGGTCCCTGGTCAAATTAGTGCCCTATTCTATGGTCCCTGGTCAAATTAGTGCCCTATGGTCCCTGGTCAAATTAGTGCCCTATTCTATGGTCCCTGGTCAAATTAGTGCCCTATTCTATGGTCCCTGGTCAAATTAGTGCCCTATTCTATGGTCCCTGGTCAAATTAGTGCCCTATTCTATGGTCCCTGGTCAAATTAGTGCCCTATTCTATGGCCCCTGGTCAAATTAGTGCCCTATTCTATGGCACCTGGTCAAATTAGTGCCCTATTCTATGGCCCCTGGTCAAATTAGTGCCCTATTCTATGGTCCCTGGTCAAATTAGTGCCCTATTCTATGGTCCCTGGTCAAATTAGTGCCCTATTCTATGGTCCCTGGTCAAATTAGTGCCCTATTCTATGGTCCATGGTCAAATTAGTGCCCTATGGTCCCTGGTCAAATTAGTGCCCTATTCTATGGTCCCTGGTCAAATTAGTGCCCTATGTTCCCTGGTCAAATTAGTGCCCTATTCTATGGTCCCTGGTCAAATTAGTGCCCTATTCTATGGTCCCTGGTCAAATTAGTGCCCTATTCTATGGTCCCTGGTCAAATTAGTGCCCTATTCTATGGTCCCTGGTCAAATTAGTGCCCTATTCTATGGCCCCTGGTCAAATTAGTGCCCTATTCTATGGCCCCTGGTCAAATTAGTGCCCTATTCTATGGCCCCTGGTCAAATTAGTGCCCTATTCTATGGTCCCTGGTCAAATTAGTGCCCTATTCTATGGTCCCTGGTCAAATTAGTGCCCTATTCTATGGCCCCTGGTCAAATTAGTGCCCTATTCTATGGCCCCTGGTCAAATTAGTGCCCTATTCTATGGCCCCTGGTCAAATTAGTGCCCTATTCTATGGCCCCTGGTCAAATTAGTGCCCTATTCTATGGCCCCTGGTCAAATTAGTGCCCTATTCTATGGCCCCTGGTCAAATTAGTGCCCTATTCTATGGCCCCTGGTCAAATTAGTGCCCTATTCTATGGTCCCTGGTCAAATTAGTGCCCTATTCTATGGTCCCTGGTCAAATTAGTGCCCTATTCTATGGTCCCTGGTCAAATTAGTGCCCTATTCTATGGCCCCTGGTCAAATTAGTGCCCTATTCTATGGTCCCTGGTCAAATTAGTGCCCTATAAAGGGAATAAGGTGCCCCTTGGGATGTAAACACATTAAACAGACATGTATCTCCCTGTTATCTCCCTGTTATCTCCCTGTTATCTCCCTGTTATCTCCCTGTTATCTCCCTGTTATCTATCTGCTCCAGCCCAGTCAGTCACACATAACAAGGAAGTAGCTTCTATTAACCTTGTCCCAGATCTTTCTGTGCTGTCAAACTCCTTACCATGCAGACAATGTTTAGCATCACAAGGACTTGCATTATTTCACATACAGACTCCAACCAAATGTGTTTAGTTGTATTAGTTGTATGTACAGGACACACACGGTCTACACCATCCAGCCAGATGCTGACTGCAGATTCCTTCTGGAAACGATAAGAAATACTAAAAGATAAGAACACGAACATCAAGTAAATGTCTCAGTAGAATAGAATAAACCTTTCAGTGTATAAAACAGGAATGCACCATTTATAGTCCGGTATTTACACATGTTTTGGGGAAGGGGGATAGGGGGACAAGTGTTTAAATTGTGCAGTGGTAGGTTTTGGGGAAGGGGGATGTGTGCTAAGGTGAGGTGCTCCGATGCTGTCTGCTGGACGGTAAGTCCTCTGTGACGTGGATGCCAAGAAACTTAAAAACCGCTGACTCTCTCTATTGCAGTTAATAATGTCGACCTGAGTCTGTTCCCCTGTGTGTAAGAGGCATTGGGTTCAGCAGAAGAGTCGTTTATGTTCCCCTGTGTATAAGAGGCATTGGGTTCAGCAGAAGAGTCGTTTATGTTTGGTATGGATTAATGAAGTGTTCTTCTCCCTCTCTGCAGGCTCCCAGCTGAATACACAACTAGAAGGTTGGCTGTCTCAAGCACAATCCACTGTCAGCCCTGCTAGAGCCATCATAGCACCGTAAGCTCCACTGCTAGTTGTTCTGATAAGTCGAGGAAAAGGCCTCATCTTGTCACCAAGTCATTCTGTATATTATTTGATCACAGCATATGAATGACTGAAATGTGAATGTAGTGATTGGGGCGGTGGGGGTCATGTCTTCTATTGGTTGTAATGGTGTCTTGTTATGTGTTTTCAGACAGGCAGGTTGTAATGTGTTTTCAGCCAGGCAGGTTGTAATGTGTTTTCAGACAGGCAGGTTGTAATATGTTTTCAGCCAGGCAGGTTGTAATGTGTTTTCAGGCAGGTTGTAATGTGTTTTCAGCCAGGCAGGTTGTAATGTGTTTTCAGGCAGGTTGTAATGTGTTTTCAGGCAGGTTGTAATGTGTTTTCAGACAGGCAGGTTGTAATGTGTTTTCAGGCAGGTTGTAATGTGTTTTCAGGCAGGTTGTAATGTGTTGTCAGGCAGGTTGTAATGTGTTGTCAGGCAGGTTGTAATGTGTTTTCAGACAGGCAGGTTGTAATGTGTTGTCAGGCAGGTTGTAATGTGTTTTCAGGCAGGTTGTAATGTGTTTTCAGACAGGCACGTTGTAATGTGTTGTCAGGCAGGTTGTAATGTGTTTTCAGGCACGTTGTAATGTGTTGTCAGGCAGGTTGTAATGTGTTTTCAGGCAGGTTGTAATGTGTTTTCAGACAGGCACGTTGTAATGTGTTGTCAGGCAGGTTGTAATGTGTTTTCAGACAGGCACGTTGTAATGTGTTGTCAGGCAGGTTGTAATGTGTTTTCAGGCAGGTTGTAATGTGTTGTCAGGCAGGTTGTAATGTGTTTTCAGGCAGGTTGTAATGTGTTGTCAGGCACGTTGTAATGTGTTGTCAGGCAGGTTGTAATGTGTTTTCAGACAGGCACGTTGTAATGTGTTGTCAGGCAGGTTGTAATGTGTTTTCAGGCAGGTTGTAATGTGTTGTCAGGCAGGTTGTAATGTGTTGTCAGGCAGGTTGTAATGTGTTTTCAGGCAGGTTGTAATGTGTTGTCAGGCAGGTTGTAATGTGTTTTCAGGCAGGTTGTAATGTGTTGTCAGGCACGTTGTAATGTGTTGTCAGGCAGGTTGTAATGTGTTTTCAGACAGGCACGTTGTAATGTGTTGTCAGGCAGGTTGTAATGTGTTTTCAGGCAGGTTGTAATGTGTTTTCAGGCAGGTTGTAATGTGTTGTCAGGCAGGTTGTAATGTGTTTTCAGGCAGGTTGTAATGTGTTTTCAGGCAGGTTGTAATGTGTTGTCAGGCAGGTTGTAATGTGTTTTCAGGCAGGTTGTAATGTGTTGTCAGGCAGGTTGTAATGTGTTGTCAGGCAGGTTGTAATGTGTTTTCAGGCAGGTTGTAATGTGTTTTCAGGCAGGTTGTAATGTGTTTTCAGGCAGGTTGTAATGTGTTTTCAGGCAGGTTGTAATGTGTTGTCAGGCAGGTTGTAATGTGTTGTCAGGCAGGTTGTAATGTGTTTTCAGGCAGGTTGTAATGTGTTTTCAGGCAGGTTGTAATGTGTTGTCAGGCAGGTTGTAATGTGTTTTCAGGCAGGTTGTAATGGTGTCTTGTAATGTGTTTTCAGCCATGCAGGATATTCCTACTGTGGTGCTTGTGCTGCACACGCCTACAAACAAATAGACCCTTCTGTCACGTAAAGTCATTTATCATGTCTATTACTTATGTTCAGTGAGTTTTCTAAATTAAACATATTTTTTCAGTAACAAAATACATTTTCATCGACAATTTAAGTATCATCAATTCGAAATGAGAGGTTTTTAAATAGCTTTTTCTACATTGTCCCTCCTTATCAAATCCTTAGCCTGCTCTGTTTCACCATGAAGGAACTATCAGCCTGTAGTTACCTCAGACAGACAGTAGGGAGCAGTATAGCCTCTGTCACCGTCTCACCTTGGAACAGCATGAGCGAAGCCTGGTCGGCCGACGCTGCTAGTGGCCTGTTGACTGGTCCATGATGACTGGTCCATGATGACTGGTCCACTGAGCTGCTGAACTGAGTCCTACTGAGGACAGTGAGGTGACTGAGTCCTCTCTTTCCCCTGTAGTCGCAGGGTGTTCATCTTGGGTCCGTCTCACCATGTTCCTCTGTCCCGCTGTGCCCTGTCCTCTGCTGAGGTTTATAAAACACCTCTCTACGACCTCAGGATTGACCAGGAGGGTAGGTACACACACACACTGTGCCCTGTCCTCTGCTGAGGTTTATAAATCACCTCAGGATTGACTAGGAGGCTATGGATAATTTCTGGTTGTCCCCGCCTCCCTCTAGTTGTCCCCGCCTCCCTCTAGTTGTCCCCGCCTCCCTCTAGTTGTCCCCGCCTCCCCTAGTTGTCCCCGCCTCCCTCTAGTTGTCCCCGCCTTCCTGCTATAATAGCGGGCCTCACATCCATTTCCTCCATTCAGCACCACTCTTCAGTGAGCCCAAACTCTGCCGGTGGTTTGGTCCAAAATATGTTGTACCTCGTTCCCTCCTTCAGGGAACATTAGTTATATTCATAACTATGGGTGTAACAGTTCACCAAACCCATGTTTCAGAATGTATTGGGGTTTCAGGGTTACGGTACAGAGGAGAAATTAAATTCTGATACTTACTGTAGTCCATTTTTGTTTATTTGGAAAAACAAACCACCCTATTCCAGGCCCCAAGTCCAGTTTCTGTGACATTGTTTACAATATTCCTGGCGTTGTCTGTTGTTGGGCCTCAAGTAGCGGTCTAAGAAGTTGAACCCATTCTGAAATGGACCTGGGGCTTTCCCACCCAAACAAATCCGCATAAATACATTTTTCAGTATAGAGACTCTTTCCAAACGGACCTGATGATGACCAGTTCCGTGTTCACGTGGTCAGATCCGAGTTAGGGAAGCAGCAGAAAAGTCCATTTGAAAGTAACTTTATTAACCAGAGCTGATAGGCGGAGGAGGGGCCTTGAGAGGGGGAGCAGGCAGAGGAGGGGCCTTGAGAGGGGGAGCAGGCGGAGGAGGGGCCTTGAGAGGGGGAGCAGGCAGAGGAGGGGCCTTGAGAGGGGGAGCAGGCGGAGGAGGGGCCTTGAGAGGGGGAGCAGGCGGAGGAGGAGCCTTGAGAGGGGTAGCAGGCGGAGGAGGAGCCTTGAGAGGGGTAGCAGGCGGAGGAGGAGCCTAGAAATGGAGAGCAGGAGGAGGAGGGGCCTTGAGAGGGGGAGCAGGGGCCTTGAGAGGGAGAGCAGTGGCCTTGAGAGGGATGGCAGAAGAGGGGCGTTGAGGTGGAAAGCAGGAGGAGGAGGGGCCTTGAGAGGGGGAGCAGATGGAGGAGGGGCCTTGAGAGGGGGAGCAGGGGCCTTGAGAGGGAGAGCAGGGGCCTTGAGAGGGAGAGCAGGGGCCTTGAGAGTGATGGCGGAAGAGGGGCCTTGAGGTGGAGAGCAGGAGGAGGAGGGGCCTTGAGAGGGAGAGCAGGAGGAAGAGGGGCCTTGAGTGGGGGAGCAGACGGAGGAGGGGCCTTGAGAGGGGGAGGAGGGGCCTTGAAAGGGATGGCGGAAGAGGGGCCTTGAGGTGGAGAGCAGGAGGAGGAGGGGCCTTGAGGTGTGTACCGTAACAGCCCTCTTCATAGCTGGTCTGGGCCAAGGCCTCTTCATAGCTGGTCTGGGCCAAGACCTCTTCATAGCTGGTCTGGGCCAAGGCCTCTTCATAACTGGTCTGGGCCAAAGCCTCTTCATAGCTGGTCTGGGCCAGTGTGCCATTGGCCATCGAAGGTGAGCATTTGCCCACTGATGTCGGTCACGACGCCACAGTGCAGTCAGACCAAGACCCTGGTGAGGACGACGAACACACAAATAAGCTTCCCTGAGACGGTTTCTGACAGTTTGTGCAGAAAATCTTAGTTTGTGCAAACCCAGTTTTATCAGTTGTTCTTGTGGCTGGTCTCAGACGATGCCTCAGGTGAAGAAGCCGAATGTGGAGGTCCTGGGCTGGCGTGGTAACACGTGGTCTGCGGATATGAGGCCGGTTGGACATACTGCCAAATTCTTTAAAACGACGTTGGAGGCTTATGGAAGAGAAATTAACAAAATGATCTTGCAACAACTCTGGTGGACATTCCTGCAGTCAGCATGCCAATTGCACTCTCCCTCATCTTGAGACATCTGTGGCATTGTATGGTGACAAAACTGCACATTTTAGTGGCCTTTTATTGTCCCCAGCTCAACGTGCACCTGTGTAATGATCATGCAGTTTAATCAGCTTCTTGATATGCCACACCTGTCAGGTGGATGGATAATCTTGGCAGAGGAGAAATTCTCACAAACAGGGATGTAAACAAATTTGTGCACAACATATTTGAGAGAAATCAGCTTTTTGTGAGTATGGAACATTTCAGCTCATAGACCATGGGACCAACACTTTACATGTTGCATTTATTTTGGTTTAGTATAGAATGTTCATTCAAATGATGTTAACTGATGTGGCTTATGCAATGTATTTTCTTTTGTAATGTCAGTTGGAGCTGCACCAACAAATCACAGCACATATTGATGGGTACACTTCCTGCTTTGCTCCTATTGGTACACTCACCAAGGGCCTCCAGTCCAACCATTACGCTACCATTGACTTGAATGGGGATGCCCCTTCTATTCTCTTTATATGGCAGCACATGCAGTCCGGAGTGAAGGAGAGGAGTGCCTAATTATTCTTTTTCAAGTTATTACTGAGACCATGGTCATTTGGCTGGCCAATTACCGTCATCCGAAATTCCTTGACCGCCACAGCCCTAATCCAGTGTTTATTGTGCCTTTTTTTTTAGCTTGACACAAACAAAAACCTGAGTTGTCCTTAGGGGACCAATCATCTGACTGATACTGGAAAAGAGACATTCTCACTGACGCTGCCAAACACATATCAGTGCGTCTGAACTAATGACTCGCAGTCAAATGCTAATACGAGCCTCTGTTCACCAGTAATAATGTGGATATTGAATCTTCACCGCCCTCTAGTCTATGTTGACCTCCTGGATATTGAATCCTCACCTCCCTCTAGTCTATGCTGACCTCCTGTATATTGAATCCTCACCTCCCTCTAGTCTATGCTGACCTCCTGGATATTGAATCCTCACCTCCCTCTAGTCTATGCTGACCTCCTGTATATTGAATCCTCACCTCCTTCTAGAGTATGCTGACCTCCTATATATTGAACCCTCACCTCCCTCTAGTCTATGCTGACCTCCTGTATATTGAATCCTCACCTCCCTCTAGTCTATGCTGACCTCCTGTATATTGAATCCTCACCTCCCTCTAGTCTATGTTGACCTCCTGTATATTGAACCCTCACCTCCCTCTAGTCTATGTTGACCTCCTGTATATTGAATCCTCACCTCCCTCTAGTCTATGTTGACCTCCTGTATATTGAATCCTCACCTCCCTCTAGTCTATGTTGACCTCCTGTATATTGAATCTTCACCTCCCTCTAGTCTATGTTGACCTCCTGTATATTGAACCCTCACCTCCCTCTAGTCTATGCTGACCTGTATATTGAATCCTCACCTCCCTCTAGTCTATGCTGACCTCCTGTATATTGAATCCTCACCTCCCTCTAGTCTATGCTGACCTGTATATTGAATCGTCACCTCCCTCTAGTCTATGCTGACCTCCTGTATATTGAATCCTCACCTCCCTCTAGTCTATGCTGATGTCTGTATATTTAACCCTCACCTTCCTCTAGTCTATGCTGATCTCCTGTATATTGAATCCTCACCTCCCTCTAGTCTATGTTGACCTCCTGGATATTGAATCCTCACCTCCCTCTAGTCTATGCTGATCTCCTGGATATTGAATCCTCACCTCCCTCTAGTCTATGCTGACCTCCTGTATATTGAATCCTCACCTCCCTCTAGTCTATGCTGATCTCCTGGATATTGAATCCTCACCTCCCTCTAGTCTATGTTGATCTCTGTATATTGAATCCTCACCTCCCTCTAGTCTATGTTGACCTCCTGTATATTGAACCCTCACCTCCCTCTAGTCTATGCTGATCTCCTGGATATTGAATCCTCACCTCCCTCTAGTCTATGCTGACCTCCTGGATATTGAACCCTCACCTCCCTCTAGTCTATGCTGACCTGTATATTGAATCCTCACCTCCCTCTAGTCTATGTTGACCTCCTGTATATTGAATCCTCACCTCCCTCTAGTCTATGTTGACCTCCTGTATATTGAATCCTCACCTCCCTCTAGTCTATGTTGATCTCTGTATATTGAATCCTCACCTCCCTCTAGTCTATGTTGACCTCCTGTATATTGAATCCTCACCTCCCTCTAGTCTATGCTGACCTGTATATTGAATCCTCACCTCCCTCTAGTCTATGCTGATCTCTGTATATTGAATCCTCACCTCCCTCTAGTCTATGCTGACCTGTATATTGAATCCTCACCTCGCTCTAGTCTATTCTGATCTCCTGTATATTGAATCCTCACCTCCCTCTAGTCTATGTTGACCTCCTGTATATTGAATCCTCACCTCCCTCTAGTCTATGTTGATCTCTGTATATTGAATCCTCACCTCCCTCTAGTCTATGTTGACCTGTATATTGAATCCTCACCTCCCTCCAGTCTATGCTGATCTCCTGTATATTGAATCGTCACCTCCCTCTAGTCAATGCTGACCTCCTGTATATTGAATCCTCACCTCCCTCTAGTCTATGCTGATCTCCTGTATATTGAATCCTCACCTCCCTCTAGTCTATGCTGACCTCTGGAAGACTGGGATGTTTGAGAGGATGAGTCTTCAGACAGACGAGGAGGAGCACAGCATTGAAATGCACCTGCCTTACACTGCTAAAGCCATGGAGAGGTAAGACAGAGGACAGTCTGTCAGGACATGTTGTCTGCTTCATTCATCACAAGCCATCCATCAGTGGAGAGTACAGTGATTAAGAGACTAGAGAGCCACGATACAGACCTGACCTGTCTGCCTGGTTGTGGGAGCCAGCAGGGCCTCATGACTAATGGAGGAGAGCTGTGGGTCTAATGACTGGTTTGCCTTGACATTTTGTGTAGTTCTGTCATCCCCAAGCCCCATGCTGTTTTGCTTCATTACTATGGTTTATGATTGGTTGTTTACTAATGATTGGTTGTTTTACTAATGATTGGTTGTTTACTAATGATTGGTTGTTTACTAATGATTGGTTGTTTACTAATGATTGGTTGTTTACTAATGATTGGTTGTTTTACTAATGATTGGTTGTTTACTAATGATTGGTTGTTTACTAATGATTGGTTGTTTACTAATGATTGGTTGTTTACTAATGATTGGTTGTTTTACTAATGATTGGTTGTTTTACTAATGATTGGTTGTTTACTAATGATTGGTTGTTTACTAATGATTGGTTGTTTACTAATGATTGGTTGTTTACTAATGATTGGTTGTTTACTAATGATTGGTTGTTTTTACTAATGATTGGTTGTTTTTACTAATGATTGGTTGTTTTTACTAATGATTGGTTGTTTACTAATGATTGGTTGTTTACTAATGATTGGTTGTTTAGTAATGATTGGTTGTTTTACTAATGATTGGTTGTTTACTAATGATTGGTTGTTTACTAATGATTGGTTGTTTACTAATGATTGGTTGTTTACTAATGATTGGTTGTTTACTAATGATTTGTTGTTTACTAATGATTGGTTGTTTACTAATGATTGGTTGTTTACTAATGATTGGTTGTTTACTGTGTCGGACCCCACTAAGACTAGCTGTCGCTAATGGAGAGTCATTATAAATCAAGAATCTAATCTTAAGTAAAGCCTGCATGCTCAATTAATGAACCCACTCAATAAGCATGCACACCTTTTAACCAGGTTGGGTTAATACCCACACCTTTTAATCAGGTTTGGTTAATACCCACACCTTTTAATCAGGTTAGGTTAATACCCACACCTTTTAACCAGGTTGGGTTAATACCCACACCTTTTAATCAGGTTGGGTTAATACCCACACCTTTTAATCAGGTTTGGTTAATACCCACACCTTTTAATCAGGTTAGGTTAATACCCACCCCTTTTAATCAGGTTGGGTTAATACCCACACCTTTTAACCAGGTTGGGTTAATACCCACACCTTTTAATCAGGTTGGGTTAATACCCACACCTTTTAATCAGGTTGGGTTAATACCCACACCTTTTAATCAGGTTGGGTTAATACCCACACCTTTTAATCAGGTTGGGTTAATACCCACACCTTTTAATCAGGTTGGGTTAATACCCACACCTTGCTTTTTAATCAGGTTGGGTTAATACCCACACCTTGCTTTTAAATCAGGTTGGGTTAATACCCACACCTTTTAATCAGGTTGGGTTAATACCCACACCTTTTAATCAGGTTGGGTTAATACCCACACCTTTTAATCAGGTTGGGTTAATACCCACACCTTTTAATCAGGTTAGGTTAATACCCACACATTTTAATCAGGTTGGGTTAATACCCACACCTTTTAATCAGGTTGGGTTAATACCCACACCTTTTAATCAGGTTGGGTTAATACCCACACCTTTTAATCAGGTTGGGTTAATACCCACACCTTGCTTTTTAATCAGGTTGGGTTAATACCCACACCTTGCTTTTAAATCAGGTTAGGTTAATACCCACACCTTTTAATCAGGTTGGGTTAATACCCACACCTTTTAATCAGGTTGGGTTAATACCCACACCTTTTAATCAGGTTGGGTTAATACCCACACCTTTTAATCAGGTTAGGTTAATACCCACACCTTTTAATCAGGTTGGGTTAATACCCACACCTTTTAATCAGGTTGGGTTAATACCCACACCTTTTAATCAGGTTGGGTTAATACCCACACATTTTAATCAGGTTGGGTTAATACCCACACCTTTTAATCAGGTTGGGTTAATACCCACACCTTTTAATCAGGTTGGGTTAATACCCACACCTTTTAATCAGGTTGGGTTAATACCCACACCTTTTAATCAGGTTGGGTTAATACCCACACCTTTTAATCAGGTTGGGTTAATACCCACACCTTTTAATCAGGTTGGGTTAATACCCACACCTTTTAATCAGGTTGGGTTAATACCCACACCTTTTAATCAGGTTGGGTTAATACCCACACCTTTTGATCAGGTTGGGTTAATACGCGTTCAGTCTCTGTAACAGCTTATTCCATCTCAGTCAGGTAACTGTCCCCAGTCCACCACACCCATACAGACTTGTAATGTGTTGTCTCCAATTCCTACTGCAGTCATAAAGATGAGCTCAGCATTGTCCCGGTGCTGGTTGGAGCCCTCAGTGAGTCTAAAGAACAGGATTATGGGAAACTGCTGAGCAGGTATCTGGCTGATCCCTCCAACTTGTTCATCATCTCCTCTGACTTCTGCCACTGGGGTACGTACTGAACAGGACTGGTAGAGATCAATATATTATACCCTGTTCACATTACTGAGTTGAGCTAGTCTGGTTATACATCCATTCGCTGTAGTTGCTGGAAAGAAAAGCCAGGTCGGTGAAAAGGGTTCAATAAGGAAACAGTTGTTCTGTCTCCTTGGGGTTCTATAAGGAAACAGTTGTTCTGTCTCCTTGGGGTTCTATAAGGAAACAGGTGTTCTGTCTCCTTGGGGTTCTATAAGGAAACAGTGGTTCTGTCTTGTGGAAAAACCTCTCCTTCATCCTTAACTGTCACTCACCCCAAAAAATATCAAATTATGTTTTTGAATACTTGTATTTAGCCTCAGTATAGACTATAAATAATAGTTATTTGTATGACTTAAAATGTGATCGTAAACATCACAACCAGCCGAGTTGCTCAATTTAGGGTAAACTCATTTTGTGTTGTAATTTGGGTTAATAATCCCCATGAGTTCCTTCCTGTCAAGGCAGCAGCTACTCTTCCTGGGGTTTATTATGGATCCCCATTAGTTCCTGTCAAGGCAGCAGCTACTCTTCCTGGGGTTTATTATGGATCCCCATTAGTTCCTGTCAAGGCAGCAGCTACTCTTCCTGGGGTTTATTATGGATCCCCATTAGTTCCTGTCAAGGCAGCAGCTACTCTTCCTGGGGTTTATTATGGATCCCCATTAGTTCCTGCCAAGGCAGCAGCTACTCTTCCTGGGGTTTATTATGGATCCCCATTAGTTCCTGTCAAGGCAGCAGCTACTCTTCCTGGGGTTTATTATGGATCCCCATTAGTTCCTGCCAAGGCAGCAGCTACTCTTCCTGGGGTTTATTATGGATCCCCATTAGTTCCTGCCAAGAAAGCAGCTACTCTTCCTTGGGTTTATTATGGATCCCCATTAGTTCCTGCCAAGAAAGCAGCTACTCTTCCTGGGGTTTATTATGGATCCCCACGAGTTCCTGCCAAGGCATCAGCTACTCTTCCTGGGGTTTATTATGGATCCCCATTAGTTCCTGCCAAGGCAGTAGCTACTCTTCCTGGGGTTTATTATGGATCCCCATTAGTTCCTGCCGAGGCAGCAGCTACTCTTCCTGGGGTGTATTATGGATCCCCATTAGTTCCTGCCAAGGCAGCAGCTACTCTTCCTTGGGTTTATTATGTATCCCCATTAGTTCCTGCCAAGGCAGCAGCTACTCTTCTTGGGGTTTATTATGGATCCCCATTAGTTCCTGCCAAGAAAGCAGCTACTCTTCCTGGGGTTTATTATGGATCCCCATTAGTTCCTGCCAAGGCAGCAGCTACCCTTCTTGCGGTTTATTATGGATCCCCATTAGTTCCTGCCAAGAAAGCAGCTACTCTTCCTGGGGTTTATTATGAATCCCCATTAGTTCCTGCCAAGGCAGCAGCTACCCTTCTTGCGGTTTATTATGGATCCCCATTAGTTCCTGCCAAGAAAGCAGCTACTCTTCCTGGGGTTTATTATGGATCCCCATTAGTTCCTGCCTAGGCAGCAGCTACTCTTCCTGGGGTTTAATATGGATCCCCACGAGTTCCTGCCAAGGCATCAGCTACTCTTCCTGGGGTTTATTATGGATCCCCATTAGGTCCTGCCAAGGCAGTAGCTACTCTTCCTGGGGTTTATTATGGATCCCCATTAGTTCCTGCCGAGGCAGCAGCTACTCTTCCTGGGGTGTATTATGGATCCCCATTAGTTCCTGTCAAGGCAGCACCTACTCTTCCTTGGGTTTATTATGGATCCCTATTAGTTCCTGCCAAGGCAGCACCTACTCTTCCTGGGGTTTATTATGGATCCCCATTAGTTCCTGTCAAGGCAGCAGCTACTCTTCCTGGGGTTTATTATGGATCCCCATTAGTTCCTGTCAAGGCAGCAGCTACTCTTCCTGGGGTTTATTATGGATCCCCATTAGTTCCTGTCAAGGCAGCAGCTACTCTTCCTGGGGTTTCTTATGGATCCCCATTAGTTCCTGTCAAGGCAGCAGCTACTCTTCCTGGGGTTTATTATGGATCCCTATTAGTTCCTGCCAAGGCAGCACCTGCTCTTCCTAGGTTAAATAATACATTATTTACCATTAATTTCTATTGGGCACAAAATAATCTGAAACACAACCCAATCAACCAGCCAAAGCATCCAACGGGTTTGTCGAGTCACAATTATTTTGGTCCCTTAAAAATGGGGTGGGGGGGGTATATGTACCCATGTACAATAAATGCTGTAATTTGTAAATGTTTCACCTGATATGGATGAAAATACCTGTTAAAGCTGACAGTCTGCATTGTAACTTCATGGTCATTGTATCATTTCCAATCTAAAGTGCTGGAGTACAAGGACAAAACAACAATATATATACTATAGTTTTGGAGCTCACTGAATATGAACATTAATGCGTTTACAGTTTTAAATAAAATGTAAAATGACATGTACTGAATAATATTGTGAACGATATTGACGATAACAGGCAGACAGTAGATACTAATATGGATATAACAGATAAAGCAATCCCATAACAATATTTCTCCATTGTCCATAGTAGCTACCGTTGACTAAATATCATTCCTTTAATGGGCAACTCAACCACCTGCATATTTTTCAAGGCTTCCTAAAATTATAAAATAACATTAGTAATTTCATCATTCTAAAATACTATTTTTAGAGGTCAACGTTTGTCAACCCAGTAATTTCCCATTTTATACACAATTAGTGATGAAAATGTGTGATTTAAGGGTTAATATGTTTACCTCCTTCCCACAGGCCAACGGTTAATATCTACCTCCTTCCCACAGGCCAACGGTTAAGGTCTACCTCCTTCCCACAGGCCAACGGTTAATATCTACCTCCTTCCCACAGGCCAACGGTTAATATCTACCTCCTTCCCACAGGCCAATGGTTAATATGTCTACCTCCTTCCCACAGGCCAACGGTTAATATGTCTACCACCTTCCCACAGGCCAACGGTTAATATCTACCTCCTTCCCACAGGCCAACGGTTAATATCTACCTCCTTCCCACAGGCCAACGGTTAATATGTCTACCTCCTTCCCACAGGCCAATGGTTAATATATTGACCTCCTTCCCACAGGCCAACGGTTCCACTACACGTACTATGACGAGGCTCAAGGAGAGATCCACAGATCCATTGAACACCTTGATAAGATGGTAAACACAGTCTGATATTCAGGTATTTCTATTGACATGTCTGTACACACCATCATATCTGTGTTTATATATTCAGGACTCTGACATTGCTTGTTCTAATATTTCTTAATTCCGTTCTCTTTATTTTGGGGGATTTGCTTATTTTGTTAAGTATTACAGCACTGTTGAAGCTATGAACGTAAACATTTCGCTACACCTGCAATAACATATGTAAAATACACTACCAAAAGTATGTGGACACCTGCTCGTCAAACATCTCATTCCATTAATTAATTAATATGGAGTTGATCCCCCCGTTTGCTGCTATAACAGCCTTCCCTCTTCTGGGAAGGAGTTCTATTAGATGTTGGAACGTTGCTGCTATAACAGCCTTCCCTCTTCTGGGAAGGAGTTCCATTAGATGTTGGAACGTTGCTGCTATAACAGCCTTCCCTCTTCTGGGAAGGAGTTCCATTAGATGTTGGAACGTTGCTGCAGGAACTTGCTTCCGTTCAGCCACAAGAGTATTAAGGAGGTCGGGCACTGATGTTGGGTGATTGGGTGATTAGGCCTGGCTCACAGTCTGTGTTCCAATTCCTCCCAAAGATGTTCGATGGGGTTGAGGTCAGGGCTCTGTGCAGGCCAGCCAAGTTCTTCCACACCGATCTCGACAAACAGTTTCTGTATGGACCTCTCTTTGTGCACCGGGGCATCGTCATGCTGAAACAGGAAAGGGTCTTCCACAAACTGTTACGACAGGTGGAAGCACACAATCGTCTGGAATGTCATTGTATGCTGTAGCATTAAGATTTCCCTTCACTGAAACTATGGGGCCCGAACCATGAAAAACATCCCCTGGCCATTAACCCTCCACCACCAAACTTTATAGTTGTCACTATGCTTTCGGGCAGGTGGTGTTCGCCTGGTATCCAAACCCAGATTAGTCCGTTGGACTGCCAGATGGTGAAGCGTGATTCATCACTCCAGAGAAGATGTTTCCACTCCTCCAGAGTCCAATGGTGGTCGAGCTTTATACCGCTTCAGCCGACGCTTGGCATTGCGCATGGTGATCTTAGGCTTGTGTGCAGCTGCTCGGCCATGGAAACCAATTTCATGAAGCTCCAGACTAACAGTTATTGTGCTTACGTTGCTCTGTAGTGAGTGTTGAAACTGAGGACAGGCGGTTTTTATGCGCTTCAGCACTTGGCGGTCCTGTTCTGTGAGCTTCTGTGGCCTACCACTTTGCGGCTGAGCCATTGTTGCTCCAAGATGTTTCCACTTCATATTTCAGATACTTCAAAGTAGCCACCCGTTGCCTTGATGACAGCTTTGTACACGCTTGGCATTCTCTCAACCAGATTCAGCTGGAATGCTTTTCCAACAGTCTTGAAGGAGTTCCCACATATGCTGAGCACTTGTTGGCTGCTTTTCCTTCCCTCTGCAGTCCAACTCATCCCAAACCATCTCAATTGGGTTGAGGTCGGGTGATTGTGGAGGCTAGGTCATCTAATGCAGCACTCCATCACTCTCCTTCTTGGCCAAATAGCCATTACACAGCCTGGAGGTGTGTTGGATCATTGTCCTGTTGAAAAACAAATGATAGTCCCACTAAGAGCAAACCAGATGGGATGGCGTATCGCTGCAGAATGTTGTGGTAGCCATGCTGGTTAAGTGTGTCTTGAATTCTAAATAAATCATTGACAGTGTCACCAGCAAAGCACCATCACGCCGCCTCCTCCATGCTTCATGGTGGGAATCACACATGCGGGGATCATCCGTTCACCTACTCTGCGTCTCACAAAGACACGGTGGTTGGAGCCAAAAATCTCACATTTGGACTCATCAGACCAAAGGACAGATTTCCACCGGTCTAATGTACATTGCTCGTGTTTCTTGGCCCAAGCAAGTCTCTTCTTCTTATTGGTGTCCTTTAGTAGTGGTTTCTTTACAGCAATTTGACCACGAAGGCCTGATTCACGCAGTCTCCTTTGAACAGTTGATGTTGAGATGTGTCTGTTACTTGAACTCTGTGAAGCATTTATTTGGGCTGCAATTTCTGAGGCTGGTAACTCTAATGAACTTATCCTCTGCAGCAGAGGTAACTCTGGGTCTTCCTTTCCTGTGGCGGTCCTCATGAGATCCAGTTTCATCAAAGCCCTTGATGGTTTTTGCGACTGCACTTGAAGAAACTAAAGTTCTTGAAGTTTTCCGTATTGACTGACCTTCATGTCTTAAAGTAATGATGGACTGTCATTTCTCTTTGCTTATTTGAGCTGTTCTTACAATAATATGGACTTGGTCTTTTACCAAATAGGGCTATCTTCTGTATACCACCTCTACCTTGTCACAACACAACTGATTGGCTCAAATGCATTAAGATGGAAAGAAAGGCACACCTGTTAATTGAAATGCATTCCAGGTGACTACCTCATGAAGCTGGTTGAGAGAATGCCAAGAGTATGCAAAGCTGTCATCAAGGCAAAGAAAGGGTGGCAAATTTGAAGAATCTCAAAACGTTTTATTTGTTTAACACTTTTTTGGTTACTACATGATTCCACGTTATTTCATAGTTTTGATGTCTTCACTATTTTTCTACAATGTAGACAATAGTAAAAATCAAGAAAAACCCTATAATGAATAGGTGTCAACTTTTGACTGGTACTGTAGCTAAATGTTAGGGGTATCAGACTGGGTTCTAAACCCCTCTCCCTTGTCTCTCCAGGGTTAGGGTTATATAGTTAACAGTATCAGACTGGGTTCTAAACCCCTCTCTCTTGTCTCTCCAGGGTTAGGGTTATATAGTTAACTGTTAGGGGTATCAGACTGGGTTCTAACCCCTCTCTTTTGTCTCTCCAGGGTTATATAGTTAACTGTATCAGACTGGGTTCTAAACCCCTCTCTCTTGTCTCTCCAGGGTTAGGGTTATATAGTTAACCGTATCAGACTGGGTTCTAAACCCCTCTCTCTTGTCTCTCCAGGGTATGGGCATTATAGAAACACTGGACCCCATGTCCTTCATCAACTACTTGAAGAAATACCACAACACCATCTGTGGCCGTCATCCTATTGGAGTGCTGCTAAACGTGAGTCATAACAAGTACAACAACAACCATGTTATAATCTGACATCTACAGTACACCTTTGTTAGTTATACATCACATGACACAGCCCTGTGTGCCAGAAGGTCTGTGTATCTGACTGTTCCTGTGTCATGTGATGTACACTACTGTTCAAACATTTGGGGTCACTTAAAAATGTCCTTGTTTTGTCCATTTAAAATAACATCAAATTGATCAAAAATACATTGTAGACATTGTTAATGTTGTAAATGAATATTGTAGCTGGAAACGGATGGAATATCTACATAGGGGTACAGAGGCCCATTATCAGCAACCATCACTCCTGTGTTCCAATGGCACGTTGTTTTAGCTAATCCAAGTTTATAATTTTAAAAGTCTAATTGAACATTAGAAAACCGTTTTGCAATTATGTTAGCACAGCTGAAAACTGTTGTTCTGGTTAAAGAAGCAATAAAATTGGCCTTTAGACTAGTTGAGTATCTGGAGCGTCAGCATTTGTGGTTTTTATTACAGGCTGAAAATGGCCAGAAACAAAGACCTTTCTTCTGAAACTCGTCAGTCTATTCTTGTTCTGAGAAATGAAGGCTATTCCATGTAAGAAATTGCCAAGAAACTGAAGATCTCGTACAACGCTGTGTACTACTCCTTCCACAGAACAGGGCAAACTGGCCCTAACCAGAATAGAAAGAGGAGTGGGAGGCCCCGGTGCACAACTGAGCAAGAGGACAAGTACATTAGTGTCTCTGGACACCTATGTAGATATTCCATTAAAAAATCTGCCATTTCCAGCTAGAATAGTCATTTACAACATTAACAATGTCTACACTGTATTTCTGATCAATTTGATGTTATTTTAATGGACAAAAAAATACTACGTTTGAACGGTAGTGTACATCTGACTGTTTCTTGCTTTCTTCCTACTTGATTGATATTGTTTTCCAGGCTGTGTCTGAGCTGAGGAAGAGTGGAACAGAGATGAACTTCTCCTTCCTGAACTATGTCCAGTCTTCCCAGTGCAGGAACTGTCAGGACAGCTCTGTTAGCTACGCAGCCGGGGCCCTCCTTGTACATTGATGTGGTTCACCTCGGACATTCCCAAATGGCACCCTCTTCCCTATATAGTACTTTTTTACCAGTGCCGATAGTAGCCTTGTCCAAGCCAGAAAGGCTCCTCCTCTCCTCAACCCTCTCCTCACCCTCCTCCTCTCCTCACCATCCTCCTCACTCCTCGCCTCCCCCTTTTATTTTTTGGGATTGGAAGGGAAGGGGTGTTTTTGGTTATTTTCATCTGGGATGGAGGACAGTAATGGGGGAGTATTTGGGGTTCGTTTAGGGACTCGACTTGTTCCTTATGACCCTGTTGTTTTCCTGAACAAGACTTTTAAAATGAATATTAAAACTTTCAAATAAGGTATAAGCATTAAGTAATCTTTACATGTGCACTCTGCAGACCTCATGTGATCTCACTAAAGGAATAATAAACAACTGCCTGTGTAAATGGAATGCATATTTTACTGAAATGATGACAATGAAATGACTTTTGACTGACTGCTTTACAAGCTTGGATAATGTCCTGGTAGTAAAACCCTGGCACTACTTTGGACACGAGCCTGTAGGGTGCCCTTTGGGCCTCTGAGAATAGCATCCTGGGTAGCTACTACTAGCTAACACCGTTAACTTCTTAAAGCCACTGAGAATAGCATCCTAGGTAGCTACTAGCTAACACCGTTAACGTCTTAAAGCCACTGAGAATAGCATCCTAGGTAGCTACTAGCTAACACCGTTAACGTCTTAAAGCCACTGAGAATAGCATCCTAGGTAGCTACTAGCTAACACCGTTAACGTCTTAAAGCCACTGAGAATAGCATCCTAGGTAGCTCCTAGCTAACACTGTTGTTAATGCCTTTAAGCCACTGAAAATAGCATCCTAGGTAGCTACTAGCTAACACTGTTGTTAATGCCTTTAAGCCACTGAAAATAGCATCCTAGGTAGCTACTAGCTAACACCGTTAACGTCTTAAAACCACTGAGAATAGCATCCTAGGTAGCTACTAGCTAACACCGTTAACTTCTTAAAGCCATTGAGAATAGCATCCTAGGTAGCTACTACTAGCTAACACCTTTGTTACCTTCATGGAGCCTACTGTTGTAGTTGATAACACAGCCTGCGTCCTAAATTGCACCTTATTCCCTATATAGTGCACTACCCTATTAGCCTTGTTCAACAGTCCTGATGTTTAACATGACATTGGATGTGCAGGATGTTTAACATTATATGACATTAGAGGTGCAGGATGTTTAACATGACATTAGAGGTGTAGGATGTTTAACATGACATTGGATGTGCAGGATGTTTTACATTATATGACATTAGAGGTGCAGGATGTTTAACATGACATTAGAGGTGTAGGATGTTTAACATGACATTGGAGGTGCAGGATGTTTAACATTATATGACATTAGAGGTGCAGGATGTTTAACATGACATTAGAGGTGCAGGATGTTTAACATGACATTAGAGGTGCAGGATGTTTAACATGACATTAGAGGTGCAGGATGTTTGAGTGGGGTTACAGATTACAAGACAGGTCTGACTGTCAGTGGAGTTACAGATTACAGGACAGGTCTGACTGTTAGAGTGGAGTTACAGATTACAGGACAGGTCTGACTGTCAGTGGAGTTACAGATTACAGGACAGGTCTGACTGTCAGTGGAGTTACAGATTACAGGACAGGTCTGACTGTTAGAGTGGAGTTACAGATTACAGGACAGGTCTGACTGTTAGAGTGGAGTTACAGATTACAGGTCTGACTATTAGAGTGGAGTTACAGATTACAGGACAGGTCTGACTGTTAGAGTGGAGTTACAGATTACAGGACAGGTCTGACTGTCAGTGGAGTTACAGATTACAGGACAGGTCTGACTGTCAGTGGAGTTACAGATTACAGGACAGGTCTGACTGTTAGAGTGGAGTTACAGATTACAGGACAGGTCTGACTGTTAGAGTGGAGTTACAGATTACAGGTCTGACTATTAGAGTGGAGTTACAGATTACAGGACAGGTCTGACTGTTAGAGTGGAGTTACAGATTACAGGACAGGTCTGACTGTTAGAGTGGAGTTACAGATTACAGGTCTGACTATTAGAGTGGAGTTACAGATTACAGGGAAGGTTTGACTGCTAACCTGGACACTTATAAGAAATCCTGCAATGCCCTCCAATGAACCATCAAACAGGCAAAGCATCAATGCAGGACTAAGATTGAATCGTACTACACCGACTCCGACGCTGGTCGGATGTGGCAGGGCTAACAAACTGTTACAGACTACAAAGGGAATCACAGCTGAGAGTTGCCCAGTGGCACGAGCCTACCAGACGTGCTAAATTACTTCTATGCTCTCATCGAGGTAAGTAACACTAAAACATGCATGAGAGCATCAGGTGTTCCGGATTACTCTAATCACGCTCTCCGTAGCCGATGTAAGTAAGACCTGTAAACAGGTCAACATTCACAAGGCCGCAGGGCCAGACGGATTACCAGGATTTGTACTCCGAGCATGCGCTCACCAACTGGCAAGTGTCTTCACTGACATTTTCAACCTCTCCCTGTCCAAGTCTGTGCAGACCATCATAGTCCCTGTGCCCAAGAACACAAAGCCAACCTGCCTAAATGCCTACCGACCCGTAGCACTCACGTCTGTAGCCATGAAGTGCGTTGAAAGGCTGGTCATGGCTCACATCAACACCATTATCACAGAAACCCTAGACCCACTCCAATTTGCATACCACCCCGACAGATCCACAGATGATGCAATCTCTATTGCACTCCACACTGCCCTTTCCCACGTGGACAAAAGGAGCACCTACGTGAGAATGCTATTCATTGACTACAGCTCAGCATTCAACACCATAGTGCCCTCAATGCTCATCACTAAGCTAAGGACCCTGGGACTAAACACTTCCCTCTGCAACTGGATCCTGAATTTCCTGACTGGCCGTCCCCAGGTGGTGAGGGTAGGTAACAACACATCTGCCATGCTGATCCTCAATACGGGGGCCCCTCAGGGTGCGTGCTTGGTCCCCTCCTGTACTCCCTGTTCACTCATGACTGCATGGCCAGGCACAACTCCAACACCATCATTAAGTTTGCCATTGACACAACAGTTGTAGGCCTGATCACCGACAATGACGAGACAGCCTATAGGGAGGAGGTCACAGACCTGGCCGTGTGGTGCCAGGACAACAACCTTTCCCTCAACGTGATCAAGACAAAGGAGATGATTGTGGTCTACAGGAAAAGGAGGACCGAGCATGCCCCATTCTCATCGACGGGCTGTAGTGCAGCAGGTTGAGAGCTTCAAGTTCCTAGGTGTCCACATCACCAACAAACTAACATGGTCCAAACACACCAAGACTGTCGTGAAGAGGGCACGACAAAACCTATTCCCCCTGTCATGGGAATTATGTTCTCAAGGTTCATAACCCAACTGAATTATACTACTCAGTCTGCAACCTAGAATTTGTAAGATACTGGTTGAATGAAACAGACTAAATAGCTAAAATAGTCCAAAAGGTTTATTCACGAGGGCGCTGGTCTGTTGTACAAAACCATTCATTTTATACTGGCTTCTTACGCACACACTTCCACACACAAACATTAGGTATCCTACGCACACACTGTCCTGCTACCCAGCCGACAAAGATTAGAGGAGTCTGTGAGAATCACTCCCCTCAAGATAGGGAGACCCTGGGAAGTACTCTCAGTGGCCACCAGTGTCACGACTCCCAAGGTGGCTCCCCTGCCTGTTCGGGCGGCACTCGGCGGTCGTCGTCACCGGTCTACTAGATCCCCTTTTCTGTTTGTTTGGTCTTATTGGTTGCACCTGTCTCTTATTTTGGTTTTTGATTCATGTCTATTTAAGTATGTTAGGCCCGCCTATTTTTATGCGTGATTGTTTTTCTGTTAGTCAGGTTGTGCGTGCTGTGTTCCTGTCAGGTTGTGCCCTGTGTTCCTGTCCGGTTGTGCCCTGTGTTCCTGTCAGGTTGTGCCCTGTGTTCCTGTCCAGTTGTGCCCTGTGTTCCTGTCAGGTTGTGCCCTGTGTTCCTGTCAGGTTGTGCCCTGTGTTCCTGTCAGGTTGTGCCCTGTGTTCCTGTCCGGTTGTGCGTGCTGTGACCCTGTCCGGTTGTGCGTGCTGTGTTCCTGTCAGGTTGTGCCCTGTCTTCCTGTCCGGTTGTGCCCTGTGTTCCTGTCCGGTTGTGCGTTCTGTGTCCCTGTCCGGTTGTGCGTGCTGTGTTCCTGTCCGGTTGTGCCCTGTGTTCCTGTCAGGTTGTGCGTGCTGTGTTCCTGTCCGGTTGTGCCCTCTGTTGGGTTGGACTATTTTCTGTCGATTTTCGCCCGTTGTTTTGGGTGTTGGTTTTGGGAATCCTAATAAAGTCGGTTTCCTCTGCTCTCTGCATCTGATTCTGCTCCCACCACTCCAGGCGTTTGTGACAGAATCCTCTGAACCCCTCAATGGAGTCAGCAGGAGCAGCTGCAACTTCTCTCCCATCCATGGAGGAGCGAGTCCTCCATCATATGGCCATTCTCCTCCGTATCGGGTCGGCAATGGACCAGATGATGGAGAGGATGGGCCGATGGGAGAGGAATGGCCTCCCTACCTCACCCCCAGCTCCTCTTCCGCCAGCACCACCTACCCCTCCTATGGCGTCCGGATCCGGTGCTCTGCGTCTGGCGCTCCCCAGGGAGTACGATGGAACAGCGGCTGGGTCCCAGGGGTTCTTACTACCGCTGGAGCTGTACCTGGCTACCGTTCATCCAACTCCCTCGGGGGAGGAGAGCGTCCTCGTCTCCTGTCTGACGGGTCGAGCCCTGGAGTGGGCCAACGCAGTGTGGAATGGCCCAGACTCTGCAAGGGATCAATACCCCGAGATGAACGGCTGTTTCACCTGCGACAGGAGACGAGGAGCGCGCAGGACTTTGCGCTGGAGTTCCGGACCTTGGCCGCTGGGGCGGGGTGGAACAACAGGGCCCTGATGGACCACTATCGCTGTAGCCTCCGGGAGTACGGACACTGGGGCGGGGTGGAACAACAGGGCCCTGATGGACCACTATCGCTGTAGCCTCCGGGAGTACGGACACTGGGGCGGGGTGGAACAACAGGGCCCTGATGGACCACTATCGCTGTAGCCTCCGGGAGTACGGACACTGGGGCGGGGTGGAACAACAGGGCCCTGATGGACCACTATCGCTGTAGCCTCCGGGAGTACGGCCGCTGGGGCGGGGTGGAACAACAGGGCCCTGATGGACCACTATCGCTGTAGCCTCCGGGAGTATGGACACTGGGGCGGGGTGGAACAACAGGGCCCTGATGGACCACTATCGCTGTAGCCTCCGGGAGTACGGACACTGGGGCGGGGTGGAACAACAGGGCCCTGATGGACCACTATCGCTGTAGCCTCCGGGAGTACGGAGACTGGGGCGGGGTGGAACAACAGGGCCCTGATGGACCACTATCGCTGTAGCCTCCGGGAGTACGGCCGCTGGGGCGGGGTGGAACAACAGGGCCCTGATGGACCACTATCGCTGTAGCCTCCGGGAGTACGGCCGCTGGGGCGGGGTGGAACAACAGGGCCCTGATGGACCACTATCGCTGTAGCCTCCGGGAGTACGGACGCTGGGGCGGGGTGGAACAACAGGGCCCTGATGGACCACTATCGCTGTAGCCTCCGGGAGTACGGCCGCTGGGGCGGGGTGGAACAACAGGGCCCTGATGGACCACTATCGCTGTAGCCTCCGGGAGTACGGACACTGGGGCGGGGTGGAACAACAGGGCCCTGATGGACCACTATCGCTGTAGACTCCGGGAGTACGGACACTGGGGCGGGGTGGAACAACAGGGCCCTGATGGACCACTATCGCTGTAGCCTCCGGGAGTACGGACACTGGGGCGGGGTGGAACAACAGGGCCCTGATGGACCACTATCGCTGTAGCCTCCGGGAGTACGGACACTGGGGCGGGGTGGAACAACAGGGCCCTGATGGACCACTATCGCTGTAGCCTCCGGGAGTACGGACACTGGGGCGGGGTGGAACAACAGGGCCCTGATGGACCACTATCGCTGTAGCCTCCGGGAGTACGGACACTGGGGCGGGGTGGAACAACAGGGCCCTGATGGACCACTATCGCTGTAGCCTCCGGGAGTACGGACACTGGGGCGGGGTGGAACAACAGGGCCCTGATGGACCACTATCGCTGTAGCCTCCGGGAGTACGGACACTGGGGCGGGGTGGAACAACAGGGCCCTGATGGACCACTATCGCTGTAGCCTCCGGGAGTACGGACACTGGGGCGGGGTGGAACAACAGGGCCCTGATGGACCACTATCGCTGTAGCCTCCGGGAGTACGGACACTGGGGCGGGGTGGAACAACAGGGCCCTGATGGACCACTATCGCTGTAGCCTCCGGGAGTACGGACGCTGTCAGGACGCCACCCTCTCCCTCGACGAACTCATTGACATGTCCATCTGACTAGACAACCTGCTGGCTGCCCGCGGGCGTCCAGAATGGGCCCTGTTGGTTCCACCTCAAGGCCCTCCCGCTCCAATCCCCAAGGAGTTAGGGGGAGCTGCATCGAGGGGGACCGGGGGAGGAGGCTCCTCCTGCACCTGGTGTGGTCGGAGAGGACACACTGCCGATCGGTGCTGGAGGAGCTCGTCTGGGAGTCAGGATGGCAGGCAGAGCACTCCTCGTTCACCCCACCAGACTCACCCAGAGCTCCTTGTTGGTCATATGTTCTTACTAATTTCTTTCTCTGAGTTTTTCTCCCTCTCTACAGCATAAGGCGCTAGTCGATTCAGGCTCAGCTGGGAACTTTATGGATAGTGGACTCGCGTTAAGGTTTGGATTAGTTACCCACTACCTCTCATCGCCACGGCGGTGGAATCATTTCACGGGGCGAGTTTTTTTCACAAAACTGGACCTTAGGAGTGCGTATAATTTGGTGCGTATCCGGGAGGGAGATGAGTGGAAGTACCACATCTGGCCATTATGAGTACCTGGTCTTGCCGTATGGGTTGAAAAGTGCTACAGCCATTTTCCAATCTTTCGTAGACAAGATTCTCAGAGGCCTGCACGGGCAGGGTGTGGTAGTGTATATGGATGATATACTGATCTATTCTACCACACGCATGTGTCTCTGGTGCTTAAGGTACTTGGGCGACTGCTGGAGCATGACCTGTACATCAAGGCTGAGAAATGTGTGTTCTCCAAACCAGCCGTTTCCTTCCTGGGTTATCGCATTTCCACCTCTGGGTGGGTGATGGAGTGTGACCGCGTTACAGCCGTGCTTAATTGGCCGACTCCGACCACGGTAAAGGAGGTGCAGTGGGTTTTAGGGTTTGCCAATTACTACCGGAGGTTTATCCGGGGTTTTGGTCAGGTGGCGGCTTCCATTACCTCACTACTGGAGGGGGGCCGGCGCTTGCTGAGGAGTGTGACTGTTTGAGGTTGTGGACAGGTGTCTTTTATACTGATAACAAGTTCAAACAGGTGCCATTAATACAGGTAACGAGTGGAGGACAGAGGAGCCTCTTAAAGAAGAAGTTACAGGTCTGTGAGAGCTAGAAATCTTGCTTGTTTGTAGGTGACCAAATACTTATAGGGGGTAGAGAGAGAGGGGGGGGGGGTAGAGTGAGAGAGAGGGGGGGGGGGGGGGAAGAGAGGGGGAGAGAGAGAAAGAGAGAGGGGGAGAGAGAGACAGAGAGAGAAAGAGAGAGGGGGTAGAGAGCGAGAGAGACAGAGAGAGAGAGAGGGGGGGGTAGAGAGGGGGAGAGAGAGAGACAGAGACCATATTTATGTTTATTTACTTTCCCTGTTGTACTTTAGAAGGCAGGGTAGAGGTGGCTGCTCCCTGTTGTACTTTAGAAGGCAGGCTAGAGGTGGCTGCTCCTTGTTGTACTTTAGAAGGCAGGCTAGAGGTGGCTGCTCCCTGTTGTACTTTAGAAGGCAGGGTAGAGGTGGCTGCTCCCTGTTGTACTTTAGAAGGCAGGGTAGAGGTGGCTGCTCCCTGTTGTACTTTAGATGGCAGGGTAGAGGTGGCTGCTCCCTGTTGTACTTTAGAAGGCAGGGTAGAGGTGGCTGCTCCCTGTTGTACTTTAGAAGGCAGGGTAGAGGTGGCTGCTCCCTGTTGTACTTTAGAAGGCAGGGTAGAGGTGGCTGCTCCCTGTTGTACTTTAGAAGGCAGGGTAGAGGTGGCTGCTCCCTGTTGTACTTTAGAAGGCAGGGTAGAGGTGGCTGCTCCCTGTTGTACTTTAGAAGGCAGGGTAGCGGTGGCTGCTCCCTGTTGTACTTTAGAAGGCAGGGTAGAGGTGGCTGCTCCCTGTTGTACTTTAGAAGGCAGGGTAGAGGTGGCTGCTCCCTGTTGTACTTTAGAAGGCAGGGTAGAGGTGGCTGCTCCCTGTTGTACTTTAGAAGGCAGGCTAGAGGTGGCTGCTCCTTGTTGTACTTTAGAAGGCAGGCTAGAGGTGGCTGCTCCCTGTTGTACTTTAGAAGGCAGGGTAGAGGTGGCTGCTCCCTGTTGTACTTTAGAAGGCAGGGTAGAGGTGGCTGCTCCCTGTTGTACTTTAGATGGCAGGGTAGAGGTGGCTGCTCCCTGTTGTACTTTAGAAGGCAGGGTAGAGGTGGCTGCTCCCTGTTGTACTTTAGAAGGCAGGGTAGAGGTGGCTGCTCCCTGTTGTACTTTAGAAGGCAGGGTAGAGGTGGCTGCTCCCTGTTGTACTTTAGAAGGCAGGGTAGAGGTGGCTGCTCCCTGTTGTACTTTAGAAGGCAGGGTAGAGGTGGCTGCTCCCTGTTGTACTTTAGAAGGCAGGGTAGCGGTGGCTGCTCCCTGTTGTACTTTAGAAGGCAGGGTAGAGGTGGCTGCTCCCTGTTGTACTTTAGAAGGCAGGGTAGAGGTGGCTGCTCCCTGTTGTACTTTAGAAGGCAGGGTAGAGGTGGCTGCTCCCTGTTGTACTTTAGAAGACAGACTAGAGGTGGCTGCTCCCTGTTGTACTTTAGAAGGCAGGGTAGAGGTGGCTGCTCCCTGTTGTACTTTAGAAGGCAGGGTAGAGGTGGCTGCTCCCTGTTGTACTTTAGAAGGCAGGCTAGAGGTGGCTGCTCCTTGTTGTACTTTAGAAGGCAGGCTAGAGGTGGCTGCTCCCTGTTGTACTTTAGAAGGCAGGGTAGAGGTGGCTGCTCCCTGTTGTACTTTAGAAGGCAGGGTAGAGGTGGCTGCTCCCTGTTGTACTTTAGAAGGCAGGGTAGAGGTGGCTGCTCCCTGTTGTACTTTAGAAGGCAGGGTAGAGGTGGCTGCTCCCTGTTGTACTTTAGAAGGCAGGGTAGAGGTGGCTGCTCCCTGTTGTACTTTAGAAGGCAGGGTAGAGGTGGCTGCTCCCTGTTGTACTTTAGAAGGCAGGGTAGAGGTGGCTGCTCCCTGTTGTACTTTAGAAGGCAGGGTAGAGGTGGCTGCTCCCTGTTGTACTTTAGATGGCAGGGTAGAGGTGGCTGCTCCCTGTTGTACTTTAGAAGGCAGGGTAGAGGTGGCTGCTCCCTGTTGTACTTTAGAAGGCAGGGTAGAGGTGGCTGCTCCCTGTTGTACTTTAGAAGGCAGGGTAGAGGTGGCTGCTCCCTGTTGTACTTTAGAAGGCAGGGTAGAGGTGGCTGCTCCCTGTTGTACTTTAGAAGGCAGGGTAGAGGTGGCTGCTCCCTGTTGTACTTTAGAAGGCAGGGTAGAGGTGGCTGCTCCCTGTTGTACTTTAGAAGACAGACTAGAGGTGGCTGCTCCCTGTTGTACTTTAGAAGGCAGGGTAGAGGTGGCTGCTCCCTGTTGTACTTTAGAAGGCAGGGTAGAGGTGGCTGCTCCCTGTTGTACTTTAGAAGGCAGGGTAGAGGTGGCTGCTCCCTGTTGTACTTTAGAAGGCAGGGTAGAGGTGGCTGCTCCCTGTTGTACTTTAGAAGGCAGGGTAGAGGTGGCTGCTCCCTGTTGTACTTTAGAAGGCAGGGTAGAGGTGGCTGCTCCCTGTTGTACTTTAGATGGCAGGGTAGAGGTGGCTGCTCCCTGTTGTACTTTAGAAGGCAGGGTAGAGGTGGCTGCTCCCTGTTGTACTTTAGAAGGCAGGGTAGAGGTGGCTGCTCCCTGTTGTACTTTAGAAGGCAGGGTAGAGGTGGCTGCTCCCTGTTGTACTTTAGAAGGCAGGGTAGAGGTGGCTGCTCCCTGTTGTACTTTAGAAGGCAGGGTAGAGGTGGCTGCTCCCTGTTGTACTTTAGAAGGCAGGGTAGAGGTGGCTGCTCCCTGTTGTACTTTAGAAGACAGACTAGAGGTGGCTGCTCCCTGTTGTACTTTAGAAGGCAGGGTAGAGGTGGCTGCTCCCTGTTGTACTTTAGAAGGCAGGGTAGAGGTGGCTGCTCCCTGTTGTACTTTAGAAGGCAGGGTAGAGGTGGCTGCTCCCTGTTGTACTTTAGAAGGCAGGGTAGAGGTGGCTGCTCCCTGTTGTACTTTAGAAGGCAGGGTAGAGGTGGCTGCTCCCTGTTGTACTTTAGAAGGCAGGGTAGAGGTGGCTGCTCCCTGTTGTACTTTAGAAGGCAGGGTAGAGGTGGCTGCTCCCTGTTGTACTTTAGAAGGCAGGGTAGAGGTGGCTGCTCCCTGTTGTACTTTAGAAGGCAGGGTAGAGGTGGCTGCTCCCTGTTGTACTTTAGAAGGCAGGCTAGAGGTGGCTGCTCCCTGTTGTACTTTAGAAGGCAGGGTAGAGGTGGCTGCTCCCTGTTGTACTTTAGAAGACAGACTAGAGGTGGCTGCTCCCTGTTGTACTTTAGAAGGTCTTGTTTTGTTCTGCAAATCATAAAGAGGATAGATGCATGATGATCAGATCACAGTAATTGTATAATCAATCCTATTGTTGTCTATTGGAAGCCAACAATGGTTAATCCAATCTGTGAGATGATGATGTACTGCGTGGTTTTGGTGGCTGTCAGTCTTGCAGGATACCTGCTTTGCATTTGCCAGGGTGTGTGATTTTGACAGCTTCTTTTCCAGGAGCTGTATTCTCTTTAAAAAAATGAAACATCTGTATGAGATTATCTTTGTGATATTTTTGTTTCAGTGGAATCAATCACGGGTGTGTTATTATTATACTACAAACCTCCTTCTATTGGTTGATGGACTCCTGAAGGAAGCAGCGTAGGACACCTACGCTGCTTCCTTTGACACCTTCCTGTATGCTCATGAGGACGCCTCCTCCTGTCACCTGTGAAGGAGCCTCCTGTCACCTCCTGTCCTGTCACCTCATGCTAGTTGTGTTAAACCCAGCTATAGTTTTGTTTCATTACTGGTAGCTAGCTTTTTGTGTCTTTCAGTGATCCTTGCTTTGGTGATTGATTCGATGGGTAGTCAGTTAAGAACAAATTCTTATTTTCAATGACGGCCTAGGAACAGTCTGTTCAGGGGTAGAACGACAGATTTGTACCTTGTCAGATTTGAACTTGCAACCTTCCGGTTACTAGTCCAACGCTCTAACCACTAGGCTACCCTGCCGCCCCAACACACAGCACCCTTCTGATTAAACAGCCAATGACGTGTGTCTCACCATGCAATAATTACTCCAAATGCATCTTCTCATTATTTATTACATACCTTTCAACGTCTGTTGGAAACTGGAACAATGATTTTCCTCCTCTGGACAGTATTGCAGTAATCACAGTAGTTATCCGTGTCTTTGACAACAAACACATGACGTTCCAGCTCAACAATTTCATAATCAAGCGGGAAATTAATTAAGAATTGTTTTTTTATTGTTTATATTGCTTCCCCTCCCCTAAACAAAATCACAGAGAACATTTTACATTTTACAGAAAAACAAGGTATTTATCGATGACATATGTTTCTTATCGTGAAAAAAAGTTGATTCACAGAAGGAGTACTTGTAGTGGCAAAACTTACAAAGACATTGATTTATAGCTATTTAAGACAACGCTTTTTCTGTGTGAGTTGTGAATTAGCTAGCTAGCTAGCTATCTACTTGGGACAAGCTAGCCAGCTAGATATCTACATGGGACAAGCTAGCTAGCTAGATATCTACTTGGGACCAGCTAGCCAGCTAGATATCTACTTGGGACCAGCTAGCCAGCTAGATATCTACTTGGGATCAGCTAGCCAGCTAGATATCTACTTGGGATCAGCTAGCCAGCTTTTATTTTTTATTTTTTTTATTTCACCTTTATTTAACCAGGTAGGCTAGTTGAGAACAAGTTCTCATTTGCAACTGCGACCTGGCCAAGATAAAGCATAGCAGTATGAGCAGACAACACAGAGTTACACATGGAGTAAACAATTAACAAGTCAATAACACAGTAGAAAACAAAGGGGGGGTCTATATACAATGTGTGCAAAAGGCATGAGGTAGGCGAATAATTACAATTTTGCAGATTAACACTGGAGTGATAAATGATCAGATGGTCATGTACAGGTAGAGATATTGGTGTGCAAAAGAGCAGAAAAATAAATAAATAAAAACAGTATGGGATGAGGTAGGTGAAAATGGGTGGGCTATTTACCAATAGACTATGTACAGCTGCAGCGATCGGTTAGCTGCTCAGATAGCTGATGTTTGAAGTTGGTGAGGGAGATAAAAGTCTCCAACTTCAGCGATTTTTGCAATTCGTTCCAGTCACAGGCAGCAGAGTACTGGAACGAAAGGCGGCCAAATGAGGTGTTGGCTTTAGGGATGATCAGTGAGATACACCTGCTGGAGCGCGTGCTACGGGTGGGTGTTGCCATCGTGACCAGTGAGCTGAGATAAGGCGGAGCTTTACCTAGCATGGACTTGTAGATGACCTGGAGCCAGTGGGTCTGGCGACGAATATGTAGCGAGGGCCAGCCGACTAGAGCATACAAGTCGCAGTGGTGGGTGGTATAAGGTGCTTTAGTGACAAAACGGATGGCACTGTGATAGACTGCATCCAGTTTGCTGAGTAGAGTGTTGGAAGCCATTTTGTAGATGACATCGCCGAAGTCGAGGATCGGTAGGATAGTCAGTTTTACTAGGGTAAGCTTGGCGGCGTGAGTGAAGGAGGCTTTGTTGCGGAATAGAAAGCCGACTCTTGATTTGATTTTCGATTGGAGATGTTTGATATGAGTCTGGAAGGAGAGTTTGCAGTCTAGCCAGACACCTAGGTACTTATAGATGTCCACATATTCTAGGTCGGAACCATCCAGGGTGGTGATGCTAGGCGGGGATGCGGGTGCAGGCAGCGATCGGTTGAAAAGCATGCATTTGGTTTTACTAGCGTTTAAGAGCAGTCGGAGGCCACGGAAGGAGTGTTGTATGGCATTGAAGCTTGTTTGGAGGTTAGATAGCACAGTGTCCAATGACGGGCCGAAAGTATATAAAATGGTGTCGTCTGCGTAGAGGTGGATCAGGGAATCGCCCGCAGCAAGAGCAACATCATTGATGTATACAGAGAAAAGAGTCGGCCCGAGAATTGAACCCTGTGGCACCCCCATAGAGACTGCCAGAGGACCGGACAGCATGCCCTCCGTAGCATGACAGCTAGATATCTACTTGGGACCAGCTAGCCAGCTATAAATCTACTTGGGACCAGCTAGCCAGCTAGATATCTACTTGGGACCAGCTAGCCAGCTAGATATCTACTTGGGACCAGCTAGCCAGCTAGATATCTACTTGGGACCAGCTAGCCAGCTAGATATCTACTTGGGACCAGCTAGCCAGCTAGCTATCTACATGGGACCAGCTAGCCAGCTAGATATCTACATGGGACCAGCTAGCCAGCTAGATATCTACTTGGGACCAGCTAGCCAGCTAGATATCTACTTGGGACCAGCTAGAAATCTACTTGGGACCAGCTAGATATCTACATGGGACCAGCTAGCCAGCTAGATATCTACTTGGGACCAGCTAGAAATCTACTTGGGACCAGCTAGCCAGCTAGATATCTACTTGGGATCAGCTAGCCAGCTACCGCCAAGAAGAGGATGAAGACGATTTGTGCCTTACTGAATATGCATGAAGTTCATTAGGAAAACGCCCACTTTCCAGTGCACTCGTCCTAAACAAATGAATCTTTATAAACACTTAGGTAAGTCAAGTCTACCAAATGTAGTGCACTATGTTTGTTATAGATTCTAGTTTTGGAAACAGAAGACTGTATGGAGATCAAATGTTTCATTGAGGAGAAAATGTGCATAATTTTAGCCAAAATCGGTGTAGCTTCATCTTCTCCCACTGCCGGCCACTGGGCTTCCTCTCTGCACCATATTTGGTAGTGAGAGGAAACGCCAACCGGATGCTTCACATGTATACATCGGTGAAATATCTGGCTCATTGCTCCATCTGTGGCCATATGCTGCATTTGCTATGGGCCTATTGTTTACCTTTTGGTTGGTGACACTTTGATATCTTGATAATATACAGCTGTTTTAAAGGGCAAATCCACAGATGAAACAATAACAAAATGGTCGCCTGACCTCTGTTTTGGTAAAAAGCTGAGGGATGGGCCTGGAGAAATGTAACCACTCTCAGATTAATAGACAGAGTTATGGATGCAAGGACTAACCATCCATGATATCAACATTATAGTTATAACCATGTTATGAAGCTATACAGGACTGACCATCCATGATATCAACATTATAGTTATAACCATGTTATGAGGCTATACAGGACTGACCATCCATGAAATCAACATTATAGTTATAACCATGTTATGAGGCTATACAGATCTGACCATCCATGATATCAACATTATAGTTATAACCATGTTATAACTAGGGCTGGGGCTGAGACTGGGGCTGAGACTGAAGTTGGGACAGACTGGGGCTGAGACTGGAGTTGAGACTGGGGCTGAGACTTGGGTTGAGACTGGGGCTGAGACTGGGGCTGAGACTGAGACTGGGGCTGAGACTGGGTTGAGTTGAGACTGAGACTGGGGCTGAGACTGGGGCTGAGCCTGGGGCTGAGACTGGGGCTGAGACTGGAACTGAGACTAGGGCTGGGACTGAGACTGGGGCTGAGACTGGGACTGAGACTGGGACTGAGACTGGGACTGAGACTGGGGATGAGCCTGAGACTGGGGCTGAGCCTGAGACTGGGACTGAGACTGGGGCTGAGACTGGGGCTGAGACTGGAACTGAGACTAGGGCTGGGACTGAGACTGGGGCTGAGACTGGGGATGAGCCTGAGACTGGGGCTGAGCCTGAGACTGGGGCTGAGACTGGGGCTGAGACTGGAGTTGAGACTGAGACTGGGGCTGAGCCTGGGGCTGAGACTGGGGCTGAGACTGGAACTGAGACTAGGGCTGGGACTGAGACTGGGGCTGAGACTGGGACTGAGACTGGGGATGAGCCTGAGACTGGGGCTGAGCCTGAGACTGGGACTGAGACTGGGGCTGAGACTGGGGCTGAGACTGGAACTGAGACTAGGGCTGGGACTGAGACTGGAACTGAGACTAGGGCTGGGACTGAGACTGGGACTGAGACTGGGGATGAGCCTGAGACTGGGGCTGAGCCTGAGACTGGGGCTGAGACTGGGGCTGAGACTGGAGTTGAGACTGGGGCTGAGACTGAGACTGAGACTGGGACTGAGACTGGGACTGAGACTGGGGATGAGCCTGAGACTGGGGCTGAGCCTGAGACTGGGGCTGGGGCTGAGGCTGAGACTGAGCCTGGGACTGAGACTGAGACTGAGCCTGGGGATGAGACTGGGGATGAGACTGGGGCTGAGACTGAGACTGGGGCTGAGGCTGAGACTGGGACTGAGACTGGGGCTGAGCCTGAGGCTGAGACTGGGGCTGAGACTGGGGCTGAGGCTGAGACTGGGACTGTGGCTGAGACTGGGGCTGAGACTGGGGCTGAGACTGGGGCTGAGACTGGGACTGAGACTGAAGCTGAGACTGGGACTGAGACTGAGACTAGGACTGAGACTGGGGCTGAGACTTAGACTGGGACTGAGGCTGAGACTGGGGCTGAGACTGGGGCTGAGACTGGGACTGGGGCTGAGACTGGGACTGAGACTGGGGCTGAGACTGGGGCTGAGACTGGGGCTGAGACTGGGGCTGAGACTGGGGCTGAGACTGGGGCTGGGACTGGGACTGAGACTGGGACTGAGACTGGGGCTGGGGCTGAGACTGAGACTGGGACTGAGACTGAGACTGAGACTGAGACTGGGACTGAGACTGAGACTGGGACTGGGACTGAGGCTGAGACTGGGGCTGAGACTGAGACTGGGGCTGAGACTGGGACTGGGACTGCACAGTGTACCTGGGTACCTGTCCCTGCTCTTGCTCTGTCCAATGCCCTCTCCCTTGGCTATTAATGATCATTCATTTGTGGAGCCTGGGAATATGCCTCTCTCTCAATTACATTCAAAGGGCTTTATTGGCATGGGAAACATGTGTTAACATTGACAAAGAAAGTGAAATAGACAATAAATTAAATGGAAATAAACAATAAAAAGGAACAGTAAACATCACACTCACAAAAGTTCCAAAAGAATAAAGACATTACAAATGTCAAATTATGTCTATATACAGTGTTGTAACGATGTGCAAATCATTAATGTATAAAAGGGAAAATAAATAAACGTTAACATGGGTGTATTTACTATGGTCTCTTTCTCTCTCCTTCCTTCTCTCCAGCTTGACGTGTCTATTGCCCATGCCTCGTGGCAGAGCCAAGATGTTTGGTGGGAAAAGTTCCTTTTGTCCAGCCTTCTCAATAACAGAGATTAATCCCATGGATATGAGGTTATGAGCTAATGCTGAATTCTCAAGTAGTTTGATAGAGGAAAAAGAGACTAGGGGAGGAACTGGAAAATGGGCCCTGCAGCTGAGAAAGAGGCTGAGATCCTGAGATCTGGAATGTTCCATAGGGCTCTGGTCTAAAGTAGTGCACTATATAGGGCTCTGGTCTAAAGTAGTGCACTATAAAGGGCTCTGGTCTAAAGTAGTGCACTATATAGGGCTCTGGTCTAAAGTAGTGCACTACATAGA
Organism: Oncorhynchus mykiss; assembly: GCF_057628025.1. Classification (NCBI taxonomy): domain Eukaryota; kingdom Metazoa; phylum Chordata; class Actinopteri; order Salmoniformes; family Salmonidae; genus Oncorhynchus; species Oncorhynchus mykiss. Next base: position 50,138,011 of record NC_143041.1, on the reverse strand, counting down.
GTTCTGGTCTAAAGTAGTGCACTATATAGGGCTCTGGTCTAAAGTAGTGCACTATAAAGGGCTCTGGTCTAAAGTAGTGCACTATATAGGGCTCTGGTCTAAAGTAGTGCACTATATAGGGCTCTGGTATAAAGTAGTGCACTATATAGGGCTCTGGTCTAAAGTAGTGCACTATAAAGGGCTCTGGTCTAAAGTAGTGCACTATATAGGGCTCTGGTCTAAAGTAGTGCACTACATAGGGTTCTGGTCTAAAGTAGTGCACTATATAGGGCTCTGGTCTAAAGTAGTGCACTATATAGGGCTCTGGTCTAAAGTAGTGCACGATACAGGGCTCTGGTCTAGTGTACTATATAGGGCTCTGGTATAAAGTAGTGCACTACATAGGGAACAGGGTACCATAGGGGAAGCATCCCTGGTTGGTGTTTATGTTGGCAGGAGACATCGCCCTGTCTGACACGTTCACTGGGTGCTAGACACATACACACACATACGCACACGAACACATGCGCACGTGCACACACACAGGCGGGTCTGGGGAAAGTTTGAAGCTGTTGATCGCTCATTTGACGTGCCAACAGCTGAGGGTGTTATGTTGTTCCTACCCCAGCTAGCAAGTGGAAGGCTCTGTGATTCCACACTGGCAACCCTGCTGGTGCTTGCCTGCCTACAAACTACCCTTGATAGCCTATAGCGGCAGCACCAGGCCGAGACTGAGACAGACTTCGCCCCCATATAACCACGCTCAATCCCACCACTCTACTATTCCCAGACACTATGTTACCACTCTACCATTCCTGGCCCATACACTATGCTACCACTCTACTATTCCTGGCCCAGACACTATGCTACCACTCTACTATTCCTGACCCAGATACTATGCTACCACTCTACTATTCCTGGCCCAGACACTATGCTACCACTCTACTATTCCTGGCCCAGACACTATGTTACCACTCTACTATTCCCAGACACTATGCTACCACTCTACTATTCCCAGACACTATGCTACCACTCTACTATTCCTGACCTAGACACTATGCTACCACTCTACTATTCCTGGCCCAGACACTATGCTACCACTCTACTATTCCTGGCCCAGACACTATGCTACCACTCTACTATTCCTGGCCCAGACACTATGCTACCACTCTACTATTCCTGGCCCAAACACTATGCTACCACTCTACTATTCCTGGCCCAGACACTATGTTACCACTCTACTATTCCCAGACACTATGCTACCACTCTACTATTCCCAGACACTATGCTACCACTCTACTATTCCTGGCCCAGACACTATGTTACCACTCTACTATTCCTGGCCCAGACACTATGCTACCACTCTACTATTCCTGGCCCAGACACTATGCTACCACTCTACTATTCCTGACCCAGACACTATGCTACCACTCTACTATTCCTGGCCCAGACACTATGCTACCACTCTACTATTCCTGGCCCAGACACTATGCTACCACTCTACTATTCCCAGACACTATGTTACCACTCTACTATTCCTGGCCCACACACTATGCTACCACTCTACTATTCCTGGCCCAGACACTATGCTACCACTCTACTATTCCTGGCCCAGACACTATGTTACCACTCTACTATTCCTGGCCCAGACACTATGCTACCACTCTACTATTCCCAGACACTATGCTACCACTCTACTATTCCTGGCCCAGACACTATGCTACCACTCTACTATTCCTGGCCCAGATACTATGCTACCACTCTACTATTCCTGGCCCAGATACTATGCTACCACTCTACTATTCCTGGCCCAGACACTATGCTACCACTCTACTATTCCTGGCCCAGACACTATGCTACCACTCTACTATTCCTGGCCCAGACACTATGCTACCACTCTACTATTCCTGGCCCAGATACTATGCTACCACTCTACTATTCCTGGCCCAGATACTATGCTACCACTCTACTATTCCTGGCCCAGACACTATGCTACCACTCTACTATTCCTGGCCCAGACACTATGCTACCACTCTACTATTCCCAGACACTATGCTACCACTCTACTATTCACAGACACTATGCTACCACTCTACTATTCCCAGACACTATGCTACCACTCTACTATTCCTGGCCCAGACACTATGTTACCACTCTACTATTCCTGACCTAGACACTATGCTACCACTCTACTATTCCTGGCCCACCCAGACACTATGCTACCACTCTACTATTCCTGGCCCACCCAGACACTATGCTACCACTCTACTATTCCTGGCCCAGACACTATGCTACCACTCTACTATTCCTGGCCCAGACACTATGCTACCACTCTACTATTCCTGGCCCAGACACTATGTTACCACTCTACTATTCCTGGCCCAGACACTATGCTACCACTCTACTATTCCTGGCCCAGACACTATGCTACCACTCTACTATTCCCAGACACTATGTTACCACTCTACTATTCCTGGCCCAGACACTATGCTACCACTCTACTATTCCCAGACACTATGTTACCACTCTACTATTCCTGGCCCAGACACTATGCTACCACTCTACTATTCCTGACCCAGATACTATGTTACCACTCTACTATTCCTGGCCCAGACACTATGCTACCACTCTACTATTCCTGACCCAGATACTATGCTACCACTCTACTATTCCTGGCCCAGACACTATGCTACCACTCTACTATTCCTGACCCAGACACTATGTTACCACTCTACTATTCCTGGCCCAGACACTATGCTACCACTCTACTATTCCTGGCCCAGACACTATGATACCACTCTACTATTCCTGGCCCAGACACTATGCTACCACTCTACTATTCCTGGCCCAGACACTATGATACCACTCTACTATTCCTGGCCCAGACACTATGCTACCACTCTACTATTCCTGGCCCAGACACTATGCTACCACTCTACTATTCCTGACCCAGACACTATGTTACCACTCTACTATTCCTGACCCAGATACTATGCTACCACTCTACTATTCCTGGCCCAGACACTATGTTACCACTCTACTATTCCTGACCCAGACACTATGCTACCACTCTACTATTCCTGGCCCAGACACTATGCTACCACTCTACTATTCCTGGCCCAGACACTATGCTACCACTCTACTATTCCTGGCCCAGACACTATGCTACCACTCTACTATTCCCAGACACTATGTTACCACTCTACTATTCCTGGCCCAGACACTATGCTACCACTCTACTATTCCCAGACACTATGCTACCACTCTACTATTCCTGGCCCAGACACTATGTTACCACTCTACTATTCCTGACCCAGACACTATGCTACCACTCTACTATTCCTGGCCCAGACACTATGTTACCACTCTACTATTCCTGACCCAGACACTATGCTACCACTCTACTATTCCTGGCCCAGTAATAGTGTAGTACTAGTGTAGTACCGGTAGTAATAGTATAGTAAGAGTGTAGTACCAGTAGTAAGAGTGTAGTACTAGTGTAATAACAGTTGTAATAGTGTAGTAGAAGTGCTACCAGTAGTACTAACATAGTACCAATAGTGTTAGTGTAGTACTGTTGTAGTACCAGTAGTAATAGTGTAGTACCAGTTTAGTACCCATAGTAGAGTGTAGTACTAGTGTAATACCAGTTGTAATAGTTTATTACCAGTAGTAAGAGTGTAATGTAGTAGTTAGTGGTGGTGGGTAGTGGTAGTGGTAGGGGGTAGTGTGTGTGTGTGTGTGTGTGTGTGTGTGTGTGTGTGTGTGTGTGTGTGTGTGTGTGTGTGTATATATATATATGCATACATCTGGCAGGTCTAGCAGGATGCCACAGTCAATAGCTTCTTGTCTATTTGATTATCTCTTCATCTGGGAAAGATCATGTTGACTGTAATTACAGTATTAAGTTTCTTGGCAACAAGGTGTTTGGAGTTTCACACCTGAAGGGTTTAACATACCTTGGCTTCTCCCTCCCCATTTTCATCCATTAGAGGTTTAACGTTTTGATTAAAAAGGAGTTGAATAGAATTTGTTTTGCAAGCAAGTGTGTGCAAGTAGTACTAGTAGTACCAGTAGTTATAGTGTAGTACTAGTAGTTATAGTGTAGTACTATTAGTTATAGTGTAGTACTAGTTGTACCAGTAGTTATAGTGTAGTACTAGTAGTTATAGTGTAGTACTAGTAGTTATAGTGTGGTACTAGTAGTACCAGTAGTTATAGGGTAGTACCAGTAGTTATAGTGTAGTACTAGTAGTACTAGTAGTTATAGTGTAATACTAGTAGTACCAGTAGTTAGTGTAGTACCAGTAGTTACAGTGTAGTAATAGTGTAGTACCAGTAGCTGTAGTGTAGTACTAGTGTAGTACCTATAGTTATAGTGTAGTACTAGTAGTACCAGTAGTCATAGTGTAGTACTAGTGTAGTACCAGTAGTTATAGTGTAGTACTAGTAATACCAGTAGTTATTGTGTAGTACCAGTGTAGGTCTAGTAGTACTGGTAGTACCAGTAGTTAAAGTGTAGTACCAGTGTAGTTCTAGTAGTACCAGTAGTTATAGTGTAGTGCCAGTGTAGTACTAATACTACCAGTAGTTATTGTGTAGTACCAGTGTAGGTCTAGTAGTACTGGTAGTACCAGTAGTTAAAGTGTAGTACCAGTAGTTAGTGTAGTACTAGTAGTACCAGTAGTGATTGTGTAGTACTAGTGTAGGTCTAGTAGTACTGGTAGTACCAGTAGTTAAAGTGTAGTACCAGTGTAGTTCTAGTAGTACCAGTAGTTGTAGTGTAGCGCCAGTGTAGGTCTAATAGTACCAGTAGTTATATTGTAGTACTAGTAGTACCAGTAGTTATAGTGTAGTGCCAGTGTAGTACTAATAGTACCAGTAGTTATAGTGTAGTACCAGTGTAGTTATAGTAGTACCAGTAGTACAAGTGTAGTACTAGTAGTACCAGTAATTATAGTGTAGGTCTAGTAGTACCAGTAGTTATAGTGCAGTACTAGTGTAGTACCAGTAGTACACGTGTAATACTAGTGTAGTACCAGTAGTTATAGTGTAGTACTAGTAGTACCAGTAGCTATAGTGTAGTACTGGTAGTACCAGTAATTATAGTGTAGTACTAGTAGTACCAGTAGTTATAGTGTAGTACTAGTAGTACCAGTAGTACTAGTGTAGTACCAGTAGTACTAGTGTAGTACCAGTAGTACTAGTGTAGGAACAGTATAAAGTGTAGAACTATCATAGTACCAGCGTAGTACCAATAGTATGAGTGTAGTGCCAGTTTAGCACCAGTAGTACTAGTGTAGTACAAGTAGTAGGAGTGTAGTACTAGTGTAGTACCAGTAGTAATAGTGTAGTACCAGTAGTAAGATTGTAGTTCTAGTGTAGTACCAGTAGTAATAGTGTTGTACTAGTGTAGTACCAGTAGTAAGTGTAGTACCAGTAGTAAGAGTGTAGTACTAGTGTAGTACCGGTAGTAATAGTATAGTAAGAGTGTAGTACCAGTGGTAAGAGTGTCGTACTTGTGTAATACCAGTAGTAAGTTTATTACCAGTAGTACGAGTGTAGTACTAGTGTAGTACCAGTTGTAATAGTGTAGTAGAAGTGCTACCAGTAGTACTAACATAGTACCAATAGTATTAGTGTAGTACTGTTGTAGTACCATTAGTAATAGTGTAGTACCAGTGTAGTACCAGTAGTAGAGTGTAGTACTAGTGTAATACCAGTAGTAATAGTTTATTACCAGTGGTAAGATTGTAGTGTAGTAGTTAGTGGTGGTGGGTAGTGGTAGTGGTAGGGGGTAGTTGTAGTGGTAGGGGGTAGAGGTAGGGGTAGTGGTGGTGGTAGGGGGTAGTGGGTAGTTGTAGTGGTAGGGGGTAGAGGTAGGGGTAGTGGTGGTGGTAGGGGGTAGTTGTAGTGGTAGGGGGTAGAGGTAGGGGTAGTGGTGGTGGTAGGGGGTAGTGGTAGTGGTAGGGGGTAGTTGTAGTGGTAGGGGGTAGTGGTGGTGGTAGGGGGTAGTGGTAGGGGGTAGTTGTAGTGGTAGGGAGTAGAGGTAGGGGGTAGTGGTAGGGGGTAGTGGTAGGGGGTAGTGGTGGTGGTAGTGGTAGGGGGTAGTGGTGGTGGTAGTGGTAGGGGGTAGTGGTAGGGGGTAGTGGTGGTGGTAGTGGTAGGGGGTAGTGGTGGTGGTAGTGGTAGGGGGTAGTGGTAGTGATAGGGGCTAGTGGTAGGGGGTAGTGGTGGTGGTAGTGGTAGGGGGTAGTGGTGGTGGTAGGGGGTAGTGGTAGGGGGTAGTGGTAGGGGGTAGTGGTGGTGGTAGTGGTAGGGGGTAGTGGTGGTGGTAGTGGTAGGGGGTAGTGGTAGGGGGTAGTGGTAGGGGGTAGTGGTAGTGATAGGGGCTAGTGGTAGGGGGTAGTGGTGGTGGTAGTGGTAGGGGGTAGTGGTAGGTGGTAGGGGGTAGTGGTAGTGATAGGGGCTAGTGGTAGGGGGTAGTGGTGGTGGTAGTGGTAGGGGGTAGTGGTAGGTGGTAGGGGGTAGTGGTAGTGATAGGGGCTAGTGGTAGTGGTGGTGGTAGGGGGTAGTGGTAGGGGGTAGTGGTAGTGGTAGGGGGTAGTGGTAGTGGTAGGGGGTAGTGGTAGTGGTAGGTGGTAGTGGTAGGTGGTAGTGGTAGGGGGTAGTGGTAGGGGCTAGTGGTAGGGGGTAGTGGTGGTGGTAGGGGCTAGTGGTAGGGGGTAGTGGTAGGGGCTAGTGGTAGGGGGTAGTGGTGGTTGTAGTGGTAGGGAGTAGTGGTAGTAGTAGGGGCTAGTGGTAGTTGTAGTGGTAGGGAGTAGTGGTAGTAGTAGGGGGTAGTGGTAGGGGCTAGTGGTGGTGGTAGTGGTAGTAGTAGGGGGTAATGGGGAAGGGCTAGTGGTATGGGGTAGTGGTAGTAGCAGGGGGTAGTGGTAGGGGGTAGTGGTAGGGGCTAGTGGTATGGGGTAGTGGTAGTAGCAGGGGGTAGTGGTAGGGGGTAGTGGTAGGGGCTAGTGGTAGGGGCTAGTGGTAGGGGGTAGTGGAGGTGGTAGGGGCTAGTGGTATGGGGTAGTGGTAGTAGCAGGGGGTAGTGGTAGGGGGTAGTGGTAGGGGCTAGTGGTAGGGGCTAGTGGTATAGGGTAGTGGTAGTAGAATGGGGTAGTGGTAGGGGATAGTGGTAGGGGCTAGTGGTAGGGGGTAGTGGTAGGGGCTAGTGGTAGGGGCTAGTGGTATGGGGTAGTGGTATGGGGCTAGTGATAGGGGCTAGTGGTAGGGGCTAGTGGTAGGGGGTAGTGGTATGGGGTAGTGGTATGGGGTAGTGGAGGTGGTAGTGGTAGGGGCTAGTGGTATGGGGTAGTGGTAGTAGCAGGGGGTAGTGGTAGGGGGTAGTGGTAGGGGCTAGTGGTATGGGGTAGTGGTAGTAGCAGGGGGTAGTGGAGGTGGTAGTGGTATGGGGTAGTGGTAGGGGCTAGTGGTATGGGGTAGTGGTATGGGGTAGTGGTAGGGGCTAGTGGTATGGGGTAGTGGTAGGGGCTAGTGGTAGGGGCTAGTGGTAGGGGCTAGTGGTATGGGGTAGTGGTATGGGGCTAGTGATAGGGGCTAGTGGTAGGGGCTAGTGGTAGGGGGTAGTGGTAGGGGGTAGTGGTAGGGGGTAGTGGTAGGGGGTAGTGGAGGTGGTAGTGGTAGGGGCTAGTGATAGGGGGTAGTGGTAGTGGTATGGGGTAGTGGTATGGGGTAGTGGTAGGGGGTAGTGGTAGTGGTATGGGGTAGTGGTATGGGGTAGTGGAGGTGGTTGGGGTAGTGATAGGGGGTAGTGGAGGTGGTAGTGGTAGGGGCTAGTGATAGGGGGTAGTGGAGGTGGTTGGGGTAGGGGCTAGTGGTAGGGGCTAGTGGTATGGGGTAGTGGTAGGGGGTAGTGGAGGTGGTAGTGGTAGGGGCTAGTGATAGGGGGTAGTGGTAGGGGGTAGTGGAGGTGGTAGTGGTAGGGGCTAGTGATAGGGGGTAGTGGAGGTGGTAGTGGTAGGAGCTAGTGGTAGGGGGTAGTAGAGGTGGTAGTGGTAGGGGCTAGTGATAGGGGGTAGTGGAGGTGGTAGGGGCTAGGGTTATGGGGTAGTGATAGGGGGTAGTGGAGGTGGTAGGGGCTAGGGTTATGGGGTAGTGGTAGGGGGTAGTGGAGGTGGTAGGGGGTAGTGGAGGTGGTAGTGGTAGGGGCTAGTGGTATGGGGTAGTGGTAGGGGGTAGTGGAGGTGGTAGTGGTAGGGGGTAGTGGAGGTGGTAGTGGTAGGGGGTAGTGGAGGTGGTAGTGGTAGGGGGTAGTGGAGGTGGTAGTGGTAGGGGGTAGTGGAGGTGGTAGTGATAGGGGCTAGTGGTATGGGGTAGTGGAGGTGGTAGTGGTAGGGGCTAGTGGTAGGGGGTAGTGGAGGTGGTAGTGGTAGGAGCTAGTGGTAGGGGGTAGTGGTAGGGGGTAGTGGTAGGAGGTAGTGGAGGTGCTAGTGGTAGGGGGTAGTGGAGGTGGTAGTGGTAGGGGCTAGTGGTAGGGGGTAGTGGTAGGGGGTAGTGGAGGTGGTAGTGGTAGGGGCTAGTGGTAGGGGGTAGTGGTAGGGGGTAGTGGAGGTGGTAGTGGTAGGGGCTAGTGATAGGGGGTAGTGGAGGTGGTAGTGGTAGGAGCTAGTGGTAGGGGGTAGTAGAGGTGGTAGTGGTAGGGGCTAGTGATAGGGGGTAGTGGTAGTGGTAGGGGCTAGTGATAGGGGGTAGTGGAGGTGGTAGTGGTAGGGGCTAGTGGTATGGGGTAGTGGAGGTGGTAGTGGTATGGGGTAGTGGAGGTGGTAGTGGTAGGGGCTAGTGGTAGGGGCTAGTGGAGGTGGTAGTGGTAGGGGCTAGTGGTATGGGGTAGTGGAGGTGGTAGTGGTAGGGGCTAGTGGTATGGGGTAGTGGAGGTGGTAGTGGTATGGGGTAGTGGAGGTGGTAGTGGTAGGGGCTAGTGGTATGGGGTAGTGGAGGTGGTAGTGGTATGGGGTAGTGGAGGTGGTAGTGGTAGGGGCTAGTGATAGGGGGTAGTGGAGGTGGTAGTGGTAGGGGCTAGTGGTATGGGGTAGTGGAGGTGGTAGTGGTATGGGGTAGTGGAGGTGGTAGTGGTAGGGGCTAGTGATAGGGGGTAGTGGAGGTGGTAGTGGTAGGGGCTAGTGGTATGGGGTAGTGGAGGTGGTAGTGGTAGGGGGTAGTGGAGGTGGTAGTGGTAGGGGCTAGTGATAGGGGGTAGTGGAGGTGGTAGTGGTATGGGGTAGTGGAGGTGGTAGTGGTAGGGGCTAGTGATAGGGGGTAGTGGAGGTGGTAGTGGTAGGGGCTAGTGGTAGGGGGTAGTGGAGGTGGTAGTGGTAGGGGCTAGTGGTAGGGGGTAGTGGAGGTGGTAGTGATAGGGGGTAGTAGAGGTGGTAGTGGTAGGGGCTAGTGGTATGGGGTAGTGGAGGTGGTAGTGGTAGGAGCTAGTGGTAGGGGGTAGTAGAGGTGGTAGTGGTAGGGGCTAGTGATAGGGGGTAGTGGAGGTGGTAGTGGTAGGGGCTAGTGGTAGGGGGTAGTGGAGGTGGTAGTGGTAGGGGGTAGTGGAGGTGGTAGTGGTAGGGGGTAGTGGAGGTGGTAGTGGTAGGGGGTAGTGGAGGTGGTAGTGGTAGGGGGTAGTGGAGGTGGTAGTGGTAGGGGCTAGTGGTAGGGGGTAGTGGTAGGGGCTAGTGGTAGGGGCTAGTGGAGGTGGTAGTGGTAGGGGGTAGTGGAGGTGGTAGTGGAGGTGGTAGTGGTAGGGGGTAGTGGAGGTGGTAGTGGTAGGGGCTAGTGGTAGGGGCTAGTGGAGGTGGTAGTGGAGGTGGTAGTGGTAGGGGGTAGTGGAGGTGGTAGTGGTAGGGGGTAGTGGTAGGGGGTAGTGGAGGTGGTAGTGGTAGGGGGTTATCTGAACTGACGTTACTATTCCTTTACTTGAGTGTTCATTTCTGGCGAAGAAACACTTGTTTATTTTGACAATAAAAATAAGCTTTTTTTATAAATTTAAATTGGACTATCCTTGTGACATTGTTACCTCCCAGGATATACCATGACATGTGAAGTACTTAATTTAATGTAGGTCGTTTTATAACCGCGCGTTGAGCACTCCTCCAGTCTGACGTCAGCATGATGTTTTACCCAATCAAATATACAACATTCAAATAGCAATTAAAGACGCTCAGCTAACAGAGTTTACCGATCATTGACACCGATCAATACAAAACCTTTCTGTAACTGAACCAGTTCTATCTTGGTGAAAATCAGACTTCTCTTTGACTGTTGCTTTTAGCACAACAACTAAGAGAAAAGCAGCATGTCCTGTGTTTACCTCAACCATGTGCTTTATTCTGATTGGTCGAGAGAGTCAATTGTTGTAAAATAAATGTCAAATGCCCACAGTAGCTACTTTTCCCATAAAATCCCAGACTGGTGTTGGGTACTGTATAAAACCCTACAACTTCCTGACGGGTATGTGTTGTGCATGGGGTGAACTGAGGGGTACATTCTGTAAACAAAGACAGTGCATCAACAATCTACAGCAGGTTTGAGTAAATCCCACCAATCAGGTCTGAGTGAATCTGACCAATCATGTATTTCTATATTAATAATTTCATCCAGTCACTTCACTCAAACCATGAATCCAGAACAGGGACTGTTTTATTATCTCTTTTCATACAAAATATTTCATAAATATTGACCTTTTTCAAAATAACAAAACCCTTTAAAAACATTGCAACATCATCAACACAAATACAATCTAAAATCCATAACAAGAGAGGAACCACTAAATGAATGTTTCCATGATGTCATAAAGTACTAACATCTGAGAAATAAAAAAACATGTCTTCTTTCAAAGAGCCTTTCTATAGTTTAAAATAACAAGTAAAAACAGAAACAAAAACAACAGTCTCCCACAGCGCTGAGCAGAGAGAAGGAAATACGTGTTTACGTGATCCTGTAGTGTTCCCATTGACACCCGTTTCCCCCGTCCTGGAGACCCCAAGAGGTGCACCTTTTGGCTTTGTTCTACACAGCTGATTCTAATAATCAAAGATGAGTTTTGAATCAAATGTGTAGAGCTAAGAGCAAAAACCATAAACATGCACCTCTTGGGGTCGACAGCACTACGTTTGGGAAACGCTGCCATAGCTCGAGTCCCAGATCTGTTTGTGTAGTCTTCCCAACATATTCCCAAGCAGTCATAGCAATGGACATGACAAGACAGCGCCAACAGATCTGGGACTCAGGCTAGACTATTGACCCCCCCTACTGTTCCAGTAGACATTGTTGTGTGATTTGCCATAGGGGAGAGTAGGGTAAGTTGAGCCACCCTTCTTTCTAGGAAACCATACAGAAAACGTATCAGTTGACCAAATATGTATAATTTCACGGACTCAGTGAAGGAAGAAACCACATGGAGAAGTGGATGAACAAATCAGGTCCAATAAACATATTTTCCGCCAAGTCAAATTAATTTCACGATGCTTGTATCTAAACCAAAGTATATTTAAAGATTGTTCTATATATCAGCTGGGGTCTCTTTCATCTTCAGTATGAGGTCCTGAACCTAGCATAAAAAGTGCATCCTTGTAGCTGCATGGACAAATATAGTAGAAATGTCTGCCTTGGGTTATTTTCTTCCCAGGATAAATTGTGCCAAGAGACCACTGTTTATTTTTAACAAGCCATCTTTTCAATGGCCTGTAATTTCTACATGCATTCTGATTATTTCCAGGGATACACAACATCCTGAAATATATGTAGATATCTTTGTTAGAAAGAATACTATATTTCCTTGACGGAGTGATGATGAATGTAACAACAACAACAAAAAGGCTTGATTTACCCAACTCTCCCCTAAGTTGTCAGATATTGTTTTGTGAGAATGTGATACACTCTTTTTTTGTGCTTTGATCATCTGTGGATTATGGGATTATGAGTTAGATGCTGCTAAAGGCGGTTTGTGTTTTCATGACAAACAATATGTCTGGCAGCATCGTTTAGAATTTATAACAAAGCAACCAGTCTTGTTTTTATTACGTCACCCCCCTAACCTGCAAAGTCTTGGCAAAATGGATATTTGAAAACATCTGAAATCATTATTTAAAAAAACAACAACCAATAAACAGGGAATTACTTTTTCTTAGAAAAGGACTTATTTTCTTCTTCCTCTGACGTTTCATAAAATAAAAATGTAAATCCAAATGAAATGGAAACTTACAAAGCTACCGAAACCTTCAACATCTAGAGACAGAACGTATAAATAAAAAGGGAAATATATATCTTTAGGCTCTTGATTATTCTTAAGTTATTAAATCAAATATACACAATGATTAATAAATGTACATAGCTACACGTTCTAGATTGACATGGACATTCTTCATAGTGCCAGTAATACTGGCCTCGCCCCGCCCACCACAAACAAATTATAATCCATGTAAATCAAGATGGATTTGTTTGGTTGATGTAGTAGGAAGCTAAAAATACATTTTCACAAAGACAGAGCTAGTTGTAAACCAACAGATGGAAAACTCACAAATACAAAATATACTGTGCTGTCGCTAACTTAAATGTTTAATTCTTTAGACTATTTTGCAATGACTTTGCAGAAAACCACAAGAGGAAAGGGAGGCCTTCCAACAACATCCACTAACTGAACAGTGACTTTGCAGAAAACCAAACCTCCCTATGGGAGGAGCCCTGTGGGAGGGAGCCCTGTGGGAGGGAGCCCTGTGGGAGGGAGCCCTGTGGGAGGGAGCCCTGTGGGAGGGAGCCCTGTGGGAGGGAGCCCTGTGGGAGGGAGCCCTGTGGGAGGGAGCCCTGTGGGAGGAGCACTACGCGAGGGAGCACTACGCGAGGGAGCACTACGCGAGGGAGCCCTACGCGAGGGAGCCCTACGCGAGGGAGCCCTACGCGAGGGAGCCCTACGCGAGGGAGCCCTATGGGAGGGAGCCCTATGGGCGCTGGTCAAAAGTAGTGCACTTATTATTAGGTCATAATATTAGGTAATAATATTAGGTAATAAGTGTTGAAATATGAAAACACAGCACCTGGTTCTCCAGCCAACCACGTCAACATTTTCTGCCAGTGTAGCCAGCTTGTCCAAACTTAAATTAACAGTCATGGGAAATGTCCCAAATGGCACTCTAATACCTACATTGTGCATCAAACCCATAGGGCCCTGGTCAAAAGTAGTGCACTACACAGGGAATAGGGTACCACATCTGATGCAGCCATGGATTAATTCATCCAAACAACAAACCTTGTAGTCACAGGATAATGATGCAGCAGTTTAGGAACTACAAATCCCAGAACACTCCCCCTGGTCCTCTTCACTAAGGTCAATGGTTGCACGAAAACAGTGTCAACACAGCGTATCAGAAGAACCACCTTGCCGGGATGACCATAACGTCCAGGAAGGGGGAATTCTTTACACAGGGTTTACATGCTACTTCCTGCCTCCTGCTATATAATTTCCTGCTATACGATGTAGTCCATCCTGTTGATGCTGTGTGCCGTCTCCAGGGCTCTGTTGTAGTCCATCTGGTTGATGCTGTGTGGCGTCTCCAGGGCTCTGTTGTAGTCCATCTGGTTGATGCTGTGTGGCGTCTCCAGGGCTCTGTTGTCCTGTTTATTAATCCAGTTAGGGTGTTTGGAGCGGTGCTGCACCGCGGTCCCGACGTCCCCGTCGCTGGGCTGCACCGCGGTCCTGACGTCCCCGTCGCTGGGCCCGTTGGCCCCCAGGCCTCCATTGAGGCCCTGATCCTCCCGCTCCACCAGTGTGTAGGCAGGCTGTTTGGCTGTAACCACAAAGCGTCCTTTATTCCCTAGCTGTCTCTCATTATCGTCGTCCTCCTCCCCCTCAGGGCGGTGGTGTGTTCGTACCTTGGCGACGATCAAGTTTTTATCCTCGTAGTCTTTGATGACCACCGACATTGTAAGATGGCCGCTGCTGGCGTGTTTCACGTTGATGGGATTCTTGATCTGGTTGAGCTGCTCGCGGACGTTGTTGGTGGTGTTGTCATCTGTCGCCGCGGACGACGAGGCTCCGTTGCCATGTTTCCGCCGGCGACGCATGCAGTACAGGAAGACGGAGACCAGCACCAGGATCCACAAGACGATGAAGACTGAAGAGAGGAGGGGGACCATGTAGTCTAAAGAGGGAAGATACAAGACAGAAAGGGTCAGTTTGGCTGTACACACAATCCATCAACATTATATTAGGCCAGCTGACAGTATTAATTAACCATTACAATTGTGATGAAAGTCTATGAATGAGTCTGTCCTAAAAAGTTAAGCAAGTTAATATTGATGTTAGCAACACTCGAAGGCCCTAAAAGCTGTAACTTCACATCACTGGGGAGTACCAACATCTCTGCATTAGCCAGTAAACCAGGAGGAACACTGTGGAGTACCAACATCTCTGCATTAGCCAGTAAACCAGGAGTAACACTAAGGAGTACCAACATCTCTGCATTAGCCAGTAAACCAGGAGGAACACTGGGGAGTACCAACATCTCTGCATTAGCCAGTAAACCAGGAGGAGCACTGGGGAGTACCAACATCTCTGCATTAGCCAGTAAACCAGGAGGAACACTGGGGAGTACCAACATCTCTGCATTAGCCAGTAAACCAGGAGGAACACTGGGGAGTACCAACATCTCTGCATTAGCCAGTAAACCAGGAGGAACACTGGGGAGTACCAACATCTCTGCATTAGCCAGTAAACCAGGAGGAACACTGGGGAGTACCAACATCTCTGCATTAGCCAGTAAACCAGGAGGAACACTGGGGAGTACCAACATCTCTGCATTAGCCAGTAAACCAGGAGGAACACTGGGGAGTACCAACATCTCTGCATTAGCCAGTAAACCAGGAGGAACACTAAGGAGTACCAACATCTCTGCATTAGCCAGTAAACCAGGAGGAACACTGGGGAGTACCAACATCTCTGCATTAGCCAGTAAACCAGGAGGAACACTGGGGAGTACCAACATCTCTGCATTAGCCAGTAAACCAGGAGGAGCACTGGGGAGTACCAACATCTCTGCATTAGCCAGTAAACCAGGAGGAACACTGGGGAGTACCAACATCTATGCATTAGCCAGTAAACCAGGAGGAACACTGGGGAGTACCAACATCTCTGCATTAGCCAGTAAACCAGGAGGAACACTGGGGAGTACCAACATCTCTGCATTAGCCAGTAAACCAGGAGGAACACTGGGGAGTACCAACATCTCTGCATTAGCCAGTAAACCAGGAGGAACACTGGGGAGTACCAACATCTCTGCATTAGCCAGTAAACCAGGAGGAACACCGGTGTATTTCTTACCAAAATGTTTTTCCAATGAATGATGCTGAACAATGATTCATTACATTTATGCTACTGCTATGCTCTCGAGCTTCCCAACAGCATGGCCTGAAGTCCTGGCTGTGAGGGAGAGGAGGAGGAGGGGAGGAGGAGGAAGATGACCAGAGCAACTTGGCCTGTGACAGGGGGAGGAGGAGAGAAGCCGGAGAACAGGAGGAGAAACTCCCATCTGGCAGCAACAGAGAAGGGTTGTCTGTCCGTTACAATGATACAGTGCCTTGCGAAAGTATTCGGCCCCCTTGAACTTTGCGACCTTTTGCCACATTTCAGGCTTCAAACAAAGATATAAAACTGTATTTTTTTGTGAAGAATCACCAACAAGTGGGACACAATCATGAAGTGGAACAACATTTATTGGATATTTCAAACTTTTTTAACAAATCCAAAACTTAAAAATTGGGCGTGCAAAATTATTCAGCCCCTTTACTTTCAGTGCAGCAAACTCTCTCCAGAATGTCAGTGAGGATCTCTGAATGATCCAATGTTGACCTAAATGACTAATGATGATAAATACAATCCACCTGTGTGTAATCAAGTCTCCGTATAAATGCACCTGCTCTGTGATAGTCTCAGAGGTCTGTTAAAAGCGCAGAGAGCATCATGAAGAACAAGGAACACACCAGGCAGGTCCGAGATACTGTTGTGAAGAAGTTTAAAGCCGGATTTGGATAGAAAAAGATTTCCCAAGCTTTAAACATCCCAAGGAGCACTGTGCAAGCGATAATATTGAAATAGAAGGAGTATCAGACCACTGCAAATCTACCAAGACCTGGCCGTCCCTCTAAACTTTCAGCTCATACAAGGAGAAGACTGATCAGAGATGCAGCCAAGAGGCCCATGATCACTCTGGATGAACTGCAGAGATCTACAGCTGAGGTGGGAGACTCTGTCCATAGGACAACAATCAGTCATATATTGCACAAATCTGGCCTTTATGGAAGAGTGGCAAGAAGAAAGCCATTTCTTAAAGATATCCATAAAAAGTGTCGTTTAAAGTTTGCCACAAGCCACCTGGGAGACACACCAAACATGTGGAAGAAGGTGCTCTGGTCAGATGAAACCAAAATTGAACTTTTTGGCAACAATGCAAAACGTTATGTTTGGCGTAAAAGCAACACAGCTGAACACACCATCCCCACTTTCAAACATGGTGGTGGCAGCATCATGGTTTGGGCCTGCTTTTCTTCAGCAGGGACAGGGAAGATGGTTAAAATTGATGGGAAGATGGATGGAGCCAAATACAGGACCATTCTGGAAGAAAACCTGATGGAGTCTGCAAAAGACCTGAGACTGGGACGGAGATTTGTCTTCCAACAAGACAATGATCCAAAACATAAAGCAAAATCTACAATGGAATGGTTCAAAAATAAACATATCCAGGTGTTAGAATGGCCAAGTCAAAGTCCAGACCTGAATCCAATCGAGAATCTGTGGAAAGACCTGAAAACTGCTGTTCACAAATGCTCTCCATCCAACCTCACTGAGCTCAAGCTGTTTTGCAAGGAGGAATGGGAAAAAATTCCAGTCTCTCGATGTGCAAAACTGATAGAGACGTACCCCAAGCGACTTACAGCTGTAATCGCAGCAAAAGGTGGCGCTACAAAGTATTAACTTAAGGGGGCTGAATAATTTTGCACGCCCAATTTTTCAGTTTTTGATTTGTTAAAAAAGTTTGAAATATCCAATAAATGTCGTTCCACTTCATGATTGTGTCCCACTTGTTGTTGATTCTTCACAAAAAAATACAGTTTTATATCTTTATGTTTGAAGCCTGAAATGTGGCAAAAGGTCGCAAAGTTCAAGGGGGCCGAATACTTTCGCAAGGCACTGTACATGACCTAAACACAGGAGTCCTAGCACTAAGTTTGTCTGTCCGCATCCTCCCTCCACTCTCTGTCTGGACAGCACCCAGCCTCTCATTACGCCCTCCCTCAACATCTCCACTCCGAGCCAGCCCTCCTGCCACAGACTGAGCCAAGACTTTTCCAGGGTGGACCTGGTTATAGAGGCTGTTCTAGTCCAGGGTGGACCTGGTCATAGAGGCTGTTCTAGTCCAGGGTGGACCTGGTCATAGAGGCTGTTCTAGTCCAGGGTGGACCTGGTCATAGAGGCTGTTCTAGTACAGGGTGGACCTGGTCATAGAGGCTGTTCTAGTCCAGGGTGGACCTGGTCATAGAGGCTGTTCTAGTCCAGGGTGGATGGTGGACCAGGAAAACATTTGGTTTTGAGGCACAGTCACGGAAAATACTTGCGTTTACCTGCTGTATGGTAGCGGGGGGGGGGGGTCTTCTCGTGGTAGCAGGGTGGAGATAACCACTTGTGCGTTGGGGAACGTAGAAGAAGCTTTTTCAAATCACTCCCTTTAGTGCTGTGGCCACCCTTTCCTGCTGTGTTCTCAGGTCGTTTGTGCCTGTGTGTATTATTATGTGGCTGGGTGACCCTAGTTGGTCCTCAGACAGAAGATCTAGGGCACGCTGGGTTTCTGGACTACAGAATTTAGACATCGTGTGTTTGGGTCCATAAGGAGTATAATCGGTGTCTTTTGTGTATGTCCTCAGGGGCGGAGGGGGGGCTATCAGACTAGCTGACAAGGTGGTGCTCAGATTGTGTGGGATTCCCTGGGCTTGGGGTTCACAGATGCAGTGTCTTAGACCGCTGCACCACTAGGGAGCCCTCTAGCACTGAGAGGAGGTGTCTTAGACCTCTGCACCACTAGGGAGCCCGCTAGCACTGAGATGAGGTGCCTTAAACCTCTGCACCACTCAGGAGCCCTCTAGCACTGAGAGGAGGTGCCTTAGACCGCTGCACCACTCAGGAGCCCTCTAGGAGGAGGAGACGGACCTACTGGTTGCCCTCTAGGTTACAGAGAGCTGGTAGTCCCATCCACCAAACTACCAGGTGTGAAACAGGGAAGGGACTCAGGGGGTATGCTAATTTGGTATAGAGCAGACCTAACTCACTCTATTAAATTAATCAAAACAGGAACATTTTACATCTGGCTAGAAATTCAAAAGGAAATTATCTTAACAGAGAAAAATGTCCTCCTGTGTTCTACCAATATCCCCCCACTAGAATCCCCATACTTTAATGAAGACAGCTTCTCCATCCTGGAGGGGGAAATCAATCATTTCCAGGCCCAGGGACATGTACTAGTCTGTGGCGATATAAATGCCAGAACTGGACCAGAACCTGACACCTTCAGCACACAGGGGGACAAACACCTACCTGGAGGTGACAGCATTCCCTCCCACATATGCCCCACTAGACACAACTACGACAACATAACCAACAAAAACGGGTCACAACTCCTGCAGCTCTGTCACACGCTGGGGCTGTACATAGCCAATGGTAGGCTTCGAGGGGACTCCTATGGTAGGTACACCAATAGCTCATCTCTTGGCAGTAGTACTGTAGACTACTTTATCACTGACCTCAACCCAGAGTCTTTCAGAGCGTTCACAGTCAACCCACTGACACCCCTATCAGATCACAGCAAAATCGCAGTCTACTTGAACAGAGCAATACTCATTCATGAGGCATTAAAGCCAAAGGAACTGAATAATATTAAGAAATGCTATAGATGGAAGGAAGGTAGTGTGGAAACCTAACAAAAAACAATTAGGCAACAACATTCAATCCCTTTTAGAAAACTTCCTGGACAAAATGTTCCAAACCTTCCATAACAAAGCCATCACCTACAGAGAGATGAACCTGGAGAAGAGGCCCTTGATTCCCAAACCTTCCATAAAACCTTCAGTCTGGCTTTAGGTCAGGGTACAGCACCACAACTGCGGCAGTGGCAAACGACATCATTAATGCACTTGATAAAAAGCAACATTGTGCTGCTCTGTAGATTTATCAAAGGCCTTTGATTCAGTTGACCATGAATTGTTGCTAGCTAGACTCGGAAACATTGGTCTCAGTGAAGGGGCAGTAAATTGGTTTAGGAACAATCTTTCTGACAGAACACAATGTGTATATACTGACAATCACAAGTCTAGCTGTCTAGAGATTAATAAAGGTGTGCCCCAGGGTTCCATTTTAGCTCCCGTGTTGTTCACAATGATTTGGGAAACGGGATGCAACCAGCAAAGTTCCATCTATATGCAGATGATACAGTCATATATTCATGTGCTCCTTCTCTGGTTCAGGGTGTTGAAGAGCTCCAGACTGCGTTTCAGTCGACTGCAGGCCTCCCTTTATGGTCTCAAACTGGTCTTGAATGTACAGAAAAATATATTCATGACCTTTACCAGAGCTAGAACTCTGCCAGAGAAGGTTAGCATTGTCACATCTGGTGGCTTATCCATTGAAAAAGTGTCATCCTACAAATACCTAGGTATATGGTTGGATGACAAGTTGTCCTTTAAAGTTCATATAGATAATCTGACAAAAGCTTCAATTAAAATGGGTTTTTATTTTCGTAATAAGGCTTCCCGCTTATGGCTAGAAAGAAGGTTGTTTAGGCCACATTTCTCTCTGTTATTGATTACGGTGACTTGTTGTGTATGCATGCAGTCTCCTCTGTCTGACAGAGACTGGACTCTGTTTATCATGCAGCCTCCTCTGTCTTACAGAGACTGGACTCTGTTTATCATGCAGCCTCCTCTGTTTATCATGCAGCCTCCTCTGTCTGACAGAGACTGGACTCTGTTTATCATGCAACCTCCTCTGTCTTACAGAGACTGGACTCTGTTTATCATGCAGCCTCCTCTGTCTGACAGAGACTGGACTCTGTTTATCATGCAGCCTCTTCTGTCTTACAGAGACTGGACTCTGTTTATCATGCAGCCTCCTCTGTCTGACAGAGACTGGACTCTGTTTATCATGCAGCCTCCTCTGTTTATCATGCAGCCTCCTCTGTCTGACAGAGACTGGACTCTGGCCTCCAACTGCTCTTAAACGCTAGTAAAACCAAATGCATGCTTTTCAACCGTTCGCTGCCTGCACCCGCACGCCCGACTAGCATCACCACCCTGGATGGTTCCGACCTTGAATATGTGGACACCTATAAGTACCTAGGAGTCTGGCTAGACTGTAAACTCTCCTTCCAGACTCATATCAAACATCTCCAATCTAAAATCAAATCTAGAGTTGGCTTTCTATTCCGCAACAAAGCCTCCTTCACTCACGCCGCCAAACTTACCCTAGTAAAACTGACTATCCTACCGATCCTTGACTTCGGAGATGTCATCTACAAAATAGCTTCCAATACTCTACTCAGCAAACTGGATGCAGTTTATCACAGTGCCATCAGTTTTGTCACCAAAGCCCCATACACTACCCACCACTGCAACCTGTATGCTCTAGTCGGCTGGTCCTCGCTACATATTCGTCCCCAGACCCACTGGCTCCAGGTCATCTACAAGTCTATGCTAGGTAAAGCTCCGCCTTATCTCAGTTCACTGGTCACGATGGCAACACCCACCCGTAGCACCCGCTCCAGCAGGTGTATCTCACTGATCATCCCCAAAGCCAACACCTCATTTGGCCACCTTTCCTTCCATTTCTCTGCTGCCTGCGACTGGAACGAATTGCAAAAATCGCTGAAGCTGGAGACTTTTATCTCCCTCACCAACTTTAAACATCTGCTATCTGAGCAGCTAACCGATCGCTGCAGCTGTACACAGTCTATCGGTGAATAGCCCACCCAATTTACCTACCTCATCCCCATACTGTTTATATTTATTTACTTTTCGGCTCTTTTGCACACCAATATCTCTACCTGTACATGACCATCTGATAATTTATCACTCCAGTGTTAATCTGCTAAATTGTAATTAT
This sequence comes from Oncorhynchus mykiss, assembly GCF_057628025.1. NCBI lineage: Eukaryota > Metazoa > Chordata > Actinopteri > Salmoniformes > Salmonidae > Oncorhynchus > Oncorhynchus mykiss. The sequence goes on along the minus strand of NC_143041.1, from coordinate 50,116,842 downwards.
TCACCTACCTTCTCATGCCTTTTGCACACAATGTATATAGACTCTCTTTTTTTTCTACTGTGTTATTGACTTGTTAATTGTTTACTCCATGTGTAACTCTGTGTTGTCTGTTCACACTGCTATGCTTTATCTTGGCCAGGTCGCAGTTGTAAATGAGAACTTGTTCTCAACTAGCCACCTGGTTAAATAAAGGTGAAATAATAAATAAATAAATAAAATACCCAGACTGCTAGGTGGTTGCTATGTTACCATACCCGTTCTGCTAGGTGGTTGCTATGTTACCATACCCGGTCTGCTAGGTGGTTGCTATGTTACCATACCCAGTCTGCTAGGTGGTTGCTATGTTACCATACCCGGTCTGCTAGGTGGTTGCTATGTTACCATACCCGGTCTGCTAGGTGGTTGCTATGTTACCATACCCGTTCTGCTAGGTGGTTGCTATGTTACCATACCCAGTCTGCTAGGTGGTTGCTATGTTACCATACCCGGTCTGCTAGGTGGTTGCTATGTTACCATACCCAGTCTGCTAGGTGGTTGCTATGTTACCATACCCGGTCTGCTAGGTGGTTGCTATGTTACCATACCCAGTCTGCTAGGTGGTTGCTATGTTACCATACCCGGTCTGCTAGGTGGTTGCTATGTTACCATACCCGGTCTGCTAGGTGGTTGATATGTTACCATACCCGGTCTGCTAGGTGGTTGCTATGTTACCATACCCAGTCTGCTAGGTGGTTGCTATGTTACCATACCCGGTCTGCTAGGTGGTTGCTATGTTACCATACCCGGTCTGCTAGGTGGTTGCTATGTTACCATACCCGGTCTGCTAGGTGGTTGCTATGTTACCATACCCGGTCTGCTAGGTGGTTGCTACTTAAAGTCCCCAGGACATTCACAGTATTAAGCAAGACTGCCTTCCCGCCTTGTGCACCAGACTCATGGAATAGTCTAGAATCCCTGCTTCATCTAGATATGTTAGTGTTACTGAATGGAATAGTCTAGAATCCCTGCTTCATCTAGATGTGTTAGTGCTACTGAATGGAATAGTCTAGAATCCCTGCTTCATCTAGATGTGTTAGTGCTACTGAATGGAATAGTCTAGAATCCCTGCTTCATCTAGATGTGTTAGTGCTACTGAATGGAATAGTCTAGAATCCCTCCTTCATCTAGATGTGTTAGTGCTACTGAATGGAATAGTCTAGAATCCCTGCTTCATCTAGATATGTTAGTGCTACTGAATGGAATAGTCTAGAATCCCTGCTTCATCTAGATGTGTTAGTGCTACTGAATGGAATAGTCTACAATTCCTGCTTCATCTAGATATGTTAGTGACCCTGAATGAATTTAAGATATTGATGGGAGACTGTTACAGAGGATTGTAAAATGCTTTTTTTTGTCTGGATCATGATGTATTGATTGTTGTATGGTTTAATTCTGTATTGTATTGATTGTTGTATGTTTTAATGGTGTGATGTATTGATTGTTGTATGTTTTAATGGTGTGATGTATTGATTGTTGTATGTTTTAATGATGTGATGTGTTGATTGTTGTATGTTTTAATGATGTGATGTATTGATTGTTGTATGTTTTAATGATGTGATGTATTGATTGTTGTATGTTTTAATGATGTGATGTATTGATTGTTGTATGTTTTAATGATGTGATGTATTGATTGTTGTATGTTTTAATGATGTGATGTATTGATTGTTGTATGTTTTAATGGTGTGATGTATTGATTGTTGTATGTTTTAATGGTGTGATGTATTGATTGTTGTATGTTTTAATGGTGTGATGTATTGATTGTTGTATGTTTTAATGATGTGATGTATTGATTGTTGTATGTTTTAATGATGTGATGTATTGATTGTTGTATGTTTTAATGATGTGATGTATTGATTGTTGTATGTTTTAATGATGTGATGTATTGATTGTTGTATGTTTTAATGATGTGATGTATTGATTGTTGTATGTTTTAATGATGTGATGTATTGATTGTTGTATGTTTTAATGATGTGATGTATTGATTGTTGTATGTTTTAATGGTGTGATGTATTGATTGTTGTATGTTTTAATGATGTGATGTATTGATTGTTGTATGTTTTAATGATGTGATGTATTGATTGTTGTATGTTTTATTTCTGTGTTGTATTGATTGTTGTATGTTTTAATGGTGTGATGTATTGATTGTTGCTGCCTTCTTGGTCAGGTCTCCCTTGAAAAAGAGAGACTCTGGGTCTCAATGGGCTTTTCCTGGTTAAATAAAATAAACATTACCTACAGAGAAATGAACCTGGAGAAGAGTCCCCTAAGCAAGCTGGTCCTGGGACTATGTTCCCAAATACACCCACAGAGCCCCAGGACAGCAATACAATTAGACATGACTCTCAAGAGAAGACAGGCTATGTGCTCACTGCCCACAAAATGAGGTGGAAACTGAGATGCACTTCCTAACCTCCTGCCCAATGTATGACCATATTAGAGACACATATTTCCCTCAGATTACACAGATCCACAGAGAATTCAAAAACAATCTCCCATATCTACTGTGTGCCATCACAGCAGCAAGATTTGTGACCTGTTGACACAAGAAAAGGTCAACCAGTGAAGAACAAACACCATTCATGCTTATTTATTTTCCCTTGTGTACTTTAACTATTTGCACATCATTACAACACTGAATATAGACATATGACATTTGTAATGTCTTTATTATTTTTGAAACTTCTGTATGTGTAATGTTTACTGTTCATTTCTGTTTATTTCACTTTTGTTTATTATCTACTTCACTTCGCTTCACGGCAAAGTTAACATATGTTTCCCATGTCAATATATTGAAATTGATAGAGAAAAAACAGAGAGTATGAAAACATTGAGAGAGAAAACACAGAGACTGTGTGTGTGTGGTGTGTACTGGTTTGGCTGTGTGTGTGTGTGGTGTGTACCGGTTTGGCTGTGTGTGTGTGTGTGTGTGTGTGTGTGTGTGTGTGTGTGTGTGTGTGTGTGTGGTGTGTACCGGTTTGGCTGTGTGTGTGTGTGTGTGTGTGGTGTGTACCGGTTTGGCTGTGTGTGTGTGGTGTGTACCGGTTTGGCTGTGTGTGTGTGTGTGGTGTGTACCGGTTTGGCTGTGTGTGTGTGTGTGTGTGTGTGTGTGCATGGTGTGTACCTGTTTCGCTGTGTGTGTGTGTGTGTGTGTGTGTGGTGTGTACCGGTTTGGCTGTGTGTGTGTGTGGGAGGGCGGGCGAGTGAGCATATGTGTTGCAGGGGGTTCATACCGGTGTGGCTAGTGCTCGGCGTCCGCTGCACTCTGACCTTGGCAATGGCTGTGATGATGCTGTTGTTGCCATGGCGTTTAGACACCAGATCGATGATCCTCTCTGTTATCTCCTTTATAGGTGATCTGTCCATCCACTGGTCCACTGTGTACTGAAGAGAGAGAGAGAGAGGAGCGAGGAGAGAGAGAGAGAGAAGAGAGAGAGAGAGAGAGAGAGGAGAGAGCGAGGAGAGAGAGAGAGAGAGGGAGAGTAGGAGACAGAGTGAGGAGAGAGAGAGAGGAGAGAGAGAGCGAGGAGAGAGAGAGAGGAGAGAGAGAGCGAGGAGAGAGAGAGAGAGAAGAGAGAAGAGCGAAGAGAGAGAAGAGAGAGAGAGGAGAGAGAAGAGCGAAGAGAGAGAGCGAGGAGAGAGAGAGAAGAGAGCGAGAGCGAAGAGAGAGAGAGAAGAGAGCGAGAGCAAAGAGAGAGAGAGAAGAGAGCGAGAGCAAAGAGAGAGAGAGAAGAGCGAAGAGAGCGAGAGAGAGAAGAAAGCGAGAGTGAGGAGAGAGAGAGAAGAGAGCGAGGAGAGAGAAGAGAGAAGAGAGAGAGAGAAGAGAGCGAGAGCGAAGAGAGAGAGAGAAGAGCGAAGAGAGCGAGAGAGAGAAGAAAGCGAGAGTGAAGAGAGAGAGAGAAGAGAGAGGAGAGAGAGCGAGGAGAGAGAGAGGAGAGCGAGGAGAGAGAGAGAGAGAGAGAGAGGAGAGAGAAGAGCGAAGAGAGAGAGAAGAGCGAAGAGAGAGAGAAGAGAGCGAGAGCGAAGAGAGAGAGAAGAGCGAAGAGAGCGAGAGAGAGGAGAGAGAGAGAGAGAGAGAGGTGTAAGTGTTGTGTATCTCATCTCCTTTATACAGTAGGTGATCTGTCTAGCCGCTGTTCCTGGAAAGAAGAATCAAATATGTAACAAAATGCGTCTTCTGCTTCATCAAAGCCTCGTTAGTCCTCATGTCGAGTCAACGTGATGACAATTGGAAGGATGGCTACATGTGACTAGGTTTATCCCAACCCCTATGAAAAACCGAGCACAGTTGTTGGGAGAGATGGAGCTGAGAAAACACAAGAGGGGTTAGGTATTGTATGTTGAAAACGTCTTGATACATAATGCCTTCGTCAGATTACTAGAGTAGTTTTGATGCTTTTTCTGTCCTTGGCTGCAGTCTAACAGAGCAATTTCTGAAACAAAATTCCTTGGTTTCTCAGAAATCCAGGTTGAAGGAATTCTGGAATCATTACAACATTTTTCAGACAGGAATTCTAGGGGAGGGACGATAGAACTTGGGGAAAGTTGGCAGCATTTGTAACCCGAGTTGGAGAAGTCTTGATACACAACATCTTCATCAGATATAGAACTAGTTTAGTGTTATAGTTGTTTATCTTTTCAGCTTTGAACACAATACTCCACGACATCATGTAGCTCAATATAGCTGAACAGAGCTCCACACAGCTGAACAGAGCTCCATATAGCTGAACAGAGCTCCACACAGCAGAACAGAGCTCCACACAGCTGAACAGAGCTCCATATAGCAGAACAGAGCTCCACACAGCAGAACAGAGCTCCACACAGCAGAACAGAGCTCCACACAGCTGAACAGAGCTCCACATAGCTGAACAGAGCTCCACACAGCTGAACAGAGCTCCATATAGCTGAACAGAGCTCCACATAGCTGAACAGAGCTCCACACAGCTGAACAGAGCTCCACACAGCTGAACAGAGCTCCACATAGCTGAACAGAGCTCCACATAGCTGAACAGAGCTCCACATCACTCCACACAGCTGAACAGAGCTCCACACAGCTGAACAGAGCTCCACACAGCTGAACAGAGCTCCACATCACTCCACAGAGCTCCACACAGCTGAACAGAGGTCCACATCACTCCACATCACTCCACAGAGCTCCACACAGCTGAACAGAGCTCCACATAGTTGAACAGAGCTCCACATCACTCCACATTACTCCACAGAGCTGAACAGAGCTCCACATCACTCCACATAGCTGAACATAGCTCCACAGAGCTGAACAGAGCTCCACAGAGCTGGACAGAGCTACACATGACTGCCCTAGATCAGCACAAAAACATCCTGTGATGTTCTGCACTAGCTTTGAATAACCCACGCGATATGCAACTTTTCAGGGAAGTCAGGAACCAATATACTCAGTCAGTTAGGAAAGCTAAGGCTAGCTTTTTCAAACAGAAATGTTCATCCTGCAGCACTAATTCCAAAAAGTTCTGGGACACTGTAAAGTCCATGGAGAATAAGAGCACCTCCTCCCAGCTGCCCACTGCACTGAGGCTAGGAAACACTGTCACCAGCGATAAATCTACGATAATCGAGAATTTCAATAAACATTTCTCTACGGCTGGAAACACTTTCCACCTGGCTACTCCTACCTCGGCCAACATCTCAGCACCCCCTGCAGCAACTTGCCCAAGCCCAACCCCCCCCCTTCTCCTTCACCAAAACCCAAACAGCTGATGTCCTGAAAGAGCTGCAGAATCTGGACCCGTATAAATCAGCGTGGCTAGACAAACTGGACCCTCTCTTCCTAAAATTATCCGCTGCCATTGTTGCAACCCCTATTACCAGTCTGTTCAACCTCTCTTTTGTATCGTCTGAGATTCCTAAAGATTGGAAAGCTGCCACGGTCATCCCCCTCTTCAAAGGGGGAGACACTCTATACCCATACTGCTACAGACCTATATCTATTCTACCCTGCCTTTCCAAGGTCTTCGAAAGCCAAACAGATCACCGACCATTTCGAATCCCACCGTACCTTCTCTGCTATGCAATCTGGTTTCAGAGCTGGTCATGGTTGCAATTTGGCCACGCTCAAGGTCCTAAACAATATCATAACCGCCATCGATAAGAGACATTACTGTGCAGCTGTATTCATCGACCTGGCCAAGGCTTTCGACTCTGTCAATCACCAACTACTTCTCTGATAGAGTTCAGTGTGTCAGATCGGAGGGCCTGTTGTCCAGACCTCTGGCAGTCTATGGGGGTGCCACAGGGTTCAATTCTCGGACCGACTCTCTACCTGGTTAAATAAAGGTGAACTGGTCTACCTGGTTAAATAAAGGTGATCTGGCCTACCTGGTTAAATAAAGGTGATCTGGTCTACCTGGTTAAATAAAGGTGATCTGGCCTACCTGGTTAAATAAAGGTGATCTGGCCTACCTGGTTAAATAAAGGTGATCTGGCCTACCTGGTTAAATAAAGGTGATCTGGCCTACCTGGTTAAATAAAGGTGATCTGGCCTACCTGGTTAAATAAAGGTGATCTGGTCTACCTGGTTAAATAAAGGTGATCTGGTCTACCTGGTTAAATAAAGGTGATCTGGCCTACCTGGTTAAATAAAGGTGATCTGGCCTACCTGGTTAAATAAAGGTGATCTGGTCTACCTGGTTAAATAAAGGTGATCTGGCCTACCTGGTTAAATAAAGGTGATCTGGCCTACCTGGTTAAATAAAGGTGATCTGATCTACCTGGTTAAATAAAGGTGATCTGGCCTACCTGGTTAAATAAAGGTGATCTGGTCTACCTGGTTAAATAAAGGTGATCTGGCCTACCTGGTTAAATAAAGGTGATCTGGCCTACCTGGTTAAATAAAGGTGATCTGGTCTACCTGGTTAAATAAAGGTGATCTGGTCTACCTGGTTAAATAAAGGTGAAATAAAAATAAACAACAGAGCACCACTCCTGACCAAAAGTAAGTTCACCAAAACAGCTAATGTGTAACTATTACCCTATTATACATACATATATATACACTATTATGCATGTGACACATGAAAAACACACCACCTTGCCCATGCCTCAAAGAGAATATACAGGGAGTATAGACTGGGTTTTAGAGTCAGGAGCTCAGTACTGTAGACTAGATGTATTGAGGATAAGGGAGGGTTAAGCATGCCAGCTTTGCATACATTATTTTCCATTTTCCTTACAGTCCACTTGAATCCAAACTCCTGACAAACGTACACACACGTGACAGGACGTGACTTACGATGCTGAGATGGATCTCGTTGCTGGCGGAGGTTGAAGGGTCACAGGTTATGGAAACAGAATACTCAGAGGACACATTCTTGACCACGTACAGTTGTCTCAGCTGCTTACACACTGCCTCAATACTCAGACCCTGGATAGAGAGACAGCGAGAGAGGGAGAGAGAGAGTGAGACAGAGAGAGTTAGAGAAAAAGAGAGAGTGAGAGAGAGAACGAGAAACAGAGAGAGCGAGAGAGAAACAGAGAGCGAGAGAGAAACAGAGAGAGAGAGGGAAACAGAGAGGTTAGAGAGAGAGAGAGAGAGAGAGAGGGTTATAGAAACAGAGAGACAGAGAGGGTTAGAGAGAGACAGAGAGGGTTAGAGAAACAGAGAGAGTGAGAGAGAGAACGAGAAACAGAGAGAGCGAGAGAAACAGAGAGCGAGAGGGAAACAGAGAGGTTAGAGAGAGACAGAGAGGGTTATAGAAACAGAGAGACAGAGAGGGTTAGAGAGAGACAGAGGGTTAGAGAAACAGAGAGAGTGAGAGAGAGAACGAGAAACAGAGAGAGCGAGAGAGAAACAGAGAGCGAGAGGGAAACAGAGAGGTTAGAGAGAGAGAGAGAGAGAGGGTTATAGAAACAGAGAGACAGAGAGGGTTAGAGAGAGAAGGAGGGAGACGGAGTGAGACTAACATCAGCACTCTGCTAAAACATCAGAACTCAAATACTTGAATCAGTAATAGAACCCATTGCCCTTTATGGTTGTGAGGTCCGCTCACCAACCAAGAATTCACAAATTGGACAAACACCAAATTAAGATTCTGCAAGCAGAATTCTGAAAAAAGATCCTCTTTGTACAATGTAAAACACCAAATAATGCATAAAGAGCAGAATTAGGCCGATACCCGCTAATTAACAAAATCCACAAAAAAAGATATTCAATTCTACAACCACCTAAAAGGAAACGATGCTCACACATTCCACCACAGAGCCATAACCTACAGAGAAAAGACCTGGAGAAGAGTCCCTTAAGCAAGCTGGTTCTGGGGCTCTGTTCACAAACACACCCCACAGAGCCCCAGGACAGCAGCACAATTAGACCCAATCAAATTATGAGAAAACAAAAAGATAATTACTTGACACATTAGAAAGAATCAACAAAAAAACTGAGCAAACTAGAATGCTATTTGGCCCTAAACAGAGAGTCCACAGTGGCAGAATACCTGACCACTGTGACTGACCCAAACGTAAGGAAAGCTTTGACTATGTACAGACTCAGTGAGCATAACCTTGCTATTGAGAAAGGCCGTCATAGGCAGACATGGCTCTCAAGAGAAGACAGGCTATGTGCACACTGTCCACAAAATGAGGTGGAAACTGAGCTGCACTTCCTAACCTCCTGCCTAATGTATGACCATATTAGAGACACATATTTCCCTCAGATTACACAGATACACAAAGAATACGAAAACAAATCCAATCTTGATAATCTCCCATATCTACAGGGAGAAAAAACACAGTGTGCCATCACAGCAGCAAGATTTGTGACCTGTTGCCACAAGAAAAGGTCAACCAGTGAAGAACTATTCAAACCACATTGTAAATATCACCAATATTAATATTTATTTAACTTTGGATTGGAGTCAACCTGTGTTAAATTCATGGACATGATTTGGTAAGGCTCACAACTGTCTATATAAGGTCCAAAAGTTGACAGTGCATGTCAGAGCAAAAACCAAGCCATGAGGTTGAAGGAAATGTCCGTAGAGCTCAGAGGCAGGATTGTGTCGAGGCACAGATCTGGGGAAGGGTACCAAAACATTTCTGCAGCATTAAAGGTCCCCAAGAACACAGTGAACTCCATCATTCTTAAATGGAAGAAGTTTGGAACCACCAAGTCTCTTCCTAGAGCTGGCCTCCCAGCCAAACTGACCAATCAGGGGAGAAGGGCCTTGGTCAGGGAGGTGACCAAGAACCCGATTGTCACTGACGGAGCTCTAAAGTTCCTCTGTGGAGATGGGAGAACCTTCCAGAAGGACAACCATCTCTGCAGCACTCCATCAATCAGGCCTTTATGGTAGAGTGGCCAGACGGAAGCCACTCCTCAGTAAAAGGCACATGACAGCCTGTCAGACCATGAGAAACAAGATTCAGACCCTGGAGAGGAGGGGGAGAGAGGGGGACCAGAGAGGATGAGGAGAGAGGGGGACCAGCGGATGAGGAGCGAGGGGGACCAGAGGATGAGGAGAGAGGGGGACCAGAGGATGAAGAGAGAAGGGGACCAGAGGAGAGGGAGAGAGGGGGACCAGAGGATGAGGAGAGAGGGGGACCAGAGGATGAGGAGAGAGGGGTACCAGAGAATGAGGAGAGAGGGGGACCTAACGGCTAAACTGAGAGCCGAACGGCTGGGCTGAGAGCCGAACGGCTGGGCTGAGAGCAGAAAGGTGGAGGAGGAAAGGGAAAGTGACCCAATAGCCCTTAACCCAATCTCTGGCTTCCTAGGCAAGAGAGTGTCTGAGCTGCTGAGTAGAAGGGTAGCAGGGAAGGGAAGAAAAGAGGGAAATTAATCTCTCTACTCTGACTCACCCTGGGCATGGTCTCTTTGGTGAACGTAAGTGTTACGTTAGCACAGCTGTTGTCGTGGTAACCGGAGCTGGGGTGGCATTTGTTGGGCGGTGGAGAGGAGGGGTGGCACTCCCCCTGACCCAGACACGGTCGGATGAAACACTGCTCCTCCCTGATTGGTACACAGCTCTGACCAGACAGACACCCGACCCCACCTCCTCTGCTACCGTGGCCTTTAACCCCCCCGCTGACTCGGCAGGACCTAAGACCACACCACATCTGAAATCAATCAATTAAAGAATCAATCAATACATCACGTCTGTAAAACCAAAATATCTAAATGTGAGATACAGGAAAGACACATTCAAGACACCAGGGTTAAAAAATTACAGTGACTTTCCCAACATTGCCAGGTTTTCTAGGATTCCCAATCCCAGGTCCCTCCCTGATAATTCCCCTCTGAATCCAGGAATCCCAATCCCAGCTCCCTCCCTGATAATTCCCCCTGAATCCAGGAATCCCAATCCCAGCTCCCTCCCTGATAATTCCCCCCTGAATCCAGGATTCCCAATCCCAGCTCCCTCCCTGATAATTCCTCCTGAATCCAGGAATCCCAATCCCAGCTCCCTCCCTGATAATTCCCCCCTGAATCCAGGAATCCCAATCCCAGCTCCCTCCCTGATAATTCCTCCTGAATCCAGGAATCCCAATCCCAGCTCCCTCCCTGAATCCAGGAATCCAAATGCCAGCTCCCTCCCTGATAATTCCCCCCTGAATCCAGGAATCCTCCAACTGGGAACTCTAATGAGGACTTCTGGAAAACCTGGAATTTTTTGGGGAAAGGTAGCAGAGTTTTGCAGCCCTCTAAGATACATCTACAGTTGAAGTCGGAAGTTTACATAACACCTTAGGCAAATACAATTAACCTGAGTTTTTCACAATTCCTGACATTTAATCCTAATAAGAAATCCCTGTTTTAGGTCAGTTAGGATCACCACCTTATTTTAAGAATGTGAAATGTCAGAAGAATAGTAGAGAGCATGATTTATTTCAGCTTTTATTTCTTTCATCACATTCCCAGTGGGTCAGAAATTTACATACACTCAATTAGTATTGGGTAGCATTGCCTTAAATTGTTTAACTTGGGTCAAACGTTTCGGGTAAGTTCCCCACAATAAGTTGGGTGAATTTTGGCTCATTCCTCCTGACAGAGCTGGTGTAACTGAGTCAGGTTTGTAGGCCTTCTTGCTCACACACACTTTTTCAGGTCTGCCCACACATTTGCTATAGGATTGAGGTTAGGGCTTTGTGATGGCCACTCCAATACCTTGACATTGTTGTCCTTAAGCCATTTTGCCACAACTTTGGAAATATGCTTGGGGTCATTGCCCATTTGGAAGACCCATTTGCAACCAAGCTTTAACTTCCTGACTGATGTCTTGAGATGTTGCTTTAATATATCCACATCATTTTCCTCCCTCATGATGCCATCTATTTTGTGAAGTGCACCAGTCCCTCCTGCAGCAAAGCACCCCCACAACATGATGCTGCCACCCCCGTGCTTCACAGTTGGGATGGTGTTCTTCAGCTTGCAACCCTCCCCCTTTTTCCTCCAACTATAACGATGGTCATTATGGCCAAACAGTTCTGATTTTGTTTCATCAGACCAGATGACATTTCTCCAAAAAAGTACGATCTTTGTCCCCATGTGCAGTTGCAAACCGTAGTCTGGCTTTTTAATGGCAGTTTTGGAGCAAGGACTTCTTCCTTGCTGAGTGGCCTTTCAGGTTATGTCGATATAGGACTTGTTTTACTGTGGATATAGATACTTTTGTACCTGTTTCCTCCAGCATCTTCACAAGGTCCTTTGTTGTTGTTCTGGGATTGATTTGCACTTTTCACACCAAAGTACGTTCATCTCTAGAAGACAGAACGCGTCTCTTTCCTGAGCGGTATGACAGCTGCGTGGTCTCATGGTGTTTATACTTGCGTACTATTGTTTGTACAGATGAACATGGTACCTTCAGGCATTTGGAAATTGCTCCCAAGTATGAACCAGACTTGTGGAGGTCTACAATTTTATTCTGAGGTCTTGGCTGATTTCTTTTGATTTTCCCATGATGTCAAGCAAAGAGCCACTGATTTTGAAGGTAGGCCTTGAAATACATCCACAGGTACACCTCCAATTGACTCAAGTTATGTCAATTAGCCTATCAGAAGCTTCTAAAGCCATGACATAATTTTCTGGAATTTTCCAAGCTGTTTAAAGGCACAGTCAACTTAGTGTATGTAAACTTCTGACCCATTGGAATTGTGATAGAGTGAATCATAAGTGAAATAATCTGTCTGTACACAATTGTTGGAAAAATTACTTGTGTCATGCACGAAGTAGATGCCCTAATCGAATTGCCAAAACTATAGTTTGTTAACAAGACATTTGTGGAGTGGTTGAAAAACACATTTTAATGACTCCAACCTGAGTGTATGTAAACTTCAACTTTAGGTAAAGGTAAGAGTTTATAGTTTGTTAACAAGGTAAAGGTAAGAGTTTATAGTTTGTTAACAAGGTAAGGGTAAGAGTTTATAGTTTGTTAACAAGGTAAAGGTAAGAGTTTATAGTTTGTTAACAAGGTAAAGGTAAGAGTTTAGATACGTACTCGAGTACAGACAACCTTCCCATTAAAGCACTGGCATGTGTTGCAGTCCTCATCCCACTTGGCTAAATCAGGGGTGACACGACTGTTCCCTGCGCACGGTCTCCCTGTCACTGGAACACACATACACAAGACTTACATGTCATCTCTACTGACTGTGTGTGTGTGTGTGTGTGTGTGTGTGTGTGTGTGTGTGTGTGTGTGTGTGTGAGAGACACACCAAGGGGGAGAGAGTGAGTGTGAGAGCATGAGAGAGTGACTGAAAGAGAGAGAGAGACAGACTGAAAGAGAGAGAGGCAGAGAGAGACTGAAAGAGAGAGACAGAGAGAGAGAGACAGAGACGGACAGAGAGAGAGAGGCAGAGAGAGAGACTGAAAGAGGCAGAGAGAGAGACTGAAAGAGAGAGAGAGAGAGAGACTGAAAGAGAGAGACAGAGACTGAAAGAGAGAGAGACAGACTGAAAGAGAGAGAGACTGAAAGAGAGAGAGACAGACTGAAAGAGAGAGAGACAGAGAGACAGAGAGAGAGACAGAGAGACTGAAAGAGAGAGGCAGAGAGAGAGACTGAAAGAGAGAGAGACAGAGAGACAGCGAGAGACTGAAAGAGACAGAGCGAGAGACTGAAAGAGAGAGGCAGAGAAAGAGACTGAAAGAGAGAGAGACAGAGAGAGACTGAAAGAGAGAGACAGAGAGAGACTGAAAGAGAGAGAGACAGAGACAGACTGAAAGAGAGACAGAGAGAGAGACTGAAAGAGAGAGGCAGAGAGAGAGACTGAAAGAGAGAGGCAGAGAGAGAGACTGAAAGAGAGAGAGACAGAGAGAGAGACTGAAAGAGAGAGAGAGAGACAGAGACAGACTGAACGAGAGAGAGACAGACTGAAAGAGAGAGAGACAGAGAGAGACAGAGAGAGAGAGAGAGACAGAGACAGACTGAAAGAGAGAGAGAGAGACAGAGAGAGACTGAAAGAGAGAGAGAGAGACAGAGAGACTGAAAGAGAGAGAGGCAGAGAGAGAGAGACTGAAAGAGAGAGAGACTGAAAGAGAGAGACAGTGAGAGACTGAAAGAGAGAGACAGAGAGAGACTGAAAGAGAGAGAGACAGAGACAGACTGAAAGAGAGAGACAGAGAGAGAGACTGAAAGAGAGAGAGACACAGAGAGAGACTGAAAGAGAGAGAGAGAGAGACTGAAAGAGAGAGAGGCAGAGAGAGAGAGACTGAAAGAGAGAGAGACTGAAATAGAGAGACAGTGAGAGACTGAAAGAGAGAGACAGAGAGAGACTGAAAGAGAGAGAGACAGAGACAGACTGAAAGAGAGAGAGACAGAGAGAGAGACTGAAAGAGAGAGAGACAGAGAGAGAGACTGAAAGAGAGAGACAGAGAGAGACTGAAAGAGAGAGACAGAGAGAGACTGAAAGAGAGAGACAGAGAGAGACTGAAAGAGAGAGACTGAAAGAGAGAGAGAGACAGAGAGAGACTGAAAGAGAGAGACAGAGAGAGACTGAAAGAGAGAGAGACAGAGAGAGAGACTGAAAGAGAGAGAGACAGAGAGAGAAACTGAAAGAGAGAGAGACAGAGAGAGAGACTGAAAGAGACAGAGAGAGACTGAAAGAGAGAGACTGAAAGAGAGAGACTGAAAGAGAGAGACAGAGAGAGACTGAGAGAGACAGAGAGAGACTGAAAGAGAGAGACAGAGAGAGACTGAAAGAGAGAGAGACAGAGAGAGAGACTGAAAGAGAGAGAGACAGAGAGAGAAACTGAAAGAGAGAGAGACAGAGAGAGAGACTGAAAGAGAGAGACAGAGAGAGACTGAAAGAGAGAGACAGAGAGAGACTGAAAGAGAGAGACTGAAAGAGAGAGAGACAGAGAGAGACTGAAAGAGAGAGACAGAGACAGACTGAAAGAGAGAGAGACAGAGACAGACTGAAAGAGAGAGAGACTGAAAGAGAGAGAGAGACAGAGAGAGACTGAAAGAGAGAGAGACAGAGAGAGAGACTGAAAGAGAGAGAGACTGAAAGAGAGACTGAAAGAGAGAGAGACTGAAAGAGAGAGACAGAGAGAGACTGAAAGAGAGAGACAGAGACAGACTGAAAGAGAGAGAGGCAGAGAGAGAGACAAAGAGAGAGAGACTGAAAGAGAGAAAGAGAGAGAGACTGAAAGAGTAGGGATGGGCATATTTAATTGAATATCGGAACGGACGTTAGCAGAGACAAACACTTGTGAGACAATATTCATTATTTGAGAACTTTTGTTGGGTCAATTTTAACAATGAAAACGCTTCGTCTATATTAAATTGTCCATGATGTTACATTGTAACAGACAAGGATATAACTGCCGAAATAATGGAAACACTTCCAGAATCTATGCCAAGATGCATTGAAGCTGTTCTGGCTCATGGTGGCCCAAAGCCATATTAAGACACCTTATGTTTCCTTTACTTTGGCAGTTACCTGTACCATGACATTTGAAACCCTTAATTGAATAAAACACCAAACTTCAGAATATAGCGTTTCTGTAGCCTATGGTGGATGACCTCCTGCTGCTGTTGTTGACCTCCTGCTGCTAAAGAGGTAGTTGACCTCCTGCTGCTAGTTTAGTTGCAATATTCTGCCCCTTTAGTTGGAATATTCTGCCCTTTAGTTGGAATATTCTGCCCCTTTAGTTGGAATATTCTACCCCTTTAGTTGGAATATTCTGCCCCTTTAGTTGGAATATTCTGCCCTTTAGTTGGAATATTCTGCCCCTTTAGTTGGAATATTCTGCCCCTTTAGTTGGAATATTCTGCCCCTTTAGTTGGAATATTCTGCCCCTTTAGTTGGAATATTCTACCCCTTTAGTTGGAATATTCTGCCCCTTTAGTTGGAATATTCTGTACCTTGAGTTGGAATATTCTGCCCCTTTAGTTGGAATATTCTACCCCTTTAGTTGGAATATTCTACCCCTTTAGTTGGAATATTCTGTCCCTTTAGTTGGAATATTCTACCCCTTTAGTTGGAATATTCTGTCCCTTTAGTTGGAATATTCTGTCCCTTTAGTTGGAATATTCTACCCCTTTAGTTGGAATATTCTACCCCTTTAGTTGGAATATTCTACCCCTTTAGGTGGAATATTCTACCCCTTTAGTTGGAATATTCTGCCCCTTTAGTTGGAATATTCTGCCCCTTTAGTTGGAATATTCTGCCCCTTTAGTTGGAATATTCTACCCCTTTAGTTGGAATATTCTACCCCTTTAGTTGGAATATTCTGCCCCTTTAGTTGGAATATTCTACCCCTTTAGTTGGAATATTCTGCCCCTTTAGTTGGAATATTCTGCCCCTTTAGTTGGAATATTCTACCCCTTTAGTTGGAATATTCTGCCCCTTTAGTTGGAATATTCTACCCCTTTAGTTGGAATATTCTGTCCCTTTAGTTGGAATATTCTGCCCCTTTAGTTGGAATATTCTGCCCCTTTAGTTGGAATATTCTACCCCTTTAGTTGGAATATTCTACCCCTTTAGTTGGAATATTCTACCCCTTTAGTTGGAATATTCTGTCCCTTTAGTTGGTATATTCTGCCCCTTTAGTTGGAATATTCTGCCCCTTTAGTTGGAATATTCTGTACCTTTAGTTGGAATATTCTACCCCTTTAGTTGGAATATTCTACCCCTTTAGTTGGAATATTCTACCCCTTTAGTTGGAATATTCTGCCCCTTTAGTTGGAATATTCTGCCCCTTTAGTTGGAATATCATGCCCCTTTAGTTTGTATCCTTATACGTACGTCATACACATTTTACCAGTTGAAAAATTTGTATTTTGATTGGTCTTCACAGTAGAAGGGCTTTACTTTCAAAGTTACGTACCATGGGAAAAAATACGTTTCACAGAGCAGCTAAATGGTAACAGTTAAGTAGGTAGCGGATACCATGATGGATATTAGTAAGTGGTTTACATTTCACAGAGCAGCTAAACGGTAACAGTTAAGTAGGTAGCGGATACCATGATGGATATTAGTAAGTGGTTTACATTTCACAGAGCAGCTAAATGGTAACAGTTAAGTAGGTAGCTGATACCATGATGGATATTAGTAAGTGGTTTACATTTCACAGAGCAGCTAAACGGTAACAGTTAAGTAGGTAGCTGATACCATGATGGATATTAGTAAGTGGTTTCGCCAGAACACAACGACAGCATCGGATCAACGCAGGGAGGAGGGGGAGAAGCCTGCCACAGAGGCCAATGCCGCTGAGCCGACGCTATCATCGAGGCCTAGGACGCTGAGCCGACGCTATCATCGAGGCCAATGCCGCTGAGCCAACGCCATCATCGAGGCCTAGGACGCTGAGCCTACGCTATCATCGAGGCCAATGCCGCTGAGCCGACGCCATCATCGAGGCCTAGGACGCTGAGCCGACGCTATCATCGAGGCCAATGCCGCTGAGCCGACGCTATCATCGAGGCCAAAGCCACTGAGCCCAGCAGCAAAGGCAACTGCGAAACCATCTTGCAGCCTGGTGACATTGGAGGTATCCGAGTGCCCACAATTGCGTGGAAAAACTGTGAGCTGACAGTGAGTTTGATGAGTTACGGGAGAAATACAAGCACACGGACACCCCCTCTCCAAGCAAACGGCAAAGAGTAGTGAGTAGTAATCTGAAAGAATATGTGGTGGAAACAATGGGCCAGCAAGAAGAGGATAATGAGAGGGAAGAGACGGCTTTTCAGCACTCTGGAAGCTGTACTGGGAGACATTTCAGCACCAACCAAACAGCTGATATTACGGGAATTAGCATATATTCTGCACTGCATTGACGGGTATTGTGCATGTAGCTGTGTAGTGTTGTCATAACATGTCATTTCTCGAGATGGTTATGATTTGTCCATGTTTGTAAAGCGGTGCAGTAGCCTGTAATCTTGAGACAGCCGGGCGTGGCTGTGAATACATTGTGTGGAATGGATTATTATCCATCCTGTATTATCAGCAAGCTAAAATAGTTGTGCCCCCTTAATCATTTCTGACGCCCCCTTAATCATTTCTGACGCCCCCTTAATCATTTCTGACGCCCCCTAGATCATTTCTGACGCCCCCTTGATCATTTCTGACGCCCCCTTGATCATTTCTGACGCCCCCTTGATCATTTCTGACGCCCCCTTGATCATTTCTGACGCCCCCTTGATCATTTCTGACGCCCCCTTGATCATTTCTGACGCCCCCTTGATCATTTCTGACGCCCCCTTGATCATTTCTGACGCCCCCTTAATCATTTCTGACGCCCCCTTAATCATTTCTGACGCCCCCTTAATCATTTCTGACGCCCCCTTGATCATTTCTGACGCTCCCTTAATGATTTCTGACGCCCCCTTAATCATTTCTGACGCCCCCTAAATCATTTCTGACGCCCCCTAAATCATTTCTGACGCCCCCTAAATCATTTCTGACGCCCCCTTAATCATTTCTGACGCCCCCTTAATCATTTCTGACGCCCCCTAAATCATTTCTGACGCCCCCTAAATCATTTCTGACGCCCCCTTGATCATTTCTGACGCCCCCTAAATAATTTCTGACGCCCCCTAAATCATTTCTGACGCCCCCTTAATCATTTCTGACGCCCCCTAAATCATTTCTGACGCCCCCTAAATCATTTCTGACGCCCCCTAAATCATTTCTGACGCCCCCTTGATCATTTCTGACGCCCCCTAAATAATTTCTGACGCCCCCTAAATCATTTCTGACGCCCCCTAAATCATTTCTGACGCCCCCTAAATCATTTCTGACGCCCCCTTAATAATTTCTGACGCCCCCTAAATCATTTCTGACGCCCCCTAAATCATTTCTGACGCCCCCTTAATAATTTCTGATGCCCCCTAAATCATTTCTGACGCCCCCTAAATCATTTGACGCCCCCTAAATCATTTCTGACGCCCCCTAAATCATTTCTGACGCCCCCTAAATCATTTCTGACGCCCCCTTAATAATTTCTGATGCCCCCTTGCCGAGTTACTCCTGCCACCAGGCCTGGCTATGGGTTGTGTACCTCCTGCCACCTAGCTATGGGTTGTGTACCTCCTGCCACCTGGCTATGGGTTGTGTTACTCCTGTCACCAGGCCTGGCTATGGGTTGTGTACCTCCTGTCACCTGGCTATGGGTTGTGTTACTCCTGCCACCAGGCCTGGCTATGGGTTGTGTTACTCGTGCCACCTGGCTATGAGTTGTGTACCTCCTGCCACCTGGCTATGGGTTGTGTACCTCCTGCCACCTGGCTATGGGTTGTGTACCTCCTGCCACCAGGCTATGGGTTGTGTACCTCCTGCCACCTGGCTATGGGTTGTGTACCTCCTGCCTCCAGGCCTGGCTATGGGTTGTGTACCTCCTGGCTATGGGTT
This sequence comes from Oncorhynchus mykiss, assembly GCF_057628025.1. Lineage (NCBI taxonomy): Eukaryota > Metazoa > Chordata > Actinopteri > Salmoniformes > Salmonidae > Oncorhynchus > Oncorhynchus mykiss. The sequence goes on along the minus strand of NC_143041.1, from coordinate 50,097,984 downwards.
GTGTTACTCCTGCCTCCAGGCCTGGCTATGGGTTGTGTTACTCCTGCCACCTGGCTATAGGTTGTGTTACTCCTGCCTCCAGGCCTGGCTATGGGTTGTGTTACTCCTGTCACCTGGCTATGGGTTGTGTTACTCCTGCCTCCAGGCCTGGTTTTGGGTTGTGTACCTCCTGCCTCCTGGCTATGGGTTGTGTACCTCCTGCCTCCTGGCTATGGGTTGTGTACCTCCTGCCACCTGGCTATGGGTTGTGTTTCTCCTGCCTCCAGGCCTGGCTATGGGTTGTGTTTCTCCTGCCTCCAGGCCTGGCTATGGGTTGTGTACCTCCTGGCTATGGGTTGTGTACCTCCTGTCACCAGGCCTGGCTATGGGTTGTGTTACTCCTGCCACCTGGCTATGGGTTGTGTACCTCCTTCCTCCAGGCCTGGCTATGGGTTGTGTACCTCCTTCCTCCAGGCCTGGCTATGGGTTGTGTACCACCTGGCTATGGGTTGTGTACCTCCTGCCACCTGGCTTTGGGTTGTGTACCTCCTTCCTCCAGGCCTGGCTATGGGTTGTGTACCTCCTGCCACCTGGCTATGGGTTGTGTACCTCCTTCCTCCAGGCCTGGCTATGGGTTGTGTTTTATCCCTCCGCTGAGCCCTGACAACACTATTTTCCAAACTTCAAATAGCCATTATAAAACAGGCACCAATGGAGAACAAGACCAGACACAGATCAATGCAAAACCCACAGTTTGGAAACAGAATCAGTTCTACAGAATAATGATGGCAAACATCAGACTTCTCTTTCACTGTCTGCTGTTAGCCTAGACTACGGTTAGCCAAAAGGTACCAGAATAGCACCCTGAAAACAACTGTGCCTAGCCTACGGTTAGCCAAAAGGTACCAGAATAGCACCCTGAAAACAACGGTACACCGTCTGCTGTTAGCCTAGCCTACGGTTAGCCAAAAGGTACCGGAATAGCACCCTGAAAACAACGGTACACCGTCTGCTGTTAGCCTACGGTTAGCCAAAAGGTACCAGAATAGCACCCTGAAAACAACAGTACACCCACCGTCTGCTGTTAGCCTATCCTACGGTTAGCCAAATATCAGTCTGCTGTTGTGGCATTTTGGAGCATTCTGATTGGTCAAGAGAGTAGAGCAAAAGTGATTTTCTTTGTTGTTGTAGAGAAATAAAAAAATATTATACCAGTAAAATAATATCATATGACAGAGAGATCGTGTTTTCAGAGATCATATGACAGAGAGATCGTGTTTTCAGAGATCCTATGACATAGAGATCGTGAGCTCGTGTTTTCAGAGATCCTATGACAGAGAGAGATCGTGTTTTCAGAGATCCTATGACAGAGAGATCGTGTTTTCAGAGATCCTATGACATAGAGATCGTGAGCTCGTGTTTTCAGAGATCCTACGACAGAGAGATCGTGAGATCGTGTTTTCAGAGATCCTGTGACATAGAGATCGTGAGCTCGTGTTTTCAGAGATCCTATGACAGAGAGATCGTGAGATCGTGTTTTCAGAGATCATATGACAGAGAGATCGTGAGCTCGTGTTTTCAGAGATCCTGTGACAGAGAGATCGTGAGCTCGTGTTTTCAGAGATCCTTACCGTCCTGACAACGTGGTCCTGATCGGTCTTGGGGACACAGGCAGTGGAAGCCATTGATTTCATCAACACAGGTAGCACCAAACACACACGGCGAGGACTGGCATTCGTTGATATCTGACACACACACACACACACACACACACACACACACACACACTATAGCAGTCAGGAACGATCCAATTACGTTTGACATTAAGCCTTTAACGATACTCTTGAATTTAGATTTTTTGGACTGATCATCAAATTCTCAACAGTCTCTGCAACACGTTTTTTTAACCTTTATTTAGCTAGGCATGTCAGTTAAGAACAAATTCTTATTTCACAACGACGGCCTACCCCGGCTAAACCTGGAAGACGCTGTGCCAATTGTGCGTCGCCCTATGGGATTCCCATTCACGGCAGGATGTGATACAGGTTGGATTCGAACCAGGGACTGTAGTGACGCCTCAGGCCGGTGCTGCAGAGCCTCAGAGCGCCCCAGAGCCTCAGAGCGCCCCCAGAGCCTCAGAGCGCCCCCAGAGCCTCAGAGCGCACCAGATCCTCAGAGCGCCCCCAGAGCCTCAGAGCGCCCCCAGAGCCTCAGAGCGCCCCAGAACCTCAGAGCGCCCCAGAACCTCAGAGCGCCCCCAGATCCTCAGAGCGCACCAGATCCTCAGAGCGCCCCCAGAGCCTCAGAGCGCCCCCAGAGCCTCAGAGCGCCCCAGAACCTCAGAGCGCCCCAGATCCTCAGAGCGTCCCCAGAGCCTCAGAGCGCCCCAGAGCCTCAGAGCGCCCCAGAGCCTCCGAGCGCCCCAGATCCTCAGAGCGCCCCAGATCCTCAGAGCGCCTCAGATCCTCAGAGCGCCCCAGATCCTCAGAGCACCCCAGAGCCTCAGAGCAGGTCAGAGCGCCAGAGTTTAATCACCGGCAGAGGGAGACCTGGCCGTTTAATCACCGGCAGAGGGAGACCTGGCCGTTTAATCACCGGCAGAGGGAGACCTGGCCGTTTAATCACCGGCAGAGGGAGACCTGGCCGTTTAATCACCGGCAGAGGAGAAACCTGGCCGTTTAATCACCGGCAGAGGGAGACCTGGCCGTTTAATCACCGGCAGAGGGAGACCTGGCCGTTTAATCACCGGCAGAGGAGAGACCTGACCGTTTAATCACCGGCAGAGGGAGACCTGGCCATATAATCACCGGCAGAGGGAGACCTGGCCGTTTAATCACCGGCAGAGGGAGACCTGGCCATTTAATCACCGGCAGAGGGAGACCTGGCCGTTTAATCACCGGCAGAGGGAGACCTGGCCGTTTAATCACCGGCAGAGGGAGACCTGGCCGTTTAATCACCGGCAGAGGGAGACCTGGCCGTTTAATCACCGGCAGAGGGAGACCTGGCCGTTTAATCACCGGCAGAGGAGAGACCTGACCGTTTAATCACCGGCAGAGGGAGACCTGGCCATATAATCACCGGCAGAGGGAGACCTGGCCGTTTAATCACCGGCAGAGGGAGACCTGGCCGTTTAATCACCGGCAGAGGGAGACCTGGCCGTTTAATCACCGGCAGAGGGAGACCTGGCCGTTTAATCACCGGCAGAGGGAGACCTGGCCGTTTAATCACCGGCAGAGGGAGACCTGGCCGTTTAATCACCGGCAGAGGGAGACCTGGCCGTTTAATCACCGGCAGAGGGAGACCTGGCCGTTTAATCACCGGCAGAGGGAGACCTGGCCGTTTAATCACCGGCAGAGGGAGACCTGGCCGTTTAATCACCGGCAGAGGGAGACCTGGCCGTTTAATCACCGGCAGAGGGAGACCTGGCCGTTTAATCACCGGCAGAGGGTGACCTGGCCGTTTAATCACCGGCAGAGGGAGACCTGGCCGTTTAATCACCGGCAGAGGGAGACCTGGCCGTTTAATCACCGGCAGAGGGAGACCTGGCCGTTTAATCACCGGCAGAGGGAGACCCGGCTGTTTAATCACCGGCAGAGGGAGACCCGGCAGAGGGAGACCTGGCCGTTTAATCACCGGCAGAGGGAGACCTGGCCGTTTAATCACCGGCAGAGGGAGACCTGGCCGTTTAATCACCGGCAGAGGGAGACCTGGCCGTTTAATCACCGGCAGAGGGAGACCTGGCCGTTTAATCACCGGCAGAGGGAGACCTGGCCGTTTAATCACCGGCAGAGGGAGACCCGGCAGAGGGAGACCTGGCCGTTTAATCACCGGCAGAGGGAGACCTGGCCGTTTAATCACCGGCAGAGGGAGACCCGGCAGAGGGAGACCTGGCCGTTTAATCACCGGCAGAGGGAGACCTGGCCGTTTAATCACCGGCAGAGGGAGACCCGGCAGAGGGAGACCTGACCGTTTAATCACCGGCAGAGGGAGACCTGGCCGTTTAATCACCGGCAGAGGGAGACCCGGCAGAGGGAGACCTGGCCGTTTAATCACCGGCAGAGGGAGACCTGGCCGTTTAATCACCGGCAGAGGGAGACCTGGCCGTTTAATCACCGGCAGAGGGAGACCTGGCCGTTTAATCACCGGCAGAGGGAGACCTGGCCGTTTAATCACCGGCAGAGGGAGACCTGGCCGTTTAATCACCGGCAGAGGGAGACCCGGCAGAGGGAGACCTGACCGTTTAATCACCGGCAGAGGGAGACCTGGCCGTTTAATCACCGGCAGAGGGAGACCTGGCCGTTTAATCACCGGCAGAGGGAGACCTGGCCGTTTAATCACCGGCAGAGGGAGACCTGGCCGTTTAATCAACGGCAGAGGGAGACCTGGCCGTTTAATCACCGGCAGAGGGAGACCTGGCCGTTTAATCACCGGCAGAGGGAGACCTGGCCGTTTAATCACCGGCAGAGGGAGACCTGGCCGTTTAATCACCGGCAGAGGGAGACCTGGCCGTTTAATCACCGGCAGAGGGAGACCTGGCCGTTTAATCACCGGCAGAGGGAGACCTGGCCGTTTAATCACCGGCAGAGGGAGACCTGGCCGTTTAATCACCGGCAGAGGGAGACCTGACCGTTTAATCACCGGCAGAGGGAGACCTGGCCGTTTAATCACCGGCAGAGGGAGACCTGACCGTTTAAATCACCGGCAGAGGGAGACCTGGCCGTTTAATCACCGGCAGAGGGAGACCTGGCCGTTTAATCACCGGCAGAGGGAGACCCGGCAGAGGGAGACCTGACCGTTTAATCACCGGCAGAGGGAGACCCGGCAGAGGGAGACCTGGCCGTTTAATCACCGGCAGAGGGAGACCTGGCCGTTTAATCACCGGCAGAGGGAGACCTGACCGTTTAATCACCGGCAGAGGGAGACCCGGCAGAGGGAGACCTGACCGTTTAATCACCGGCAGAGGGAGACCCGGCAGAGGGAGACCTGGCCGTTTAATCACCGGCAGAGGGAGACCTGGCCGTTTAATCACCGGCAGAGGGAGACCTGGCCGTTTAATCACCGGCAGAGGGAGACCTGGCCGTTTAATCACCGGCAGAGGGAGACCTGGCCGTTTAATCACCGGCAGAGGGAGACCTGGCCATTTAATCACCGGCAGAGGGAGACCTGGCCGTTTAATCACCGGCAGAGAGAGATCTGGCCGTTTAATCACCGGCAGAGAGAGACCCGGCAGAGGGAGACCTGGCCGTGTAATCACCGGCAGAGAGAGACCCGGCAGAGGGAGACCTGGCCGTTTAATCACCGGCAGAGGGAGACCCGGCAGAGGGAGACCTGGCCGTTTAATCACCGGCAGAGGGAGACCTGGCCGTTTAATCACCGGCAGAGGGAGACCTGGCCGTTTAATCACCGGCAGAGGGAGACCTGGCCGTTTAATCACCGGCAGAGGGAGACCTGGCCGTTTAATCACCGGCAGAGGGAGACCTGGCCGTTTAATCACCGGCAGAGGGAGACCTGGCCATTTAATCACCGGCAGAGGGAGACCTGGCCGTTTAATCACCGGCAGAGAGAGATCTGGCCGTTTAATCACCGGCAGAGAGAGACCCGGCAGAGGGAGACCTGGCCGTGTAATCACCGGCAGAGAGAGACCCGGCAGAGGGAGACCTGGCCGTGTAATCACCGGCAGAGAGAGATCTGGCCGTTTAATCACCAGCAGTGTGGCTGTTTGTGACCCAGCGCCCAAAAGAGTGACTGTCCCTTCTCCTCGGCCCCAGCCCAGACCCAGTCACTAACTTACGGCTCAGCCAGAGTGGGTGGGTGAGGAGGGAGAGTCCATGTTAATACGTACTGATCCTGCAGTCTGGCCCAGCGAACCCTGGAGTGCACTCACATCGATACCAGTTATCACCATCCACACAGGTCCCACTGTTATAACTGGAGAGGAGGAGAAGAAGAGGAGAGGAGAGGAGGGAGGAGAGAAGGGAGGAGAGAAGGGGGAGAGAAGGGGGAGAGGAGAGGAGGGGTGAGAGGGGAGGAGGGAGGAGAGGAGGGGTGAGAGGAGAGGAGGGAGGAGAGGAGAGAAGGGGTGAGAGGAGAGGAGAGAAGGGGTGAGAGAAGAGGAGAGGAGGGGTGAAAGGGGAGGAGGGGTGAGAGGGGAGGGGAGAGAAGGGAGGAGAGGAGAGAAGGGAGGAGAGGAGAGAAGGGAGGAGAGGAGAGGAGGGTGAGAGGAAAGGAGGGAGGAGAGAAGGGGTGAGAGGGGAGGAGGGAGGAGAGGAGAGGAGGGGTGAGAGGGGAGGAGGGGTGAGAGGGGAGGAGGGGTGAGAAAAGAGAAGTGAGATAGGAGGGGGAGAGGAGAGGGAGAGGAGGGGTGAGAGGAGAGGAAGGGTTAGAGGAGAGAAGGGGTGAGTGGGGAGGAGAGGGGAGAAGGGAGGAGAGGAGAGAAGGGGTGGGAGGGGAGGAGGGGTGAGAAAAGAGAAGTGCGATAGGAGGGGGAGAGGAGAGGAGTGGTGAGGAGAGGAGGGGTGAGAGGGGAGGAGGGGGAGAGGAGAGGAGACGAGGGGTGAGAAAGGAGAAAGGAGAAGTGAGATAGGAGGGGTGAGAGGAGAGGAGGGAGAGAGACGGAGAGAGAGAAGTTCAGTCTCAGAACAACATCAAAACATCTTGGTCAAACTGAAGTCTCTCAGACTACGTCCCAAATGACACCCTTATCCTCTACATAGAGCCCTATGGGGCCTGGTCTAAAGAATTGTACTATGTAGGGAATAGGCTGCAATTTGGGACATAGATCAAACTAGGAAGGGCAGGGGGATATCTATATCCAACATGACTAGTACTACCATAACCAGTACTATCATAACAAGTACTACAATAACTAGTACTACCATAACCAGTACTACCATAACTAGTACTACAATAACTAGTACTACAATAACTAGTACTACCATAACCAGTACTACCATAACCAGTACTACCATAACCAGTACGACAATAACGAGTACTACCATAACTAGTACTAGAATAACCAGTACTACCATAACCAGTACTACCATAACCAGTACTACCATAACTAGAACTACCATAACTAGTACTACCATAACCAATACTACCATAACCAGTACTACAATAACTAGTACTACCATAACCAGTACTACCATAACCAGTAGTACAATAACTAGTACTACCATAACCAGTAGTACAATAACTAGTACTACCATAACCAGTACTACAATAACTAGTACTACCATAACTAGTACTACCATAACCAGTACTACCATAACCAGTACAACAATAACTAGTACTACCATAACCAGTACTACAATAACTAGTACTACCATAACCAGTAATACCATAACCAGTACTACAATAACCAGTACTACAATAACTAGTACTACCATAACCAGTACTACCATAACCAGTAATACCATAACCAGTACTACCATAACCAGTAATACCATAACCAGTAATACCATAACCAGTACTACCATAACTAGTAATACCATAACCAGTAATACCATAACCAGTACTACCATAACCAGTACTACCATAACTAGTAATACCATAACCAGTACTACCATAACCAGTAATACCATAACCAATACTACCATAGCCAGTACTACCATAGCCAGTACTACCATAACTAGTAATACCATAACCAGTAATACCAAAACCAGTACTACCATAGCCAGTACTACCATAACTAGTACTACCATAACTAGTACTACCATAACCAGTACTACCATAACCAGTAATACCATAATCAGTACTACCATAACCAGTACTACCATAACTAGTAATACAGTAACCAGTACTACCATAGCCAGTACTACCTGTACCTGTACTACTAGTCTGTGTCCTCCGTCCTAACCATTATAGTCTGTGTCCTCCTTCCTAACCATTATAGTCTGTGTCCTCCTTCCTAACCATTATAGTCTGTGTCCTCCTTCCTAACCATTATAGTCTGTGTCCTCCCTCCTAATCATTATAGTCTGTCCTCCCTCCTTATCATTATAGTCTGTGTCCTCCTTCCTAACCATTATAGTCTGTGTCCTCCTTCCTAACCATTATAGTCTGTCCTTCCTAACCATTCTAGTCTGTGTCCTCCTTCCTAACCATTATAGTCTGTGTCCTTCCTAACCATTATAGTCTGTGTCCTCCTTCCTAACCATTATAGTCTGTGTCCTTCCTAACCATTATAGTCTGTGTCCTCCTTCCTAACCATTATAGTCTGTGTCCTCCTTCCTAACCATTATAGTCTGTGTCCTCCTTCCTAACCATTATAGTCTGTGTCCTCCTTCCTAACCATTATAGTCTGTGTCCTCCTTCCTAACCATTATAGTCTGTGTCCTCCTTCCTAACCATTATAGTCTGTGTCCTCCTTCCTAACCATTATAGTCTGTGTCCTCCTTCCTAACCATTATAGTCTGTGTCCTCCTTCCTAACCATTATAGTCTGTGTCCTCCTTCCTAACCATTATAGTCTGTGTCCTCCTTCCTAACCATTATAGTCTGTGTCCTCCTTCCTAACCATTATAGTCTGTGTCCTCCTTCCTAACTATTATAGTCTGTGTCCTCCTTCCTAACCATTATAGTCTGTGTCCTCCTTCCTAACCATTATAGTCTGTGTCCTCCTTCCTAACTATTATAGTCTGTGTCCTCCTTCCTAACCATTATAGTCTGTAAAGGGAATAGGGTGCCATCTTGGATGCAGAACTCAAATGTTCTGGTCAGACAGAGAGAGAGACAGACGCAGAGAGAGAGAGAGACAGACAGAGAGAGAACCTGCATGTGAGAAACTTCAGTACAGACTGCAGAATAAACCTGGGTTCAAATACTATTCGGCATCATTTGAAATAATATTCTGGGCCAGAACCCACCCATCTGGCAGGTTATAGAAAATGTTTAAATATTTGGTACGGTGCAAAGTAGAGGAACACCTTGTTCTGATCTGTCTTGTCTGACTCAATAGGAAATGTGTTCCACTTACCATGGGTGGGGATTACAGTCGTTGGTATCTGGAAAAAAGAGAGAGGAGTTATTTTCACACGCATGTGGAGAGGGGGAGAGAGAGAGAGAGACAGAGAGACAGAGAGAGAGAGAGAGGGAGACAGACAGACAGAGAGAGACATGAGTGTCCAGAGGTTGTGTTAGCGTGCTGTCTTGTCGTGTTTAGCGCCACACGGCCTGGGTTATTAACTCTACCGTGTAAACACCGTGGCCTCTTGCCCTGCTAACAAGGAGCAGGGCCCACACCCCCCGCTTATACCCCCACACCCCTGCTCACACCCCATACACCTACGCCCCTATCCACCCCTACCCCCATACACCCCCGCCCCTACCCCCATACACCCCCGCCCCAATCCCCATACACCCCCCCCCCCATCCCCATACACCCACGCCCCTATCCCCATACACCCACGCCCCTATCCCCATACACCCACGCCCCTATCCCCATACACCCACGCCCCTATCCCCATACACCCCTGCCCCCTACCCCCATACACCCCCGCCACTACCCCCATACACCCACGCCCCTATCCTCCCCTATCCAGAACCCTACTCCTCCCCCATCCAGAACCCTGCTCCTCCCCCATCCAGAACCCTGCTCCTCCCCCATCCAGAACCCTGCTCCTCCCCCATCCAGAACCCTGCTCCTCCCCCATCCAGAACCCTGCTCCTCCCCCATCCAGAACCCTGCTCCTCCCCCATCCAGAACCCTGCCTCCCCCCATTCAGAACCCTGCTCCTCCCCCATCCAGGACCCTGCTCTTCCCCCATCCAGAACCCTGCTCCTCCCCCATCCAGAACCCTGCTCCTCCCCCATCCAGAATCCTGCCTCCCCCCATTCAGAACCCTGCTCCTCCCCCATCCAGGACCCTGCTCTTCCCCCATCCAGAACCCTGCTCCTCCCCCATCCAGAACCCTGCTCCTCCCCCATCCAGAACCTTGCTCCTCCCCCATCCAGAACCCTGCTCCTCCCCCATCCAGAACCCTGCTCCTATATGGTGGTTGGCAACCAACTTTAAGGTGCATTACAACCACCAACTGGACTGGAGTGTGGACAGTTCATCTTTCAATCACCCATGTGGGTATATGCTCCTAAAAACCAATGAGGAGATGAGAGAGACGGGACTTGCAGCGCGATCAAGTGTAATAAATAGAACCAAGTTGTATTTGAGCGACGTGGCCACGCAGACGACGATTACGCCCGTTGATGACCAACAGTTTGGATTAAATTATAGAATAACGTGTACATTTATTTCAAAATGCGAGAGTTAAGGCCCCCCCTCCCTCATCCACAACAATAAGGCCCCCCACCCTCCCCCATCCACAACCATAAGGCTCCCCTCCCTCATCCACAACCATAAGGCCCCCCCTCCCTCATCCACAACCATAAGGCCCCCCCTCCCTCATCCACAACAATAAGGCCCCCCCTCCCTCATCCACAACAATAAGGCCCCCCACCCTCCCCCATCCACAACCATAAGGCTCCCCTCCCTCATCCACAACCATAAGGCCCCCCCTCCCTCATCCACAACCATAAGGCCCCCCCTCCCTCATCCACAACAATAAGGCCCCCCCTCCCTCATCCACAACAATAAGGCCCCCCCTCCCTCATCCACAACAATAAGGCCCCCCACCCTCCCCCATCCACAACCATAAGGCGCCCCTCCCCCCCCCCCCCTCCCCAACCATAAGGCCCCGTCCTCCCAACCATAAGGCCCCGTCCTCCCCCCTCCCCAACCATAAGGCCCCCCACCCTCCCCCATCCACAACCATCCGTCCTCCCCCATCCCCAACCATAAGCCCCACCCCTCCCCCATTCTCAAGGCCATCTTCCTTTAAGCAGGGAACACAGGGAGTGATAGAACAGGTAGGACAGAAGACCTGTGTTGTATACCCACTCTGTTTACAGGTGTCTCCCTCCCAGCCCTCCTTGCAGACGCAGGTGAAGGAGTCCCCGCTGGTCACACAGGTTCCCCCGTACTGACAGGGGTTAGGAAGACAGCTGCTGTTCTTAGCTAAAGGAGGATGAGAGGTGGGTCAGTAGCATTAGTTCATCTGGGTCAAATTCAGCTAAACATTTAAAAACATTGTGCAACAAAGAAGCGAAAGCAAGTGTGTCCTATTAGATGAGTTGAAATAAAATCCTAACAGCCTGGTTAGTGCCTATTGGTCTAGAGCCAGGGGAGGGAGGAGGGGACAGCTATATTACAGGTAGCCCCTCCCTCCCAGACTAACTCACCTATATTACAGGCAGCCCCTCCCTCCCACCCAGACTAACTCACCTATAATACAGGTAGCCCCTCCCACCCAGACTAACTCACCTATATTACAGGAAGCCCCTCCCTCCCTCCCTCCCACCCAGACTAACTCACCTATAATACAGGTAGCCCCTCCCACCCAGACTAACTCACCTATATTACAGGAAGCCCCTCCCTCCCTCCCTCCCACCCAGACTAACTCACCTATATTACAGGTAGCCCCCTCCCTCCCACCCAGACTAACTCACCTATATTACAGGTAGCCCCCTCCCTCCCACCCAGACTAACTCACCTATATTACAGGTAGCCCTCTCCCTCCCACCCAGACTAACTCACCTATATTACAGGTAGCCCCTCCCATCCAGACTAACTCACCTATATTACAGGTAGCCCCCTCCCTCCCATCCAGACTAACTCACCTATATTACAGGTAGCCCCCTCCCTCCCACCCAGACTAACTCACCTATATTACAGGTAGCCCCTCCCATCCAGACTAACTCACCTATATTACAGGTAGCCCCCTCCCATCCAGGGGAACACTTGCACTGGAAGGTGTCTCCCTCATCATGACATGTCCCTCCGTTGTTACAGGTAACCTCGTCACACTGGCTCTCACCTGGAGACACACACATGATTAAAACCAAGCTTTCATAACACACACACATATACAGTACACACACACACACCTGGGTGAATACCTCCACCCATCAGCACGTTTTGTGTTTCTGCTCTTCTGCACCCCAGTATCTCTACTTACACATCATCATCTATCACTCCCGTGTTAATTTGCTATATTGTAATTACTTCACAACTATTGGCCTATTTAATGCCTTACCTCCTTACTCCATTTGCACACACTGTATATAGATTTTTTCTATTGTGTTATTGACTGTACGTTTGTTTATGTGTAACTCTGTGTTGTTGTGTTATTGTGTTATTGACTGTATGTTTGTTTATGTGTAACTCTGTGTTGTTGTGTTATTGTGTTATTGACTGTATGTTTGGTTATGTGTAACTCTGTGTTGTTGTGTTATTGACTGTATGTTTGGTTATGTGTAACTCTGTGTTATTGTGTTATTGACTGTATGTTTGTTTATGTGTAACTCTGTGTTGTTGTGTTATTGACTGTATGTTTGGTTATGTGTAACTCTGTGTTGTTGTGTTATTGTGTTATTGATTGTATGTTTGGTTATGTGTAACTCTGTGTTGTTGTGTTATTGTGTTATTGATTGTATGTTTGGTTATGTGGTACTCTGTGTTGTTGTGTTATTGACTGTATGTTTGGTTATGTGTAACTCTGTGTTGTTGTGTTATTGACTGTATGTTTGGTTATGTGTAACTCTGTGTTGTTGTGTTATTGACTGTATGTTTGGTTATGTGTAACTCTGTGTTTTTGTTTGTGTCTCACTGCTATGCTTTATCTTGGCCAAGTCACAGTTGTAAATGAGAACTTGTTCTCAACTGGCCTCCCTGGTTAAATAAAGGTGAAATAAAAAATAGACATGGGTGATTGTAGAACAGAAAGAATGGGAGGAGAGAGACTGTGTTCTTACGGGAGTGGCAGGTCTTCCCCTTCCAGCCGTTCATACACTCACAGAAGAAATCAGTCACCAGGTCTCGACATGTTCCTCCGTTATGACATGGACTAGTGCTGCAGTCATCTATATCTGGAGGAGAGGAGGAGAGGAGGGGGAGAGGGGGGAGGAGGAGAGGGAGAGGAGGGGGGAGGAGAGGGAGAGGAGGGGGGAGGAGGGGGAGAGGGAGAGGAGGAGAGGGAGGGGGAGAGGAGGAGGAGGGAGAGGGGGGAGGAGGAGAGGGGGAGGAGGAGAGGGAGAGGAGGGGGGAGGAGAGGGGGAGGAGGAGAGGGAGAGGAGGGGGGAGGAGGAGGGGGGAGGAGGAGAGGGAGAGGAGGGGGAGGAGGAGAGGGAGAGAAGGGAGGGGGAGGAGGAGGAGAGGGAGAAGAGGGGGGAGGAGGAGAGGGAGAGGAGGGTGGAGGATGAGATGGAAAGGAGGAGAGGGGGAGATGAGGGAGGAGGAGAAGGAGAGGAGGGAGGAGGAGACGGAGAGGAGGAGATGGAGAGGGGGGAGGAGGAGAGGGAGAGGGAGAGAAGGAGATGGAGAGGGGGAGGAGGAGAGGGAGAGGATGGGGGAGGAGGAGAGGGAGAGGATGGGGAGGAGGAGAGGGAGAGGATGGGGGGGAGGAGAGGGAGAGGGAGAAGAGGGGGGAGGAGGATAGGGAGAGGAGAGGGAGAGGAGGGGGGAGGAGAGGGAGAGGGGGGAGGGGGGAGGGGGGAGGAGAGGGAAAAGAGGAGAAGGAGAGAGGGGAGGGAGGAGGAGAGGGAAAGGAGGAGAAGGAGAAGGAGAGGGAGAGGGGGAGGAGGAGAGGGGCAGGAGGGGGGAGAGGGGCAGGAGGGGGGAGGAGGAGAGCGAGAGAGAGGACAGGCAGAGTCAAACCAGCTCCACATCAGGGATCATTAACTAGATTCAGCCACAGGCCAATATTATCTGGAGCTGATGGGGGAGGAGGGAGCCAGAACATAATTTTAAATAAATACTAGACTGCAAATTGACTGCAAGAATCCCAAACAGATATAATATTTGACTAAAACATAACATTTCAAACCTGGCTTAAATGTGTATACGATCTCTCTATTATGGCGGGAACAGATTAACAATGTATCACTTGCAGCTAATTTACTGCTGTTTTAACCTTTTGCGTGTAGGGGACAGTATTTTCGTATTTGGCTAAAAAACGTACCCATTTGAAACTGCCTATTTCTCAGCCCCAGAAACTAGAATATGCATATAATCAGATTAGGATAGAAAACACTCTAAAGTTTCCAAAACTGTAAAAATATTGTCTGTGAGTATAACAGAACTGATATTACAGGCAAAAGCCTGAGGAAAATCCAATCAGGAAGTGCCTCTTATTTTGAAACCTCTCTGTTCCTATGCATGCCTATCTTCCATTTAAAGGGATATCAACCAAATTCATTTTTCTATGGCTTCCCTAAGGTGTCAACAGTCTTTAGACATAGTTTTAGGCTTTTATTTTGAAAAATGAGCGTGAAAGATCACATTGTGTAAGTGGATAGGTGGGGGCGCTCAGGGTGAGTTTTGCGCTATAGAGTAAAGCGGCCATTGTTCCTCCCGGTACTATTGAAAAAGCTACACACTCGGTTGATATATTATCGAATATATATTTTAAAAACTACCTGAGGAATGATTATAAAAAACATTTGACATATTTCTGTGGACATTAAGGATATTATTTGGAATATACGTCTGCGTTGTCATGACCGCTCTTTCCTGTGGATTTCTGAACATAACGCGACAAACAAACGGAGGTATTTTGGGTATAAAATAATCTTTATGGAACAAAAGGAACATTTGTTGTGTCAGTCTCGTGAGTGAAAACATGCGAAGATCATCAAAGGTAAACGATTAATTTGATTGCTTTTCTGATTTTCGTGACCTAGCTACTTAATGCTTAGTGTACATAATGTTATGCTGTGCTATCGATAAACTTACACAAATGCTTGGATTGCTTTCGCTGTAAAGCATAATTTCAAAATCTGAGACGACAGGTGGATTAACAAAAGGCTAAGCTGTGTTTTGCAATATTGCACTTGTGATTTCATGAATATGAATATTTTGTAGTAATATTATTTGACCGCTATGCTATTCAGCGATTGCTGACGAAAATGATCCCATTTACGGGAAGGGTAGCGTCAAGAAGTTAACGTCTTTCATGTCCAACAACAGAAGGAAAATCACCCGGCCGCCAGCTGGGAAACCCTGTTCTACGTATGCACAGTGGGCCTCCAGCTGGGAAACCCTGCTCTACGTATGCACAGTGGGCCTCCAGCTGGGAAACCCTGCTCTACGTATGCACCGTGGGCCTCCAGTTGGGAAACCCTGCTCTACGTATGCACCGTGGGCCTCCAGTTGTGAAACCCTGCTCTACGTATGCACCGTGGGCCTCCAGTTGTGAAACCCTGCTCTACGTATGCACCGTGGGCCTCCAGTTGGGAAACCCTGCTCTATGTATGCACCGTGGGCCTCCAGCTGGGAAACCCTGCTCTACGTATGCACCGTGGGCCTCCAGTTGGGAAACCCTGCTCTACGTATGCACCGTGGGCCTCCAGTTGTGAAACCCTGCTCTACGTATGCACCGTGGGCCTCCAGTTGGGAAACCCTGCTCTACGTATGCACCGTGGGCCTCCAGCTGCGAAACCCTGCTCTATGTATGCACCGTGGGCCTTCAGTTTGGAAACCCTGCTCTACGTATGCACCGTGGGCCTCCAGTTGTCAAACCCTGCTCTACGAATGAGGCTCAGTAGTGTGTGTGGCCTCCACATGCCTGATTGACCTCCCTACAATGCCTGGGCATGCTCCTGATGAGGTGGCGGATGGTCTCCTGAGGGATCTCCTCCCAGACCTGGACTAAAGCATCCACCAACTCCTGGGCAGTCTGTGGTGCAACATGGCGTTGGTGGATGATGTCCCAGATGTGCTCAATTGGATTCAGGTCTGGGGAACGGGCGGGCCAGTCCATAGCATCAATGCCTTCCTCTTGCAGGAACTGCTGACACACTCCAGCCACATGAGGTCTAGCATTGTCTTGCATTAGGAGGAACCCAGGGCCAACCACACCAGCATATGGTCTCACAAGGGGTCTGAGGATCTCATCTCGGTACCTAATGGCAGTGAGGCTACCTCTGGCGAGCACATGGAGGGCTGTGCGGGCCCCCAAAGAAATGCCAACCCACACCATGACTGACCCACCGCCAAACCAGTCATGCTGGAGGATGTTGCAGGCAGCAGAACGTTCTCCACGGCGTCTCCAGACTGGCACGTCTGTCTCAGTGTGAACCTACTTTCATCTGTGAAGAGCACAGGGCGCCAGTGGCGAATTTGCCAATCTTGGTGTTCTCTAGCAAATGCCAAACGTCCTGCACGGTGTTGGGCTGTAAAGCACAACCCCCACCTGTGGACGTCGGGCCCTCATACCACTCTCATGGAGTCTGTTTCTGACCGTTTGAGCAGACACATGCACATTTGTGGCCTGCTGGAGGTAATTTTGCAGGGCTCTGGCAGTGCTCCTCCTGCTCCACCTTGCACAAAGGCGGAGGTAGCGGTCCTGCTGCTGGGTTGTTGCCCTCCTACGGCCTCCTCCACGTCTCCTGATGTACTGGCCTGTCTCCTGGTAGCGCCTCCAAGCTCTGGACACTACGCTGACAGACACAGCAAACCTTCTGTGCTGCCTGTCAGGGGGCTGGTCTAGTGGTAGTGCTGCCTGCCAGGGGGCTGGTCTAGTGGTAGTGCTGCCTGCCTGCCAGGGGGCTGGTCTAGTGGTAGTGCTGCCTGCCTGTCAGGGCGCTGGTCTAGTGGTAGTGCTGCTTGCCAGGGGGCTGGTCTAGTGGTAGGGCTGCCTGCCAGGGGGATGATCTAGTGGTAGTGCTGCCTGCCAGGGGGCTGGTCTAGTGGTAGTGCTGCCTGCCTGCCAGGGGGCTGGTCTAGTGGTAGTGCTGCCTGCCTGCCAGGGGGCTGGTCTAGTGGTAGTGCTGCCTGCCTGCCAGGGGGCTGGTCTAGTGGTAGTGCTGCCTGCCTGCCAAGGGGCTGGTCTAGTGGTAGTGCTGCCTGCCAGGGGCTGGTCTAGTGGTAGTGTTGCCTGCCAGGGGCTGGTCTAGTGGTAATGCTGCCTGCCAGGAGGTTGGTCTAGTGGTAGTGTTGCCTGCCAGGGGCTGGTCTAGTGATAGTGCTGCCTGCCAGGGGGCTGGTCTAGTGGTAATGCTGCCTGCCAGGAGGTTGGTCTAGTGGTAGTGCTGCCTGCCTGCCAGGGGGCTGGTCTAGTGGTAATGCTGCCTGCCTGCCAGGGGGCTGGTCTAGTGGTAGTGCTGCCTGCCTGCCAGGGGGCTGGTCTAGTGGTAGTGCTGCCTGCCTGCCAGGGGGCTGGTCTAGTGGTAGTGCTGCCTGCCAGGGGGCTGGTCTAGTGGTAGTGCTGCCTGCCTGCCAGGAGGTTGGTCTAGTGGTAGTGCTGCCTGCCTGCCAGGGGGCTGGTCTAGTGGTAGTGCTGCCTGCCTGCCAGGGGGCTGGTCTAGTGGTAGTGCTGCCTGCCTGCCAAGGGGCTGGTCTAGTGGTAGTGCTGCCTGCCTGCCAGGGGGCTGGTCTAGTGGTAGTGCTGCCTGCCTGCCAGGGGGCTGGTCTAGTGGTAGTGCTGCCTGCCTGCCAGGGGGCTGGTCTAGTGGTAGTGCTGCCTGCCTGCCAAGGGGCTGGTCTAGTGGTAGTGCTGCCTGCCTGCCAGGTGGCTGGTCTACATTTTTCTAAACATAAAAAACAGTGCACTTACTGATCTCACAGTGGTCCCCCTCCCAGCCGTCTCCACAGATACACTGGTACACACTGACTTTATCTATACAGGTTCCTCCAGTACCACACGGGCTGCTCTCACAATCATTAATATCTGAGGGGAAAGGGAGAGAGGGGGGAGAGAGAGGGGTGGAGAGGGGGGGAGAGAAGGAGAGCGGGGGGGAGAGAGGGGGGAGAGGGGGAGAGGGAGTGAGGGGGGAGAGAGGGAGGGAGAGGGGGTGAGAGGGAGGGAGAGATAGGTGGAGAGAGGGGGAAAGGGAGAGAGAGGGGGAGAAAGGAAGAGAGGGGGGAGGGGGGGAAAGGGTGAGAGAGGTGGAGAGAGGGGGAGAGAGGGGGAAAGAGGGAGAGAGGTGGAGAGGGGGAAAGGGAGAGAAGAGGGAGAGAGAGAGAGGGGGAGAGAGGGGGGGAGAGAAGGAGAGCGGGGGGGAGAGAGGGGGGAGAGGGGGAGAGGGAGTGAGGGGGGAGAGAGGGAGGGAGAGGGGGGGAGAGGGAGGGAGAGATAGGTGGAGAGAGGGGGAAAGGGAGAGAGAGGGGGAGAAAGGAAGAGAGGGGGGAGGGGGGGAAAGGGTGAGAGAGGTGGAGAGAGGGGGAAAGGGAGAGAAGAGGGAGAGAGGGAGAGGGAGAGAGGGGGAGAGAGGGGGGGAGAGAAGGAGAGAGGGGGGAGAGAGGGGGGAGAGAGGGAGAGAGGGGGGGAGAGAAGGAGAGAGGGGGGGGAGGGGGGAGAGAGGGGAAAGGGATAGGAAGAGTGTGTTGTGACAAGGTAGAGGTGGTATACAGAACATTGCCCTATTTGGTAAAAGACCAAGTCCATATTATGGAACGAACAGCTCAAATTAGAAAAGAGAAACGACAGTCCATCATTACTTTAAGACATGAAGGTTAGTCAATACAGAAAATGTCAAGCACATTATGTAGGTCAATGTAATGTCTATGCAGGTCAATGTAATGTCTATGTAGGTCTATGCAGGTCTATGTAGGCCTATGAACCCTCTATGAATGCTCTTTGTCATGTCTTACTCTCGTGACAGTATGTGCCTCTGAAGCCCTCCTGACAGTCACAGCTGAACTGTCCTCCAGCCTGGCTCCGACAGCGTCCGTGAGGCCCACACACGTTGGAGGAGATGTACCGCTCCCCTCCAGGGGTACTGTTGGATCCCACGGCAACCGTGCAGCTGTCAATCACTGTGGGGGGGGGGGGGGGGGGGGGGAGGGGGATGAAACAACCTCTGATTTGGTAAAAACCTGAGGGACGGGCCTGAACAGAGCTATGAATGCTGAGGGACGGGCCTGAACAGAGCTATGAATGCTGAGGGACGGGCCTGAACAGAGCTATGAATGCTGAGGGACGGGCCTGAACAGAGCTATGAATGCTGAGGGACGGGCCTGAACAGAGCTATGAATGCTGAGGGACGGGCCTGAACAGAGCTATGGATGCTGAGGGACGGGCCTGAACAGAGCTATGGATGCTGAGGGACGGGCCTGAACAGAGCTATGGATGCTGAGGGACGGGCCTGAACAGAGCTATGGATGCTGAGGGACGGGCCTGAACAGAGCTATGAATGCTGAGGGACGGGCCTGAACAGAGCTATGAATGCTGAGGGACGGGCCTGAACAGAGCTATGAATGCTGAGGGACGGGCCTGAGCAGAGTTATGGATGCTGAGGGACGGGCCTGAACAGAGCTATGAATGCAAGGACTGACCATCCATGATATCAACAATATAGTTATAACCATGTTATGAAGCTATACAGGACTGACCATCCATGATATCAACATTATAGTTATAACCATGTTATGAGGCTATACAGGACTGACCATCCATGATATCAACATTATGGTTATAACCATGTTATGAGGCTATACAGGACTGACCATCCATGATATCAACATTATAGTTATAACCATGTTATGAAGCTATACAGGACTGACCATCCATGATATCAACATTATAGTTATAACCATGTTATGAGGCTATACAGGACTGACCATCCATGATATCAACATTATGGTTATAACCATGTTATGAGGCTATACAGGACTGACCATCCATGATATCAACATTATAGTTATAACCATGTTATGAAGCTATACAGGACTGACCATCCATGATATCAACATTATAGTTATAACCATGTTATGAGGTTATACAGGACTGACCATCCATGATATCAACATTATAGTTATAACCATGTTATGAAGCTATACAGGACTGACCATCCATGATATCAACATTATAGTTATAACCATGTTATGAGGCTATACAGGACTGACCATCCATGATATCAACATTATAGTTATAACCATGTTATGAAGCTATACAGGACTGACCATCCATGATATCAACATTATAGTTATAACCATGTTATGAGGTTATACAGGACTGACCATTCATGATATCAACATTATAGTTATAACCATGTTATGAGGCTATACAGGACTGACCATCCATGATATCAACATTATAGTTATAACCATGTTATGAAGCTATACAGGACTGACCATCCATGATATCAACATTATAGTTATAACCATGTTATGAAGCTATACAGGACTGACCATCCATGATATCAACATTATAGTTATAACCATGTTATGAGGCTATACAGATCTGACCATCCATGATATCAACATTATAGTTATAACCATGTTATGAGGATATACAGGACTGACCATCCATGATATCAATATTATAGTTATAACCATGTTATAACCAATGTTTACAAAACACACACACATACACACACACACACACAGTCAGTAGAGATGACATGTAAGTCTTGTGTATGTGTGTTCCAGTGACAGGGAGACCGTGCGCAGGGAACAGTCGTGTCACCCCTGATTTAGCCAAGTGGGATGAGGACTGCAACACATGCCAGTGCTTTAATGGGAAGGTTGTCTGTACTCGAGTACGTATCTAAACTCTTACCTTTACCTTGTTAACAAACTATAAACTCTTACCTTTACCTTGTTAACAAACTATAAACTCTTACCTTTACCTTGTTAACAAACTATAAACTCTTACCTTTACCTTGTTAACAAACTATAAACTCTTACCTTTACCTTGTTAACAAACTATAAACTCTTACCTTTACCTAAAGTTGAAGTTTACATACACTCAGGTTGGAGTCATTAAAATGTGTTTTTCAACCACTCCACAAATGTCTTGTTAACAAACTATAGTTTTGGCAATTCGATTAGGGCATCTACTTCGTGCATGACACAAGTAATTTTTCCAACAATTGTGTACAGACAGATTATTTCACTTATGATTCACTCTATCACAATTCCAATGGGTCAGAAGTTTACATACACTAAGTTGACTGTGCCTTTAAACAGCTTGGAAAATTCCAGAAAATTATGTCATGGCTTTAGAAGCTTCTGATAGGCTAATTGACATAACTTGAGTCAATTGGAGGTGTACCTGTGGATGTATTTCAAGGCCTACCTTCAAAATCAGTGGCTCTTTGCTTGACATCATGGGAAAATCAAAAGAAATCAGCCAAGACCTCAGAATAAAATTGTAGACCTCCACAAGTCTGGTTCATACTTGGGAGCAATTTCCAAATGCCTGAAGGTACCATGTTCATCTGTACAAACAATAGTACGCAAGTATAAACACCATGAGACCACGCAGCTGTCATACCGCTCAGGAAAGAGACGCGTTCTGTCTTCTAGAGATGAACGTACTTTGGTGTGAAAAGTGCAAATCAATCCCAGAACAACAACAAAGGACCTTGTGAAGATGCTGGAGGAAACAGGTACAAAAGTATCTATATCCACAGTAAAACAAGTCCTATATCGACATAACCTGAAAGGCCACTCAGCAAGGAAGAAGTCCTTGCTCCAAAACTGCCATTAAAAAGCCAGACTACGGTTTGCAACTGCACATGGGGACAAAGATCGTACTTTTTTGGAGAAATGTCATCTGGTCTGATGAAACAAAATCAGAACTGTTTGGCCATAATGACCATCGTTATAGTTGGAGGAAAAAGGGGGAGGGTTGCAAGCTGAAGAACACCATCCCAACTGTGAAGCACGGGGGTGGCAGCATCATGTTGTGGGGGTGCTTTGCTGCAGGAGGGACTGGTGCACTTCACAAAATAGATGGCATCATGAGGGAGGAAAATGATGTGGATATATTAAAGCAACATCTCAAGACATCAGTCAGGAAGTTAAAGCTTGGTTGCAAATGGGTCTTCCAAATGGGCAATGACCCCAAGCATATTTCCAAAGTTGTGGCAAAATGGCTTAAGGACAACAATGTCAAGGTATTGGAGTGGCCATCACAAAGCCCTAACCTCAATCCTATAGCAAATGTGTGGGCAGACCTGAAAAAGTGTGTGTGAGCAAGAAGGCCTACAAACCTGACTCAGTTACACCAGCTCTGTCAGGAGGAATGAGCCAAAATTCACCCAACTTATTGTGGGGAACTTACCCGAAACGTTTGACCCAAGTTAAACAATTTAAGGCAATGCTACCCAATACTAATTGAGTGTATGTAAATTTCTGACCCACTGGGAATGTGATGAAAGAAATAAAAGCTGAAATAAATCATGCTCTCTACTATTCTTCTGACATTTCACATTCTTAAAATAAGGTGGTGATCCTAACTGACCTAAAACAGGGATTTCTTATTAGGATTAAATGTCAGGAATTGTGAAAAACTCAGGTTAATTGTATTTGCCTAAGGTGTTATGTAAACTTCCGACTTCAACTGTAGATGTATCTTAGAGGGCTGCAAAACTCTGCTACCTTTCCCCAAAAAATTCCAGGTTTTCCAGAAGTCCTCATTAGAGTTCCCAGTTGGAGGATTCCTGGATTCAGGGGGGAATTATCAGGGAGGGAGCTGGCATTTGGATTCCTGGATTCAGGGAGGGAGCTGGGATTGGGATTCCTGGATTCAGGAGGAATTATCAGGGAGGGAGCTGGGATTGGGATTCCTGGATTCAGGGGGGAATTATCAGGGAGGGAGCTGGGATTGGGATTCCTGGATTCAGGAGGAATTATCAGGGAGGGAGCTGGGATTGGGAATCCTGGATTCAGGGGGGAATTATCAGGGAGGGAGCTGGGATTGGGATTCCTGGATTCAGGGGGAATTATCAGGGAGGGAGCTGGGATTGGGATTCCTGGATTCAGAGGGGAATTATCAGGGAGGGACCTGGGATTGGGAATCCTAGAAAACCTGGCAATGTTGGGAAAGTCACTGTAATTTTTTAACCCTGGTGTCTTGAATGTGTCTTTCCTGTATCTCACATTTAGATATTTTGGTTTTACAGACGTGATGTATTGATTGATTCTTTAATTGATTGATTTCAGATGTGGTGTGGTCTTAGGTCCTGCCGAGTCAGCGGGGGGGTTAAAGGCCACGGTAGCAGAGGAGGTGGGGTCGGGTGTCTGTCTGGTCAGAGCTGTGTACCAATCAGGGAGGAGCAGTGTTTCATCCGACCGTGTCTGGGTCAGGGGGAGTGCCACCCCTCCTCTCCACCGCCCAACAAATGCCACCCCAGCTCCGGTTACCACGACAACAGCTGTGCTAACGTAACACTTACGTTCACCAAAGAGACCATGCCCAGGGTGAGTCAGAGTAGAGAGATTAATTTCCCTCTTTTCTTCCCTTCCCTGCTACCCTTCTACTCAGCAGCTCAGACACTCTCTTGCCTAGGAAGCCAGAGATTGGGTTAAGGGCTATTGGGTCACTTTCCCTTTCCTCCTCCACCTTTCTGCTCTCAGCCCAGCCGTTCGGCTCTCAGCCCAGCCGTTCGGCTCTCAGTTTAGCCGTTAGGTCCCCCTCTCTCCTCATTCTCTGGTACCCCTCTCTCCTCATCCTCTGGTCCCCCTCTCTCCTCATCCTCTGGTCCCCCTCTCTCCCTCTCCTCTGGTCCCCTTCTCTCTTCATCCTCTGGTCCCCCTCTCTCCTCATCCTCTGGTCCCCCTCGCTCCTCATCCGCTGGTCCCCCTCTCTCCTCATCCTCTCTGGTCCCCCTCTCTCCCCCTCCTCTCCAGGGTCTGAATCTTGTTTCTCATGGTCTGACAGGCTGTCATGTGCCTTTTACTGAGGAGTGGCTTCCGTCTGGCCACTCTACCATAAAGGCCTGATTGATGGAGTGCTGCAGAGATGGTTGTCCTTCTGGAAGGTTCTCCCATCTCCACAGAGGAACTTTAGAGCTCCGTCAGTGACAATCGGGTTCTTGGTCACCTCCCTGACCAAGGCCCTTCTCCCCTGATTGGTCAGTTTGGCTGGGAGGCCAGCTCTAGGAAGAGACTTGGTGGTTCCAAACTTCTTCCATTTAAGAATGATGGAGTTCACTGTGTTCTTGGGGACCTTTAATGCTGCAGAAATGTTTTGGTACCCTTCCCCAGATCTGTGCCTCGACACAATCCTGCCTCTGAGCTCTACGGACATTTCCTTCAACCTCATGGCTTGGTTTTTGCTCTGACATGCACTGTCAACTTTTGGACCTTATATAGACAGTTGTGAGCCTTACCAAATCATGTCCATGAATTTAACACAGGTTGACTCCAATCCAAAGTTAAATAAATATTAATATTGGTGATATTTACAATGTGGTTTGAATAGTTCTTCACTGGTTGACCTTTTCTTGTGGCAACAGGTCACAAATCTTGCTGCTGTGATGGCACACTGTGTTTTTTCTCCCTGTAGATATGGGAGATTATCAAGATTGGATTTGTTTTCGTATTCTTTGTGTATCTGTGTAATCTGAGGGAAATATGTGTCTCTAATATGGTCATACATTAGGCAGGAGGTTAGGAAGTGCAGCTCAGTTTCCACCTCATTTTGTGGACAGTGTGCACATAGCCTGTCTTCTCTTGAGAGCCATGTCTGCCTATGACGGCCTTTCTCAATAGCAAGGTTATGCTCACTGAGTCTGTACATAGTCAAAGCTTTCCTTACGTTTGGGTCAGTCACAGTGGTCAGGTATTCTGCCACTGTGGACTCTCTGTTTAGGGCCAAATAGCATTCTAGTTTGCTCAGTTTTTTTGTTGATTCTTTCTAATGTGTCAAGTAATTATCTTTTTGTTTTCTCATAATTTGATTGGGTCTAATTGTGCTGCTGTCCTGGGGCTCTGTGGGGTGTGTTTGTGAACAGAGCCCCAGAACCAGCTTGCTTAAGGGACTCTTCTCCAGGTCTTTTCTCTGTAGGTTATGGCTCTGTGGTGGAATGTGTGAGCATCGTTTCCTTTTAGGTGGTTGTAGAATTTAATATCTTTTTTTGTGGATTTTGTTAATTAGCGGGTATCGGCCTAATTCTGCTCTTTATGCATTATTTGGTGTTTTACATTGTACAAAGAGGATCTTTTTTCAGAATTCTGCTTGCAGAATCTTAATTTGGTGTTTGTCCAATTTGTGAATTCTTGGTTGGTGAGCGGACCTCACAACCATAAAGGGCAATGGGTTCTATTACTGATTCAAGTATTTGAGTTCTGATGTTTTTGACCATCGTTATAGTTGGAGGAAAAAGGTGGAGTCTTGCAAGCCGAAGAACACCATCCCAACCGTGAAGAACGGGGGTGGCAGCATCATGTTGTGGGGGTGCTTTGCTGCAGGAGGGACTGGTGCATTTCACAAAATAGATGTCATCATGAGGGAGGGAAAATTATGTGGATATATTGAAGCAACATCTCAAGACATCAGTCAGGAAGTTAAAGCTTGGTCGCAAAATGGGTCTTCCAAATGGACAATGACCCCAAGCATGCTTCCAAAGTTGTGGCAAAATGGCTTAAGGACAACAAAGTCAAGGTATTGGAGTGGCCATCACAAAGCCCTGACCTCAATCCCATAGATCATTTGTGGGCAGAACTGAAAAAGTGTGTGTGAGCAAGGAGGCCTACAAACCTGACTCATTTACACCAGCTCTGTCAGGAGGAATGGGACAAAATTCACCCAACTTATTGTGGGAAGCTGGTGGAAGGCCACCCGAAAAGTTTGACCCAAGTTAAACAATATAAAGGCAATGCTACCAAATACTAATTGAGTGTCTGTAAACGTCTGACCCACTGGGAATGTGATGAAAGAAATAAAAGCTGAAATAAATCATTCTCTCTACTATTATTCTGACATTTCACATTCTTCAAATAAAATGGTGATCATAACTGACCTAAGACAGGGATTTTTTACTAGGATTAAATGTCAGGAATTGTGAAAAACTGAGTTTAAATGTATTTGGCTAAGGTGTATGTAAACTTCCGACTTCAACTGTATCTGCACTCTGGCCTGTGGTGAGACAACTTCAACAGGAGATGGAGCAGGAGAGGAACAGAGCACTAGAAGAGAGGATCAGACTGCTGAAGGAGAGGTTGAGGGGGGTGGCGTGTGACAGAGAACAACCCCACTAGAGAGGTGGCCACCCCCGCAGAGAAGCCAGCATTACAGCCCACCTCAGCTCCCGACCAAAGTCTATATCTATATCTATCTATATATCTACCTATCTATCTATATATCTACCTACCTATCTATCTATATATCTATCTATATCTATCTCTATCTCTATCAATTCAATTCAAGGGGCTTTATTGGCATGGGAAACATGTGTTAACATTGCCAAAGCAAGTGAGATAGATAATATACAAAAGTGAAATAAACAATAACAATTAACAGTAAACATTACACTCACAGAAGTTACAAAACAATAAAGACATTACAAATGTCATATTACGTATATATACAGTTTTGCAACGATGTACAAATGGTTAAGGGTACACAAGGGAAAATAAATAAGCATAAATATATCTATATATCTATATCTATCTATCCATCTATCTGGTCAGAAGTAGTGTACTACAAAACATCAGGCACACCTTCCTAATATTGAGTTGCAATTCCTTGGGGTATTGACCCGACCAACCAGTGCTCCAGCACATTGGCTAACCGGGCTATCTGCATTGTGTCCCACCACCCGCCAACCCCTCTTTTTACACTGCTGCTACTCTCTGTTCATCATATATGCATAGTCACTTTAACCATATCTACATGTACATACTACTTCAATCAGCCTGACTAACCGGTGTCTGTATGTAGCCTCGCTAATTTTATAGCCTCGTATATAGACTGTCTTTTTACTGTTGTTTTATTTAATTACCTAACTATTGTTCACCTAATACATTTTTTGCACTATTGCCTGTCAGTAAGCGCATGAATAAACTTTGATTTAAAAGCCTTCACTATATCATCCTGGAATATCCAAGGCCTGAGGTCATCTGCCTTTGGGCCAAAGAGCAGGAACCTGGACTTCATCAAAGAAATTAGAAATGAGAAATACAGACATTGTCATCCAAGAAGAAACATGGTATAAGGTAGACAGACCCACTGGTTGTCCTCTAGGTTACAGAGAGCTGGTAGTCCCATCCACCAAACTACCAGGTGGGTGGTATAGAGGAGACAGACCCACTGGTTGTCCTCTAGGTTACAGAGAGCTGGTAGTCCCATCCACCACACTACCAGGTGGGTGGTATAGAGGAGACAGACCCACTGGTTGTCCTCTAGGTTACAGAGAGCTGGTAGTCCCATCCGCCAAACTACCAGGTGGGTGGTATAGAGGAGACAGACCCACTGGTTGCCCTCTAGGTTACAGAGAGCTGGTAGTCCCATCCACCAAACTACCAGGTATGAAACAGGGAAGGGACTCAGGGGGTATACTAATTTGGTATAGAGCACATCTAACTCACTCTATTAAATTAATCAAAACAGGAACCTTTTACATCTGGCTAGAAATTCAAAAGGAAATGATCTCAACAGAGAAAACAGAGACAGAGGAGGGAGAGAAGAGGAAGAGGAGGAAGAGGTAGAGAAGTGGGAAGAGGGAGACAAGGGAAGGGAGAGGGAGAAGAGGGGAAGAGAAGGGAGAGGGAGAAGGGGGAGGGAAGGGAAGGGAGAGGGAGAAGAGGGGAGGGAAGGGAGAGGGAGAAGGGGGGAGGGAAGGGAGAGGGAGAAGGGGGAGGGAAGGGAGAGAGAGAAGAGAGGAAGAGAAGGGAGAGAGAGAAGAGGGGAGGGAAGGGAGAGGGACAAGAGGGGAAGAGAAGGGAGAGGGAGAAGGGGGAGGGAAGGGAGAGGGAGAGGGAGAGGGGGGAGGGAAGGGAGAGGGGGGAGGGAAGGGAGAGGGGGGAGGGAAGGGAGAGGGAGAAGAGGGGAAGAGAAGGGAGAGGGAGAAGAGGGGAAGAGAAGGGAGAGGGAGAAGAGGGGAGGGAAGGGAGAGGGAGAAGGGGGGAAAGGAGAGGGAAAAGAGGGGAAGAGAAGGGAGAGGGAGAAGGGGGGAGGGAAGGGAGAGGGAGAAGGAGGGAAGAGAAGGGAGAGGGAAAAGAGGGGACGAGAAGGGAGAGGGAGAAGGGAAGGGAGAGGGAGAAGAGGGGAAGAGAAGGGAGAAGAGGGGAAGAGAAGGGAGAGGGAGAAGAGGGGAAGAGAAGGGAGAGGGAGAAGAGGGGAAGAGAAGGGAGAGGGAGAAGAGGGGAAGAGAAGGGAGAGGGAGAAGGTGGAGGGAAGGGAGAGGGAGAAGGGGGGAGGGAGAGGGAGAAGGGGGGAGGGAAGGGAGAGGGAGAAGAGAAGAGAGAGGGAGAAGGGGGGAGGGAAGGGAGAGGGAGAAGAGAAGGGAGAGGGAGAAGGGGGAGGGAAGGGAGAGGGAGAAGGGGGGAAGAGAAGGGAGAGGGAGAAGAGGGGAAGAGAAGGGAGAGGGAGAAGAGGGGAAGAGAAGGGAGAGGGAGAAGAGGGGAAGAGAAGGGAGAGGGAGAAGAGGGGAAGAGAAGGGAGAGGGAGAAGGTGGAGGGAAGGGAGAGGGAGAAGGGGGAGGGAGAGGGAGAAGGGGGGAGGGAAGGGAGAGGGAGAAGAGAAGAGAGAGGGAGAAGGGGGGAGGGAAGGGAGAGGGAGAAGAGAAGGGAGAGGGAGAAGGGGGAGGGAAGGGAGAGGGAGAAGGGGGGAGGGAAGGGAGAGGGAGAAGGTGGAGGGAAGGGAGAGGGAGAAGAGGGGAAGAGAAGGGAGAGGGAGAAGAGGGGAAGAGAAGGGAGAGGGAAGGGAGAGGGAGAAGGGGGAAGGGGAGGGAGAGAAGAGGAAGAGGAGGAGGAGGAAGAGGTAGAGAAGGGGGAAGAGGGAGACAAGAGGAAGTGGGAGAGAAGGGGGTACCTTTGCACGTGGTGGTGTGACAGTGGTCTTTGAGGTGAGAGCAGTTTTTTCCCTCGTAGTCTTCTGAACAGCCACAGTAGTAGTCTTTAGCCACGTTGAAGCATAGAGCCCCGTTCTGACAAGGGTTGGCGAAGCAGTAGTCTATATCCAACTTGATACAGAGAGAGACAGAGAGAGAGAGACAGAGAGAGACAGAGACAGAGAGAGATGGAGAGAGAGACCGAGAGAGAGAGACAGAGAGAGAGAGACCGAGAGAGAGACAGAGAGAGAGATATAGAGACAGAGAGACAGAGACAGAGAGACAGTAGAGAGAGACAGTAGAGAGAGAGAGAGAGAGAGAGAGAGAGAGAGAGAGAGAGACAGAGACAGAGACAGAGACAGAGACAGAGAGACAGTAGAGAGAGAGAGACAGAGAGACAGTAGGAGAGAGAGAGAGAGAGAGAGAGACAGAGACAGAGACAGAGAGACAGTAGAGAGAGACAGAGACAGAGAGACAGTAGAGAGAGAGAGAGAGAGAGAGAGAGAGAGAGAGAGAGAGAGAGAGAGAGAGAGAGAGAGACAAAGAGACAGAGAGAGTGAGACCTAATATCTAACATATCATCCCAGCCAACAGCATCCTCCGATAGGAGCCAGCCAATAACCACCCACACAGAGAGAGAAGGAAGGAGGGGAAAGAAGTCGGAGACATAATTGACTTTGAAACTTTGAGGAATGTCTCCAACACAGAGAAGCAGCCTGGAGATCAGCTTTACAAAGCCTTGACATTAAACATCAGTGAACAACAGTCATGGTGGTTGGAGGGCAGAAGGGGGAGACCGGCCAATCAAACCAGAACTAAAGCAATCTAGAGTTGTGTTCATCAGGGCATGCAATAGAAAAGGTTTTAAAACATTTTGCAACGGAAATTTTTTTCAAGTGTTTCTTTTTGGAAAATTCCAGGTAGTCCCTCCCTATTTTAGTACGTGTTCTTCTGTTTGATGCCTTAGTTAGTAAGCAGTATGTAGGAATGGGAATGGGGAAGGGTTTGAGCGTTGCACAATGCTCACTTGGCAGAAATGTCCAGAGAACCCGGCCAGACAGAGGCAGGTGAATCCGTTGACCTGGTCTTGGCATCGCCCGCCGTTCAGACAGGGAGCGCCGGCACACTCATCCACATCTCTCTCACAGTGGTCTCCAGAGTAACCCGCAGGACACACACAGCGGTACCCGTTCACCAAGTCCTGTTAGACAACCATAAAGGGTTCATTAGAGAACCATAAAGGGTTCATTAGAGAACCATAAAGGGTTCATTAGAGAACCATAAAGGGTTCATTAGAGAACCATAAAGGGTTCATTAGAGAACCATAAAGGGTTCATTGGAGACAACCATAAAGGGTTCATTAGAGAACCATACAGGGTTGGTTAGACACAACCATAAAGGGTTTATTAGAGAACCATAAAGGGCTATTTAGAGAACCATAAAGGGTTCATTAGAGAACCATAAAGGGTTTATTAGAGAACCATAAAGGGTTTATTAGAGAACCATACAGGATTCATTAGAGAGAACCATAAAGGGTTCATTAGACAACCATAAAGGGTTCATTAGAGAACCATAAAGGGTTCATTGGAGACAACCATAAAGGGTTCATTAGAGAACCATTTGGGTTCAACTAAAGCAGTATAGGATGAACAATTCCTTTAAACTTGAGGTTTAGGGGGACCCCTTTAGGCTCAATAACCGCCCCAGAGGATCCTATAGGTCATGTTACATAAGGACTTCATTAAGAGAGACAAGAGAATGGATGGTAACTACTACTCACACAGGGTGGGTCCAGCATGACTACTGTTAGACACAGGAGATACCCATAAGACAATAGAGAAGACGGGACAATAAGAAGACAATAGAGAAGACGGGACAATAACAAGACAATAGAGAAGACGGGACAATAACAAGACAATAGAGAAGACGGGACAATAACAAGACAATAGAGAAGACGGGACAATAACAAGACAATAGAGAAGACGGGACAATAACAAGACAATAGAGAAGACGGGACAATAACAAGAGAATAGAGAAGACGGGACAATAACAAGACAATAGAGAAGACGGGACAATAACAAGAGAATAGAGAAGACGGGACAATAACAAGACAATAGAGAAGACGGGACAATAACAAGAGAATAGAGAAGACGGGACAATAACAAGACAATAGAGAAGACGGGACAATAACAAGACAATAGAGAAGACGGGACAATAAGAGAATAGAGAAGACGGGACAATAACAAGACAATAGAGAAGACGGGACAATAACAAGACAATAGAGAAGACGGGACAATAACAAGACAATAGAGAAGACGGGACAATAACAAGACATTAGAGAAGACGGGACAATAACAAGACAATAGAGAAGACGGGACAATAACAAGAAAATAGAGAAGACGGGACAATAACAAGAGAATAGAGAAGACGGGACAATAACAAGACAATAGAGTAGACGGGACAATAACAAGAGAATAGAGAAGACGGGACAATAACAAGAGAATAGAGAAGACGGGACAATAACAAGAGAATAGAGAAGACGGGACAATAACAAGAGAATAGAGAAGACGGGACAATAACAAGACAATAGAGAAGACGGGACAATAACAAGAGAATAGAGAAGACGGGACAATAACAAGAGAATAGAGAAGACGGGACAATAACAAGACAATAGAGAAGACGGGACAATAACAAGACAATAGAGAAGACGGGATAATAACAAGAGAATAGAGAAGACGGGACAATAACAAGACAATAGAGAAGACGGGACAATAACAAGACAATAGAGAAGACGGGACAATAACAAGAGAATAGAGAAGACGGGACAATAACAAGACAATAGAGAAGACGGGACAATAACAAGACAATAGAGAAGACGGGACAATAACAAGACAATAGAGAAGACGGGACAATAACAAGACAATAGAGAAGACGGGACAATAACAAGACAATAGAGAAGAAGGGACAATAACAAGACAATAGAGAAGACGGGACAATAACAAGACAATCGAGAAGACGGGACAATAACAAGACAATAGAGAAGACGGGACAATAACAAGACAATAGAGAAGACGGGACAATAACAAGACAATAGAGAAGACGGGACAATAACAAGACAATAGAGAAGACGGGACAATAACAAGACAATAGAGAAGACGGGACAATAACAAGACAATAGAGAAGACGGGACAATAACAAGACAATAGAGAAGACGGGACAATAACAAGACAATAGAGAAGACGGGACAATAACAAGACATTAGAGAAGACGGGACAATAACAAGACAATAGAGAAGACGGGACAATAACAAGACAATAGAGAAGACGGGACAATAACAAGACAATAGAGAAGACGGGACAATAACAAGACAATAGAGAAGACGGGACAATAACAAGACAATAGAGAAGACGGGACAATAACAAGACAATAGAGAAGACGGGACAATAACAAGACATTAGAGAAGACGGGACAATAACAAGACAATAGAGAAGACGGGACAATAACAAGAGAATAGAGAAGACGGGACAATAACAAGACAATAGAGAAGACGGGACAATAACAAGACAATAGAGAAGACGGGACAATAACAAGACAATAGAGAAGACGGGACAATAACAAGAGAATAGAGAAGACGGGACTCCCTCGATGTCTATACCCTTCTACCTCTTATTCCCTCTCCCCTTTCCTTAGTTACCAAGCCCACTGAACCCAATGACTCCCTCTCCCTCTCTTCGCCCTGCGTGCCTCTCCCTCCCTCCCCTCTCCAACCCTCTTCCTCCCTCCCCTCTCCAACCCTCTCCCTCCCTCCCCTCTCCCTCCCTCCCCTCTCCAACCCTCTCCCTCCCTCCCCTCTCCAACCCTCTCCCTCCATTCCTCCACTCCGTTTCATTTTATTGAGGAATTCCAGACCAACTTTACAACCCAACAGGGTGTTCAGCTTCCTCTCCATCCCTCCCCTCTCCAACCCTCTCCCTCCCTCCCCCCCCTCCCCCTCCCTCCCCTCTCCAACCCTCTCCCTCCCTCTCCAACCCTCTCCCTCCCTCCCTCCCCTCTCCAACCCTCTCCCTCCCTCCCTCCCCTCTCCAACCCTCCCTCCCTCCCCTCTCCAACCCTCTCCCTCCCTCCCCTCTCCAACCCTCTCCCTCCCTCCCCTCTCCAACCCTCTCCCTCCCTCCCCTCTCCAACCCTCTCCCTCCCTCCCTCCCCTCTCCAACCCTCCCCCTCCCTCCCTCCCCTCTCCAACCCTCCCCTACCTCCCTCCCCTCTCCAACCCTCCCCTCCCTCTCCCTCCCTCCCCTCTCCAACCCTCGCCATCAACTACAGAGAGATGAACCTGGAGAAGAGTCCCCTAAGCAAGCTGGTTCTGGGGCTCTGTTCACAAACACATACACACCCACAGAGCCCCAGGACAGCAGCACAATTAGACCCAACCAAATCATGAGAAAACAAAAAGATAATTACTTGACACATTGGAAAGAATTAACAAAAAAACTGAGCAAACTAGAATGCTATTGGGCCTAAACAGAGAGGACACAGCGGCAGAATACCTGACCACTGTGACTGACCCAAACTTAAGGAAAGCTGTGACTATATACAGACTCAGTGAGCATAGCCTTGCTATTGAGAAAGGCCGCCGTAGGCAGACATGGCTCTCAAGAGAAGACAGGCTATGCGCTCACTGCCCACAAAATGAGGTGGAAACTGAGCTGCACTTCCTAACCTCCTGCCAAATGTATGACCATATTAGAGACACATATTTCCCTCAGATTACACAGACCCACAAAGAATACGAAAACAAACCCAGTTTTGATAAACTCCCATATCTACTGGGTGAAATACCAGTGTGCCATCACAGCAGCAAGATTTGTGACCTGTTGCCACGAGAAAAGGTCAACCAGTGAAGAACAAACACCATTGTAAATACAACCCATATTTACGTTGATTTATTTTGTAATGTTTAATGTTCATTTTTATTGTTTATTTCACTTTTGTATACTATCTACTTCACTTGCTTTGGCAATGTTAACATATGTTTCCCATGACAATAAAGCCGCTTGAATTGAAATGAATTGTAGAGAGAGCTAGAGATGCAGAGAGGGAGAGACAACGTACCATGCAGATTCCTCCGTGGTGGCACTGGTCTTTACAGTCGTTGAGATCTACACAGGAAAACAAAGATGATGTATCAGCTGTTATCTACTAGCACGTATTAAACAAGATAATCAAGACACACAGGAAACCAAAGATGACGTATCAGCTGTTATCGACTAGCACGTATTAAACAAGATAATCAAGATACACAGGAAACCAAAGATGATGTATCAGCTGTTATCTACTAGCACATATTAAACAAGATAATCAAGATGCACAGGAAACCAAAGATGATGTATCAGCTGTTATCTACTAGCACGTATTAAACAAGATAATCAAGATACACAGGAAAACAAAGATGACGTATCAGCTGTTATCGACTAGCACGTATTAAACAAGATAATCAAGATACACAGGAAACCAAATATGATGTATCAGCTGTTATTTACTAGCACGTATTAAACAAGATAATCAAGATACACAGGAAAACAAAGATGATGTATCAGCTGTTATCTATTAGCACGTATTAAACAAGATAATCAAGATACACAGGAAACCAAAGATGATGTATCAGCTGTTATCTACTAGCACGTATTAAACAAGATAATCAAGATACACAGGAAAACAAAGATGAAGTATCAGCTGTTATCTAATAGCACATATTAAACAAGATAATCAAGATACACAGGAAACCAAATATGATGTATCAGCTGTTATCTACTAGCACGTATTAAACAAGATAATCAAGATACACAGGAAAACAAAGATGACGTATCAGCTGTTATCGACTAGCACGTATTAAACAAGATAATCAAGATACACAGGAAACCAAAGATGATGTATCAGCTGTTATCTACTAGCACGTATTAAACAAGATAATCAAGATACACAGGAAAACAAAGATGATGTATCAGCTGTTATCGACTAGCACGTATTAAACAAGATAATCAAGATACACAGGAAACCAAAGATGATGTATCAGCTGCTATCTATTAGCACGTATTAAACAAGATAATCAAGATACACAGGAAAACAAAGATGAAGTATCAGCTGTTATCTAATAGCACGTATTAAACAAGATAATCAAGATACACAGGAAAACAAAGATGATGTATCAGCTGTTATTTACTAGCACGTATTAAAGAAGATAATCAAGATACACAGGAAAACAAAGATGACGTATCAGCTGTTATCGACTAGCACGTATTAAACAAGATAATCAAGATACACAGGAAACCAAAGATGATGTATCAGCTGTTATCGACTAGCACGTATTAAACAAGATAATCAAGATACACAGGAAACCAAAGATGATGTATCAGCTGTTATTTACTAGCACGTATTAAAGAAGATAATCAAGATACACAGGAAACCAAAGATGATGTATCAGCTGTTATCTACTACCACGTATTAAACAAGATAATCAAGATACACAGGAAACCAAAGATGATGTATCAGCTGTTATCTACGAGCACGTATTAAACAAGATAATCAACTTTGTCTGTGATAATGTAGTAATGAATTGTTCACCCTCCGTGAAATTAAGTGCCTCCCCCCTTAAAGGAATCATCCCATTCCTTATGTAGTGTCCTACCACCCTGTGAATCCTAGTCCTTACGTATTGTCCTACCACCCTGTGAATCCTAGTCCTTATGTAGTGTCCTACTACCCTGTGAATCCTAGTACTTATGTAGTACCCTACTACCCTATGAATCCTAGTCCTTATGTAGTGCCCTACTACCCTGTGAATCCTAGTCCTTATGTAGTGCCCAACCACCCTGTGAATGCTAGTCCTTATGTAGTGTCCTACTACCCTGTGAATCCTAGTCCTTATGTAGTGCCCTACTACCCTGTGAATCCT
Organism: Oncorhynchus mykiss; assembly: GCF_057628025.1. Lineage (NCBI taxonomy): Eukaryota > Metazoa > Chordata > Actinopteri > Salmoniformes > Salmonidae > Oncorhynchus > Oncorhynchus mykiss. The sequence continues at coordinate 50,062,281 of NC_143041.1, read as the reverse complement.
AGTCTTTATGTAGTGCCCTACCACCCTGTGAATCCTAGTCCTTATGTAGTGCCCTACTATCCTGTGAATCCTAGTCCTTATGTAGTGCCCTACCACCCTGTGAATCCTAGTCCTTATGTAGTGTCCTACCACCCTGTGAATCCTAGTCCTTATGTAGTGCCCTACTACCCTGTGAATCCTAGTCCTTGTGTAGTGCCCTACTACCGTGTGAATCCTAGTCCTTATGTAGTGCCCTACCACCCTGTGAATGCTAGTCCTTATGTAGTGCCCTACCACCCTGTGAATCCTAGTCCTTATGTAGTTCCCTACTACCCTGTGATTCCTAGTCCTTATGTAGTGCCCTACTACCCTGTGAATCCTAGTCCTTATGTAGTGCCCTACCACCCTGTGAATCCTAGTCCTTATGTAGTGTCCTATCACCCTGTGAATCCTAGTCCTTATGTAGTGTCCTACCACCCTGTGAATCCTAATGTAGTGCCCTACTACCCTGTGAATCCTAGTCCTTATGTAGCGCCCTACTACCCTGTGAATCCTAGTCCTTATGTAGTGCCCTACTACCCTGTGAATGCTAGTCCTTATGTAGTGCCCTACTACAGGTGTTATAGAGCCCCAGAGACAGGTGTTCTAGAGCTACAAAGACAGGTGGTCTAGAGCTACAGAGACAGGTGTCCTTGAGCCCCAGAGACAGGTGTTCTAGAGCTACAGAGACAGGTGTCCTTGAGCTACAGAGGCAGGTGTTCTAGACCTACAGAGACAGGTGTTCTAGAGCTACAGAGACAGGTGTTCTAGAGCTACAGAGACAGCTGTTCTAGAGCTACAGAGACAGGTGTTCTAGAGCTACAGAGACAGGTGTTCTAGAGCTACAGAGCCAGGTGTTCTAGAGCTACAGAGACAGGTGTTCTAGAGCTACAGAGACAGGTGTTCTAGAGCTACAGAGACAGGTGTTCTAGAGCTACAGAGACAGGTGTTCTAGAGCTACAGAGACAGGTGTTCTAGAGCTACAGAGCTGCAGCTAAACAGAACAGTCTCAGTTCTACTCACTGATGTCACAGTTCAGCCCTGTCCAACCAGCGTCACACTCGCAGAAGTATCCACCAATCAGGTTGCGGCAGGAGTTGGCGTTGACACAGGGCTTGCTGTCGCATTCGTTGGCATCTGGAGAGGAGGCGGATTAATAACACAGCATGGTTAGAGTGAAGACAGATAATCATTATGAGTCCACTTCCTACACTCAATGTTCATAAAGTACTATGTTAAAGTCAAAGACACAGTGAATGAAGGCAATAGAGATATCCAACTGAGAAAACGAGGTTGTAGAGGAGTAGAAATAAGAGAAGAGAGAGAGGAGAGAGAGACAGAGGGAGAGAGAGAGGGAGACAGAGAGAGACAGAGGGAGAGAGAGAGAGAGAGAGGGGGGGGGAGAGGGAGAGAGAGGGAGACAGAGGGAGAGGGAGAGAGAGACAGAAGGAGAGAGACAGAGGGAGACAGAGGAAGAGGGAGAGAGAGAGAGAGAGAGAGAGAGAGAGAGAGAGACAGAGAATGTGTGTATCTCACCTATGCGACAGGTCTTGCCGGTCCACTGAGGAGGACAGTGACACTTATAACCATGAACCAGATCCTGACAGGTCCCACCGTGGTTACAGGGGTTAGGAGAGCACTCATCAACATCTAGCAGACAGGGAAGATACATTAATGGACTGCCGTGTGTGTGAGTGTGTGTGTGTGTGTGTGTGTGTGTGTGTGTGTGTGTGTATATATACAGACTTACTGATGCTACAGGAGGGTCCGCTCCAACCCGCTCCACATACACACCCATAACCCTGACTGGTCTCGACACAGCTCCCTCCATTAGAGCAGGGGTTGGACAGACACGCATGCTCTGCTGTGGAGGGAAGACACACAGGGTTAAAGACACATGCTGGGAGAGACTGACTGGCCAATGAGAGCAGAGAAAACCTGGGAGAGGAGAGGACCTGGGAGCAGAGAGGACCTGGGAGCAGAAAGGACCTGGGAGCAGAGAGGACCTGGGAGCAGAGCTGACCTGGGAGAGGAGAGGACCTGGGAGCAGAGAGGACCTGGAAGCAGAGAGGACCTGGAAGCAGAGAGGACCTGGGAACAGAGAGGACCTGGGAGCAGATAGGACCTAGGAGCAGAGAGGACCTGGGAGCAGAGAGGATCTGGGAGAGGAGAGGACCTGGGAGGAGAGAGGATCTGGGAGAGGAGAGGACCTGGGAGGAGAGAGGACCTGGGAGAGGAGAGGACCTGGGAGCAGAGAGGACCCTTGTATACCCCCCCCACACCTACTGAATCCACTCAGCCAATAAATACACCCCCCTACGCCCCCAGAATCCACTCAGCCAATCAGTACACCCCCCCACGCCCCCTGAATCCATTCAGCCAATCAGTACACCCCCCCTACGCTCCCTGAATCCATTCGGCCAATCAGTACACCCCCCTACGCTCCCTGAATCCATTCAGCCAATCAGTACACCCCCCTACGCTCCCTGAATCCATTCAGCCTATCAGTACACCCCCATACGCCCCCTGAATCCATTCAGCCAATCAGTACACCCCCATACGCCCCCTGAATCCATTCAGCCAATCAGTACTCCCCACTACCATTGTGTCATCATAATGCTTTAGCAAATGTACATTACACCAGGAGCATTGGTAGACAATGTAAGTAACTTAATGTATATCCCTCTAACTGTCTCAATGCCTCTGCTGATCCTACAGCTGTGGTACATAGCAATCATGTGTCTATGAACCATGTTTATACTGTTAGCACTGAGGTGGTGTGTCCTATAGGAAGACCACTGTTAGCACTGAGGTGGTGTGTCCTAGTAGGAAGACCACTGTTAACACTGAGGTGGTGTGTCCTAATAGGAAGACCACTGTTAACACTGAGGTGGTGTGTCCTATAGGAAGACCACTGTTAGCACTGAGGTGGTGTGTCCTATAGGAAGACCACTGTTAACACTGAGGAGGTGTGTCCCAGTAGGAAGACCACTGTTAACACTGAGGTGGTGTGTCCTATAGGAAGACCACAGTTAACACTGAGGTGGTGTGTCCTATAGGAAGACCAATGTTAACACTGAGGTGGTGTGTCCCAGTAGGAAGACCACTGTTAACACTGAGGTGGTGTGTCCTATAAGAAGACCACAGTTAACACTGAGGTGGTGTGTCCTATAGGAAGACCACTGTTAACACTGAGGTGGTGTGTCCTAGTAGGAAGACCACAGTTAACACTGAGGTGGTGTGTCCTAGTAGGAAGACCACTGTTAACACTGAGGTGGTGTGTCCTATAGGAAGACCACTGTTAGCACTGAGGTGGTGTGTCCTAGTAGGAAGACCAATGTTAACACTGAGGTGGTGTGTCCTAGTAGGAAGACCAATGTTAACACTGAGGTGGTGTGTCCTAGAAGGAAGACCACTGTTAACACTGAGGTGGTGTGTCCTAGTGGGAAGACCACTGTTAACACTGAGGTGGTGTGTCCTAGTAGGAAGACCACAGTTAACACTGAGGTGGTGTGTCCTAGTAGGAAGACCACTGTTAACACTGAGGTGGTGTGTCCTATAGGAAGACCACTGTTAACACTGAGGAGGTGTGTCCTAGTAGGAAGACCAATGTTAACACTGAGGTGGTGTGTCCTAGTAGGAAGACCAATGTTAACACTGAGGTGGTGTGTCCTATTGGAAGACCACTGTTAACACTGAGGTGGTGTGTCCTAGTAGGAAGACCACTGTTAACACTGAGGTGGTGTGTCCTAGTAGGAAGACCACTGTTAACCCTGAGGTGGTGTGCCCTAGTAGGAAGACCACTGTTAACACTGAGGGGGTGTGTCCTAGTAGGAAGACCACTGTTAACACTGAGGTGGTGTGTCCTAGTAGGAAGACCACTGTTAACATTGAGGTGGTGTGTCCTATTGGAAGACCACTGTTAACACAGAGGTGGTGTGTCCTAGTAGGAAGACCAATGTTAACACTGAGGTGGTGTGTCCTAGTAGGAAGACCAATGTTAACACTGAGGTGGTGTGTCCTATAGGACGACCACTGTTAGCACTGAGGTTGTGTGTCCTATAGGACGACCACTGTTAACACTGAGGTGGTGTGTCCTAGTAGGAAGACCACTGAGGTGGTGTGTCCTAGTAGGAAGACCACTGTTAGCACTGAGGTTGTGTGTCCTATAGGAAGACCACTGTTAACACTGAGGAGGTGTGTCCTATAGGAAGACCACTGTTAACACTGAGGAGGTGTGTCCTAGTAGGAAGACCAATGTTAACACTGAGGTGGTGTGTCCTAGTAGGAAGACCAATGTTAACACTGAGGTGGTGTGTCCTAGAAGGAAGACCACTGTTAACACTGAGGTGGTGTGTCCTATAGGAAGACCACTGTTAACACTGAGGTGGTGTGTCCTAGTAGGAAGACCACTGTTAACACTGAGGTGGTGTGTCCTAGTAGGAAGACCACTGTTAACACTGAGGTGGTGTGTCCTATTGGAAGACCACTGTTAACACTGAGGTGGTGTGTCCTAGTAGGACGACCACTGTTAACACTGAGGTGGTTTGTCCTAGTAGGAAGACCACTGAGGTGGTGTGTCCTAGTAGGAAGACCACTGTTAGCACTGAGGTTGTGTGTCCTATAGGAAGACCACTGTTAACACTGAGGAGGTGTGTCCTAGTAGGAAGACCAATGTTAACACTGAGGTGGTGTGTCCTAGTAGGAAGACCAATGTTAACACTGAGGTGGTGTGTCCTATAGGACGACCACTGTTAACACTGAGGTGGTGTGTCCTATAGGAAGACCACTGTTAACACTGAGGTGGTGTGTCCTATAGGAAGACCACTGTTAACACTGAGGTGGTGTGTCCCAGTAGGAAGACCACTGTTAACACTGAGGTGGTGTGTCCTAGTAGGAAGACCACAGTTAAGACTGAGGTGGTGTGTCCCAGTAGGAAGACCACTGTTAACACTGAGGTGGTGTGTCCTATAGGAAGACCACTGTTAACACTGAGGTGGTGTGTCCCAGTAGGAAGACCACTGTTAACACTGAGGTGGTGTGTCCTAGTAGGAAGACCACTGTTAACACTGAGGTGGTGTGTCCCAGTAGGAAGACCACTGTTAACACTGAGGTGGTGTGTCCTAGTAGGAAGACCACTGTTAACACTGAGGAGGTGTGTCCTAGTAGGAAGACCAATGTTAACACTGAGGTGGTGTGTCCTAGTAGGAAGACCAATGTTAACACTGAGGTGGTGTGTCCTAGAAGGAAGACCACTGTTAACACTGAGGTGGTGTGTCCTAGTAGGGAGACCACTGTTAACACTGAGGTGGTGTGTCCTATTGGAAGACCACTGTTAACACTGAGGTGGTGTGTCCTAGTAGGAAGACCACTGTTAACACTGAGGTGGTGTGTCCTATAGGACGACCACTGTTAGCACTGAGGTTGTGTGTCCTATAGGACGACCACTGTTAACACTGAGGTGGTGTGTCCTAGTAGGAAGACCACTGAGGTGGTGTGTCCTAGTAGGAAGACCACTGTTAGCACTGAGGTTGTGTGTCCTATAGGAAGACCACTGTTAACACTGAGGAGGTGTGTCCTAGTAGGAAGACCAATGTTAACACTGAGGTGGTGTGTCCTAGTAGGAAGACCAATGTTAACACTGAGGTGGTGTGTCCTAGAAGGAAGACCACTGTTAACACTGAGGTGGTGTGTCCTAGTAGGAAGACCACTGTTAACACTGAGGTGGTGTGTCCTATTGGAAGACCACTGTTAACACTGAGGTGGTGTGTCCTAGAAGGAAGACCACTGTTAACACTGAGGTGGTGTGTCCTATAGGAAGACCACTGTTAACACTGAGGTGGTGTGTCCTAGTAGGAAGACCACTGTTAACACTGAGGTGGTGTGTCCTAGTAGGAAGACCACTGTTAACACTGAGGTGGTGTGTCCTATTGGAAGACCACTGTTAACACTGAGGTGGTGTGTCCTAGTAGGACGACCACTGTTAACACTGAGGTGGTTTGTCCTAGTAGGAAGACCACTGAGGTGGTGTGTCCTAGTAGGAAGACCACTGTTAGCACTGAGGTTGTGTGTCCTATAGGAAGACCACTGTTAACACTGAGGAGGTGTGTCCTAGTAGGAAGACCAATGTTAACACTGAGGTGGTGTGTCCTAGTAGGAAGACCAATGTTAACACTGAGGTGGTGTGTCCTATAGGACGACCACTGTTAACACTGAGGTGGTGTGTCCTATAGGAAGACCACTGTTAACACTGAGGTGGTGTGTCCTATAGGAAGACCACTGTTAACACTGAGGTGGTGTGTCCCAGTAGGAAGACCACTGTTAACACTGAGGTGGTGTGTCCTAGTAGGAAGACCACAGTTAAGACTGAGGTGGTGTGTCCCAGTAGGAAGACCACTGTTAACACTGAGGTGGTGTGTCCTATAGGAAGACCACTGTTAACACTGAGGTGGTGTGTCCCAGTAGGAAGACCACTGTTAACACTGAGGTGGTGTGTCCTAGTAGGAAGACCACTGTTAACACTGAGGTGGTGTGTCCCAGTAGGAAGACCACTGTTAACACTGAGGTGGTGTGTCCTAGTAGGAAGACCACTGTTAACACTGAGGAGGTGTGTCCTAGTAGGAAGACCAATGTTAACACTGAGGTGGTGTGTCCTAGTAGGAAGACCAATGTTAACACTGAGGTGGTGTGTCCTAGAAGGAAGACCACTGTTAACACTGAGGTGGTGTGTCCTAGTAGGGAGACCACTGTTAACACTGAGGTGGTGTGTCCTATTGGAAGACCACTGTTAACACTGAGGTGGTGTGTCCTAGTAGGAAGACCACTGTTAACACTGAGGTGGTGTGTCCTATAGGACGACCACTGTTAGCACTGAGGTTGTGTGTCCTATAGGACGACCACTGTTAACACTGAGGTGGTGTGTCCTAGTAGGAAGACCACTGAGGTGGTGTGTCCTAGTAGGAAGACCACTGTTAGCACTGAGGTTGTGTGTCCTATAGGAAGACCACTGTTAACACTGAGGAGGTGTGTCCTAGTAGGAAGACCAATGTTAACACTGAGGTGGTGTGTCCTAGTAGGAAGACCAATGTTAACACTGAGGTGGTGTGTCCTAGAAGGAAGACCACTGTTAACACTGAGGTGGTGTGTCCTAGTAGGAAGACCACTGTTAACACTGAGGTGGTGTGTCCTAGTAGGAAGACCACTGTTAACACTGAGGTGGTGTGTCCTATTGGAAGACCACTGTTAACACTGAGGTGGTGTGTCCTAGTAGGAAGACCACTGTTAACACTGAGGTGGTGTGTCCTAGTAGGAAGACCACTGAGGTGGTGTGTCCTAGTAGGAAGACCACTGTTAGCACTGAGGTTGTGTGTCCTATAGGAAGACCACTGTTAACACTGAGGAGGTGTGTCCTATAGGAAGACCACTGTTAACACTGAGGAGGTGTGTCCTAGTAGGAAGACCAATGTTAACACTGAGGTGGTGTGTCCTAGTAGGAAGACCAATGTTAACACTGAGGTGGTGTGTCCTAGAAGGAAGACCACTGTTAACACTGAGGTGGTGTGTCCTATAGGAAGACCACTGTTAACACTGAGGTGGTGTGTCCTAGTAGGAAGACCACTGTTAACACTGAGGTGGTGTGTCCTAGTAGGAAGACCACTGTTAACACTGAGGTGGTGTGTCCTATTGGAAGACCACTGTTAACACTGAGGTGGTGTGTCCTAATAGGACGACCACTGTTAACACTGAGGTGGTGTGTCCTAGTAGGAAGACCACTGAGGTGGTGTGTCCTAGTAGGAAGACCACTGTTAGCACTGAGGTTGTGTGTCCTATAGGAAGACCACTGTTAACACTGAGGAGGTGTGTCCTAGTAGGAAGACCAATGTTAACACTGAGGTGGTGTGTCCTAGTAGGAAGACCAATGTTAACACTGAGGTGGTGTGTCCTATAGGACGACCACTGTTAACACTGAGGTGGTGTGTCCTATAGGAAGACCACTGTTAACACTGAGGTGGTGTGTCCTATAGGAAGAACACTGTTAACACTGAGGTGGTGTGTCCCAGTAGGAAGACCACTGTTAACACTGAGGTGGTGTGTCCTAGTAGGAAGACCACAGTTAAGACTGAGGTGGTGTGTCCCAGTAGGAAGACCACTGTTAACACTGAGGTGGTGTGTCCTATAGGAAGACCACTGTTAACACTGAGGTGGTGTGTCCCAGTAGGAAGACCACTGATAACACTGAGGTGGTGTGTCCTAGTAGGAAGACCACTGTTAACACTGAGGTGGTGTGTCCCAGTAGGAAGACCACTGTTAACACTGAGGTGGTGTGTCCTAGTAGGAAGACCACTGTTAACACTGAGGTGGTGTGTCCCAGTAGGAAGACCACTGTTAACACTCAGGTGGTGTGTCCTAGTAGGAAGACCACTGTTAACACTGAGGTGGTGTGTCCCAGTAGGAAGACCACTGTTAACACTGAGGTGGTGTGTCCCAGTAGGAAGACCACTGTTAACACTCAGGTGGTGTGCCCTAGTAGGAAGACCACTGTTAACACTGAGGTGGTGTGTCCCAGTAGGAAGACCACTGTTAACACTGAGGTGGTGTGTCCTATAGGAAGACCACAGTGTGCGGCTCAACCTGCACTAACATAACATGAAAATCTGCTAAACTTGAAAGCAATGAAAACAAGCAAGCATAGGGCGGCGCACAATTGACCCATCGTTATCCGGGTTTGGCCAGGGTAGGCCATCATTGTAAATAAGAATTTGTTGTCTGTGTTTTCAGGACATCCAGCAGCTAAACGGTGAGCAGCCCTCAGCATCAACCGAACCCCACGACCCACACATTTACTGAGGAAACAGAAAACCATGACCCCCCACCCATTTACTGAGGAAACAGAAAACCATGACGACCCACCCATTTACTGAGGAAACAGAAACCATGACGACCCACCCATTTACTGAGGAAACAGAAAACCATGACGACCCACCCATTTACCGAGGAAACAGAAACCATGACGACCCACCCATTTACTGAGGAAACAGAAAACCATGACGACACACCCATTTACTGAGGAAACACAGTTAACTACCCTACCCCTCAACACAGTAACTACCAAACCCTCAACAAAGTAACTACCCACCCATCAACACAGTAACTACCAAACCCTCAACAAAGTAACTACCCACCCCTCAACAAAGTACCCGCCTACCCCTCTCACAGTAACTCCCCACCCCTCAACACAGGAACTACCCACCCCTCAACACAGTAACTACCCACCCCTCTCACAGTAACTACCCCACCCCTCAACACAGTAACTACCCTACCCCTCAACACAGTAACTACCCACCCCTCTCACAGTAACTACCCCACCCCTCAACACAGTAACTGCCCTACTCCTCAACACAGTAACTACCCTACCTCTCTCACAGTAACTACCCCACCCCTCAACACAGTAACTACCCACCCCTCTCACAGTAACTACCCCACCCCTCAACACAGTAACTGCCCTACTCCTCAACACAGTAACTACCCTACCCATCAACACAGTAACTACCTACCCCTCTCACAGTAACTACCCCACCCCTCAACACAGTAACTACCCACCCCTCTCACAGTAACTACCCTACCCATCAACACAGTAACTGCCCTACCCCTCAACACAGTAACTACCCTACCCCCCTCACAGTAACTACCTATCCCTCTCACAGTTGACTCCAGAGTAGCCCTCAACACAGTAACTACCTACCCCTCTCACAGTTGAATCCAGAGTAGCCCTCAACACAGTAACTACCTACCCCTCTCACAGTTGACTCCAGAGTAGCCCTCAACACAGTAACTACCCTACCCCTCTCACAGTAACTACCTACCCCTCTCACAGTTGACTCCAGAGTAGCCCTCAACACAGTAACTACCCTACCCCTCTCACAGTAACTACCTAACCCTCTCACAGTTGACTCCAGAGTAGCCCTCAACACAGGAACTACCCTACCCCTCTCACAGTAACTACCTACCCCTCTCACAGTTGACTCCAGAGTAGCCCTCAACACAGGAACACTGGTATTTGTCAGGTCCCGTGTTGCTGCAGGTTCCCCCGTTCAGACAGGGCTGTTTGGTCCCACAGAAGTTCAGATCTGAGAGAGGGGGAGGAGAGAGTGGGGGAGGAGAGAGAGAGAGGGGAGGAGAGAGTGGGGGAGGAGAGAGAGAGAGAGAGGGAAGGAGAGAGTGGGGGAGGAGAGAGTGGGGGAGGAGAGAGTGGGGGAGGAGAGAGAGAGGGGAGGAAAGAGTGGGGGAGGAGAAAGTGGGGGAGGAGAGAGAGAGGGGAGGAGAGAGTGGGGGAGGAGAGAGAGAGGGGAGGAGAGAGAGAGGGGAGGAGAGAGTGGGGGGAGGAGAGAGTGGGGGAGGAGAGAGAGAGGGGAGGAGAGAGTGGGGGGATGAGAGAGTGGGGGAGGAGAGAGTGGGGGGATGAGAGAGAGGGGGGATGAGAGAGTGGGGGAGGAGAGAGTGGGGGGATGAGAGAGAGGGGGGATGAGAGAGTGGGGGAGGAGAGAGAGAGGGAGGAGAGAGTGGGGGGAGGAGAGAGAGAGGGAGGAGAGAGTGGGGGGAGGAGAGAGAGAGAGAGGGGAGGAGAGAGTGGGGGAGGAGAGAGAGAGGGGAGGAGAGAGAGAGGGGAGGAGGTGGCACTATGAGTAAAAGTGGCACTATGAGTAATGGTGGCACTATGAGTAATGGTGGCACTATGAGTAATGGTGACACTATGAGTAATGGTGGCACTATGAGTAATGGTGACACTATGAGTAATGGTGACACTATGCGTAATGGTGGCATTATGAGCAATGGTGGCACTATGAGTAATGGTGACACTGAGTAACTATGAGTAATGGGGGAACTATGAGTAATGGTGGCACTATGATTAATGGTGCCATTATGAGTAATGGTGTCACTATGAGTAATGGCGGCACTATGAGTAATGGTGCCATTATGAGTAATGGTGGCACTATGAGCAATGGTGCCATTATGAGTAATGGTGTCAGTATGAGTAATGGCGGCACTATGAGTAATGGTGCCATTATGAGTAATGGTGGCACTATGAGCAATGGTGCCATTATGAGTAATGGTGTCAGTATGAGTAATGGTGGCACTATGAGTAATGGTGGCAGTATGAGCAATGGTGCCATTATGAGTAATGGTGTCAGTATGAGTAATGGTGGCATTATGAGTAATGGTTGCACTATGAGTAATGGTTGCACTATGAGTAATGGGGGCACCATGAGTAATGGTGGCATTATGATTAATGGTGGCATTATGATTAATGGTGACAATATGAGTAATGGTGGCATTATGAGTAATGGTTGCACTATGAGTAATGGTTGCACTATGAGTAATGGGGGCACCATGAGTAATGGTGGCACTATGATTAATGGTGGCATTATGAGTAATGGTGGCACTATGAGTAATGTTGGTGCTATGAGTAATGGTGACAATATGAGTAATGGTGGCATTATGAGTAATGGTGGCATTATGAGTAATGGTGGCACTATGAGTAATGGTGACACTGAGTAACTATGAGTAATTGGGGCACTATGAGTAATGGTGGCACTATGATTAATGGTGGCACTATGATTAATGGTGACACTGAGTAATGGTGACACTCTGAGTAATGGTGACACTCTGAGTAATGGTGACACTCTGAGTAATGGTGACACTGAGTAATGGTGGAACTGTGAGTAATGGTGGCACTGTGAGTAACGGTGGCACTGTGAGTAACGGTGGCACTGTGAGTAACGGTGGCACTATGAGTAACGGTGGCACTATGAGTAACGGTGGCACTATGAGTAACGGTGGCACTATGAGTAACGGTGGCACTATGAGTAAAGGTGGCACTATGAGTAAAGGTGGCACTATGAGTAAAGGTGGCACTATGAGTAAAGGTGGCACTATGAGTAACGGTGGCACTATGAGTAAAGGTGGCACTATGAGTAAAGGTGGCACTATGAGTAAAGGTGGCACTATGAGTAACGGTGGCACTGTGAGTAACGGTGGCACTATGAGTAACGGTGGCACTATGAGTAACGGTGGCACTATGAGTAACGGTGGCACTATGAGTAACGGTGGCACTATGAGTAAAGGTGGCACTATGAGTAAAGGTGGCACTATGAGTAAAGGTGGCACTACTAGTAACGGTGGCACTACGAGTAAAGGTGGCACTATGAGTAAAGGTGGCACTATGAGTAATGGTTGCACTATGAGTAAAGGTGGCACTACGAGTAACGGTGGCACTATGAGTAAAGGTGGCACTATGAGTAAAGGTGGCACTACGAGTAACGGCGGCACTATGAGTAACGGAGGCACTATGAGTAATGGTGACAAGTGAAGTATTTAAGAGAATAGTTTCATTCCAACTGTACTGTAGAGAGAAAAGTGTTACTCAGTAAAACAACATTTGACAAAAGAAACATGGGAGAAAACATTGGAGGGACACTATAAAACAGGCCGGCTATGTCTGAGGAAGGGAGGTGTATGAACAAGAGACAGCAGAGAAATAAAGTGTACCTTTGTCACAGAGATGTCCTCCCCAGTTGGTATCACACAGACACTGCCATGGTTCAACACAGGTCCCATAGATACAGCCAGGGTGAGGATTACACTGGTCACAGTACTGCCCCTGCCAGCCATACAGACACCTGGAAAACACACACCAATGGTGTCACTAGGCCTTGGGGATTGAGCCCTAAACCTTTAGATCAGGTGTCCAACTCATTCCACAGAGGGCTGGGAGTGGGGCTTTTCGCACCACCCTTATACTTGATTGATTATTTAAAAAGGTCACTAATTAGTAAAGAACCTCCCTCACCTGGTTGTCTAGGTCTTAATTAAAGGAAAAACCAAAAACCTGCAGACGCTAGGCCCTCCGTGGAATGATTTTTGACACCTCTTCTTTAGATGGTTTTCAGTCTCACAGGAGTTTCCATCATCATCATTATTCTGGACTGTGGACCTAGATTCATCTTTCAAACACCCATGTGGGTTAGTATTCTCCTAAAAACCAATGAGTAGACGGGAGAGGCAGGACTTGGCCAATCTAAAATAAAACCAAGTTCGTTTTACACATGAGAGCAGTTTGGAATTAAATGATTTAATAACGTGTGTGGGGCATAAAAAGAGAAAGCGCGAGGGAGTGAAGGAGAAAACGAGGGTCAAAGTGCACACGAAAGAGCGCTTCGGTACTGTGGGGTTCTTTAATCAGTTTGTCTCAGACAGGTCGGCGCCTGTTGAGTTGTATGTAGGTTTTTGGCAATACACTGTAGATGTACAGTATGTGCTCTAGAGTCCAGATAGATAGATCTCTCAACGTTCTAATCTCTCAACGTTCTGATCTCTCAACGTTCTGATCTCTCAACGTTCTAATCTCTCAACGTTCTAATCTCTCAACGTTCTAATCTCTCAACGTTCTGATCTCTCAACGTCCTGATCTCTCAACGTTCTGATCTCTCAACGCTCTAATCTCTCAACGTTCTAATCTCTCAACGTTCTAATCTCTCAACGTTCTAATCTCTCAACGTTCTGATCTCTCAACGTTCTGATCTCTCAACGTTCTGATCTCTCAATGTTCTGATCTCTCAATGTTCTGATCTCTCAATGTTCATCTCAAAATGCACCAAATTATTTATTTATTTTCCCCCAGGGGAAGGAAAGCCTACAGGCTTTGGGCTAAGCCCCCAATATCTTCAAATCTTAGAATCTCTGGTCTGATGAAACCAAGATTCAACTCTTTGGCCTGAATGCCAAGTGTCACGTCTGGATGAAACCTGGCACCAAACCTACGGTGAAGCATGGTGGTGGCAGCATCATGCTGTGGGGATGTTTTTTAGTGGCAGGGACTGGGAGACTAGTCAGGATCGAGGCAAAAATGAACGGAGCAAAGTACAGAGAGATCCTTGATGAAAACCTGCCCCAGAGTTCTCAGGACCTCAGTCTGCGGTTCACCGTCCAACAGGACAATGACCATAAGCACACAGGGCAGCAGTTATCCTAGTGGTTAGAGCGTTGGACTTGTAACCGAAAGGTTGCGAGATCAAATTCCCGAGCTGACAAGTGGCTTCAGGATATCATTGAGTGGCCCAGACTCATGAAGCTGGTTGATAGAATGCCAAGAATGTGCCATGCTGTCATCAAGGCAAAGGGTGGCTACTTTGAAGAATCTCAAATACAAAATATATTTTGATTTGTTTAACACTTTCTTTGATTACTACATGATTCCATAAGTGTTATTTCATAGTAATGGTGTCTTCATTATTTCTAATGGTTTGTAAATGAGATTTTTCTGTTTTATTTTTAATAAATTAAAAACCTGTTTTTGCTTTGTCATCATTGGGTTTTGTGTGTAAATTGATGAGAATTTGTTTGAGAATAAGGCTGTAAAAAAGTCAAGGGGTCTGAATACTTTCCCAAGGCACTCTACACACACTCTACACACACACATTTAGCAATGATGTTTGTGTCAGAGCATTTTCAACAATGCGTGGGAAACACACAGAAGTATTTAGTGTGAACCAACACAAAACCAAAATTACAGCTGGTTCCCAAGGGGACCGTTAGCAAGGCTAAAATTAGCATTATGTGGACAGACTGTCTCTCCGTCTGTCCTCACGACACAGACATGGTTTGGCAGTAGTAAGACTACCCTTCTGTGGTAGGACCATCACTCTGCCTGCTCATCCTGTACACTACGCCGATGTCGTTGTTCTTAGCAATAGATAGTACATCATAGAGCAGAGCTCGTCAACCCTGTTCCTGGAGAGATACCCTCCTAGAGGTTTTAACTCCAACCCTGTTCCTGGAGAGATACCCTCCTGTAGGTTTTAACTCCAACCCTGTTCCTGGAGAGATACCCTCCTGTAGGTTTTAACTCCAACCCTGTTCCTGGAGAGATACCATCCTGTAGGTTTTAACTCCAACCCTGTTCCTGGAGAGAAACCCTCCTGTAGGTTTTAACTCCAACCATGTTCCTGGAGAGATACCCTCCTGGAGGTTTTCACTCCAACCCTAATCTAACACACCTGATTCTAATAATTACCTGGTTGATAAACTAGAGAGAAAACTCACAGGAGGGCAGTTCTCCAGGAAGAGGGTTGGAGAGCCCGGTCATAGATGAATACCAGACATAAATGATATATAGACAGCACACAATGAACCAAAAAAGGGGCAAAGTGCCTTGATTTTCATCAGTAACAACAAACATAGGCACAGACACAAAAATACGCACATATGATAACATACGCACTACACACACACAGATTTTGTATTGTAGATATGTGGTAATACAGTAGTGGCAATACAGTAGTGGCATGAGGGCACACAGTTAATCTGTTGTGAAGTCTGTTGTATTTAAAATTGTATAACTGCCTTAATTTTGCCGGACCCCAGGAAGAGTAGCTGCTGGGATCCATAACAAATACAAATCACTGTTCATAATGGCAGTAGCTGTAATCTCCAATACATCACTGTTCATAATGGCAGTAGCTGTAATCTCCAATACATCACTGTTCATAATGGCAGTAGCTGTAATCTCCAATACATCACTGTTCGTAATGGCAGTAGCTGTAATCTCCAATACATCACTGTTCATAATGGCAGTAGCTGTAATCTCCAATACATCACTGTTCGTAATGGCAGTAGCTGTAATCTCCAATACATCACTGTTCATAATGGCAGTAGCTGTAATCTCCAATACATCACTGTTCATAATGGCAGTAGCTGTAATCTCCAATACATCACTGTTCATAATGGCAGTAGCTGTAATCTCCAATACATCACTGTTCATAATGGCAGTAGCTGTAATCTCCAATACATCACTGTTCATAATGGCAGTAGCTGTAATCTCCAATACATCACTGTTCGTAATGGCAGTAGCTGTAATCTCCAATACATCACTGTTCATAATGGCAGTAGCTGTAATCTCCAATACATCACTGTTCGTAATGGCAGTAGCTGTAATCTCCAATACATCACTGTTCATAATGGCAGTAGCTGTAATCTCCAATACATCACTGTTCATAATGGCAGTAGCTGTAATCTCCAATACATCACTGTTCATAATGGCAGTAGCTGTAATCTCCAATACATCACTGTTCATAATGGCAGTAGCTGTATTCTCCAATACATCACTGTTCGTAATGGCAGTAGCTGTAATCTCCAATACATCACTGTTCATAATGGCAGTAGCTGTAATCTCCAATACATCACTGTTCATAATGGCAGTAGCTGTAATCTCCAATACATCACTGTTCATAATGGCAGTAGCTGTAATCTCCAATACATCACTGTTCATAATGGCAGTAGCTGTAATCTCCAATACATCACTGTTCATAATGGCAGTAGCTGTAATCTCCAATACATCACTGTTCATAATGGCAGTAGCTGTAATCTCCAATACATCACTGTTCGTAATGGCAGTAGCTGTAATCTCCAATACATCACTGTTCGTAATGGCAGTAGCTGTAATCTCCAATACATCACTGTTCATAATGGCAGTAGCTGTAATCTCCAATACATCACTGTTCATAATGGCAGTAGCAGTAATCTCCAATACATCACTGTTCATAATGGCAGTAGCTGTAATCTCCAATACATCACTGTTCATAATGGCAGTAGCTGTAATCTCCAATACATCACTGTTCGTAATGGCAGTAGCTGTAATCTCCAATACATCACTGTTCATAATGGCAGTAGCTGTAATCTCCAATACATCACTGTTCATAATGGCAGTAGCTGTAATCTCCAATACATTACTGTTCATAATGGCAGTAGCTGTAATCTCCAATACATTACTATAATAAATAATAAATAATAAACCCCAGGAAGAGTAGCTGCTGCCTTGGCAGGAACTAATGGGGATCCATAATAAACCCCATGAAGAGTAGCTGCTGACTTGGTAGGAACTAATGGGGATCCGTAATAAACCCCAGGAAGAGTAGCTGCTGCCTTGGCAGGAACTAATGGGGATCCATAATAAACCCCAGGAAGAGTAGCTGCTGCCTTGGCAGGAACTAATGGGGATCCATAATAAACCCCAGGAAGAGTAGCTGCTGCCTTGGCAGGAACTAATGGGGATCCATAATAAACCCCATGAAGAGTAGCTGCTGCCTTGGTAGGAACTAATGGGGATCCGTAATAAACCCCAGGAAGAGTAGCTGCTGCCTTGGCAGGAACTAATGGGGATCCATAATAAACCCCAGGAAGAGTAGCTGCTGCCTTGGCAGGAACTAATGGGGATCCATAATAAACCCCATGAAGAGTAGCTGCTGCCTTGGTAGGAACTAATGGGGATCCGTAATAAACCCCAGGAAGAGTAGCTGCTGCCTTGGCAGGAACTAATGGGGATCCATAATAAACCCCAGGAAGAGTAGCTGCTGCCTTGGCAGGAACTAATGGGGATCCGTAATAAACCCCAGGAAGAGTAGCTGCTGCCTTGGTAGGAACTAATGGGGATCCGTAATAAACCCCAGGAAGAGTAGCTGCTGCCTTGGCAGGAACTAATGGGGATCCATAATAAACCCCAGGAAGAGTAGCTGCTGCCTTGGCAGGAACTAATGGGGATCCATAATAAACCCCATGAAGAGTAGCTGCTGCCTTGGTAGGAACTAATGGGGATCCGTAATAAACCCCAGGAAGAGTAGCTGCTGCCTTGGCAGGAACTAATGGGGATCCATAATAAACCCCAGGAAGAGTAGCTGTTGCCTCGGCAGGAACTAATAGGGATCCATAATAAACCCCAGGAAGAGTAGCTGCTGCCTTGTCAGGAACTAATGGGGATCTATAATAAACCCAATACTATGAAGATTTGTTCTAATGTTATAGAAGGGAGGGCCAGAACAGTACAGAACATACTAACAGGCTCGGGTCGGATGCGGGCAACAGATTGTCACTATCACAGGAAGGCGGTTGTGGATGGTTATTGGTAATTGCGGGCGGGTGAACAAACATCTGACCCGAGCATCACTAACACACACAACCCACGAGGGACGAGCGAATCGGGAGATGTGATTAGCGGAGAGAGAAACAGACTGTAAAAATATAGATGGTGGTTAAGTCAACCTCTCTCTGTGATTAAAGAAGCTATTCACATCATGTATCTACTCTAGGACAACAAAAAGAGGATCCACAGTGGGACCACAGCCCTTCTGTTAACAAGGCCCTCAGTCCTTCCAGCCAAACTGTTAACAAGGCCCTCAGTCCTTCCAGCCAAACTACTACACACGGCCCTCAGTCCTTCCAGCCAAACTACTACACAAGGCCCTCAGTCCTTCCAGCCAAACTACTACACACGGCCCTCAGTCCTTCCAGCCAAACTGTTGACAAGGCCCTCAGTCCTTCCAGCCAAACTACTACACAAGGCCCTCAGTCCTTCCAGCCAAACTACTACACACGGCCCTCAGTCCTTCCAGCCAAACTACTACACACGGCCCTCAGTCCTTCCAGCCAAACTACTACACACGGCCCTCAGTCCTTCCAGCCAAACTACTACACACGGCCCTCAGTCCTTCCAGCCAAACTACTACACAAGGCCCTCAGTCCTTCCAGCCAAACTACTACACACGGCCCTCAGTCCTTCCAGCCAAACTACTACACACGGCCCTCAGTCCTTCCAGCCAAACTACTACACACGGCCCTAAGTCCTTCCAGCCAAACTACTACACACGGCCCTCAGTCCTTCCAGCCAAACTACTACACACGGCCCTCAGTCCTTCCAGCCAAACTGTTAACAAGGCCCTCAGTCCTTCCAGCCAAACTACTACACACGGCCCTCAGTCCTTCCAGCCAAACTACTACACACGGCCCTCAGTCCTTCCAGACAAACTGTTAACAAGGCCCTCAGTCCTTCCAGCCAAACTACTACACACGGCCCTCAGTCCTTCCAGCCAAACTACTACACACGGCCCTCAGTCCTTCCAGCCAAACTACTACACACGGCCCTCAGTCCTTCCAGCCAAACTACTACACACGGCCCTCAGTCCTTCCAGCCAAACTACTACACACGGCCCTCAGTCCTTCCAGCCAAACTACTACACACGGCCCTCAGTCCTTCCAGCCAAACTACTACACACGGCCCTCAGTCCTTCCAACCAAACTACTACACACGGCCCTCAGTCCTTCCAGCCAAACTACTACACTTGGCTAATATTTTTGATTTGGACTCAGTTACACTTTCAGTACTGTCCCCGTCATTTCTCAGCAGTTTAACAATCAAATTTAACACTGGCCTCTGCTCTGCTCGCTGCCCATTTCTGTTGAAGAACATCCTCTCTCCAAACTGCAGAGGGACAGGACTGTGCTTCTGAAAGAGTCCATGTCCAATGCCAGATGATACCAAGTCTGGTCTTTAGCCTAAATGATGAGTCTGGTTTTGGCTGTAGCTTACATTGTTTTCACTGTGCAGTATCATTCATCCATAGAGCAGGGCACATCAATAGATCAGATAACGTTGATGAAAGTGTCACTCCTCAATATCACAACATTTGGCAAACAAAATTGAAGGGAAACAACATTGAGGATGATTCAATGAGAATTGTGAAATGTAAAGAAGGCCACAGCATGATTTCAACCCCAGGGGTTCCCAACAGATGTTGCTGGCCTGCCTGACAGCAGGGCTTGTAGCCAGCAAAGGAAAGCACCTGCCTACAGCCATTCAGCTGGAAAGCACTAGACACTATGTTTGTGTCTGTGTTCCTGCCTGCTGTGTGCGGCAGTCATGCATTTCCCTATGGTGGGAAAGTAGCTCTTTGAGTAAATAAGAGCGCTTGCTGCAGTTTGCCTAGGCTAGTTATCTGGCTGGCAGAGTCCATCTAAACAACCTGGTGAGGTCACAACATAGACCTCTGTTAGAGGTCTGCACCCGTCTCCACTCTAAAGCCTTGGTTTGGACTGGCCGTGGTGGGCTGGATGGCCCTGGTGGGCAGGCCCTGGTGGGCTGTCTGGCCGGCCCTGGTGGGCTGTCTGGCCGGCCAGACATATATATACATATATATTTCACCCTCACCACGCTGTAACTAACATTACGCCATACTCTTGCCAATGTCAGTTAGACAAGTCTTTGCTAGCATAACAAGCTATCTTAATTCCTACCTTGTTTGCCATGGCATATAGCTCTAGCTCGCTAGGTTATCTTTCAATAATGTACCAATATGAATAGCAAAAACCTCTTGCTAGCTAACATTAGCATGCTAGCTGTCATTCAAGGGCTGACTGATCTCATAACAGTTTTCTTGCAAAAACAAAATGGTTTGATTGAGCTAAAGTGTCTGTCTACTGCAGTTCATGTGCTAGATAACTGCAACAAACCCAGATGAGCTAAACATGTCAGAATTCAGCCGTGGTCAGCTGGTGGTTGCATAGTAAGTGTCAGCAGACCAAATTCTAAACGGTCTAGAATCACTTGTAAAAACTAAGCTGGTCCGGGTTTCCTCTGTCCAAGCTCCAATTTGGTACACTTTCTACAGGGCCTTCAGAAAGCATTTACACCCTTTGACTTTTTCTACATTTTGTTGTTGTTACAGCTTCAATTTAAAATGGATTAAATTGAGATGTGTCACTGGCCTACAAACAATACCCCATAATCTTAAAGTGGAATTAGGTTTTTAGGAAAACAATTTAAAATAAAAAATGAAATGGCTGAAATGTCGAGTCAGTCTGCTTTCCAGCAGACACAGAGACAAATTCACCTTTCAGCAGGACAATAACCTAAAACACGGCCAAATATACACTGGCGTTGCTTACCAATACAATATTGAATGTTCCTGAGTGGCCGAGTTACAGTTTGGACTTAAATCAGCTCGATAAATCTATGGCGAGACTTGAAAATGGCTATCTAGCTATGATCAACAACCACCTTGACAGAGCATGAGGAATTAATAAAGAATAAAAATGGGCAGATCCAGGTGTTCAAAGCCATTAGACTGAGCCAGAAAGACAGCTGTATTCACTGCCAACGGTGATTCTAACATGTATTGACTCAGGGGTGTGAATACTTATGTAAATTAGATATTTCTGTATTTTATTTTCAATACATTTACAAAAATGTCTAAAAACATATTTTCACTTTGTCGTTATGGGGTATTGTGTGTACACGGGTGAGAAAAAAATATATTGAACCAGTTTTGAATTCAGGCTGTTACCACAACATGTGGAATGAGTCAAGGTGAAGGAAGGCAGATTAAACCATGGTGGAAACCCCCCCCAAGGCAATGTTTACACCAATCCTCTGCTTTAAAAGCAATGATGGGGAGTGTACATGTGCATAAATATAGCCACACCTAGCTAGGCACAACAACAAAGGCCAAGACAGTTGGGCCTGGAGCTGTTACAAGGGAAAGCCACACCAAGGCCGTGTTCCAAATGACACCCTAATTCCCTAAACAGTGCACGACTTCTGAGCAGGGCTCATAGGGAAATAGGGTGCAATTTGGGACTCCGTAATGGTAAAATGACATGCACACTAGCGTGCTTCTGTGGTGCAGGGAATCTCAGCCCCCCAGAGTTGACTTATATATAACTCCAGCATCCAACAGCAGCCATACCTTCTCCATCCAACAGCAGCCATACCTTCTCCATCCAACAGCAGCCATACCTTCTCCATCCAACAGCAGCCATACCTTCTCCATCCAACAGCAGCCATACCTTCTCCATCAGCTGGAGGCTTTTGTACATTGTCTGAACTTTCGGTTTTTCATGCAAAAGCTCGGCTGACTAAGATCCTGTTTTTTTTTTTACATATGGCACATAAAGTTGAGATGTGCTTCTCCTGTATCTCACAGCTTTGTGTGTGTCTCTGGGTCTCAGACTGGCTTAGTTTGGTTTACTGTTCTGTTTTGGCCACATGTAAAAGTCAAGCGTTCCTGGGAAGATCACGTTTGATCTTCTATTTAGTCGCCTTGTTTTTCCTCACGCTCTGACGTCACTAGTTTTCCTCTGCATGTTTTGGTGTGCATCCCAAAGGGCACACTGTTCTCTACATAGTGCACTACTTTAGCCAGATCCCAATAGGTCCTAGACTAAAGTAGTGCACTATATAGGGAATGGGGTTCCATTTGAGAGGCATCCTGTCATCTCTAATGGCTAAGTGGGACTGAGGTACACAACGCCCTTCTGATAACCATCTCAGCTTGGCTCTAACCCTTCTCCTTGCCTCATCAAACCAGATGTTATTGGTCACATACACGTCTTTAGCAGATGTTATTGCAGGTGTAGCAAAATGCTTGTGTTTCTAGCTCCGACAATGGAGTAATATCTAACAAGTAATATCTAACAATTTCACTTTATACACCCAATACACACAAATCTAAGTAAAGGAATACAATTAAGAATATATAAATATATGGACAAGCAGAGCGGTATAGACTAAGATACAGTAGAATATAATACAGTATGTACATATGGGATGAGTAATGTCAGAGCGGTATAGACTAAGATACAGTAGAATATAATACAGTATGTACATATGGGATGAGTAATGTCAGAGCGGTATAGACTAAGATACAGTAGAATATAATACAGTATGTACATATGGGATGAGTAATGTCAGAGCGGTATAGACTAAGAAACAGTAGAATATAATACAGTATGTACATATGGGATGAGTAATGTCAGAGCGGTATAGACTAAGAAACAGTAGAATATAATACAGTATGTACATATGGGATGAGTAATGTCAGAGCGGTATAGACTAAGAAACAGTAGAATATAATACAGTATGTACATATGGGATGAGTAATGTCAGAGCGGTATAGACTAAGAAACAGTAGAATATAATACAGTATATACATATGAGATGAGTAATGCAAGATACGTAAACACTATTAGTGAGTGGTCCATTTATTAAAGTGGACAGTGATTTCAAGTCTATCTATATAGGGCAGCAGCCTCTAAAGTGCAGGGTTGAGAAACCAGGTGGTAGCTGGCTAGTGGGGGCTATTTAACAGTCTGATGGTCTTGAGGTAAACAGCTTCTATCAGTCTCTCGGTCCCAGCTTTGATGCACCAGTACTGAACTCGCCTTCTGGATGATAGCGGGGTGAACAGGCAGTGGCTCGGGTGGATAATGTCCTTGATGATGTTTTTGGAATTCCTGTGACATCAGGTGCTGCAGGTGTCCTGGAGGGCAGGTAGTTTGCCCCCAGTGATGCGTTGGGCAGACTGCACCACCTTCTGGAGAGCCCTGGGGTTGCGGGCGGAGCAGTTGCCGTACCAAGCGGTGATACAGCCCGACAGGATGCTCTTGATGGTGCATCTGTAAAAGTGTGTGAGGGTTATAGGTGACAAGCCAAATCTCTTCAGCCTCCTGAGGTTGAGAAGCTGTTGCGCCTTCTTCACCACACTGTCTGTGTGAGTTAACCATTTCAGTTTGTCAGTAACATGTACGCCGAGGAACTTGAAGCTTTCCACCTTCTCCACTGCGGTCCCATCGATGTGGATGGGGGGGTGCTCCCTCGGCTGTTTCCTGAAGTCCACGATCATCTTTGTTTTGTTGATGTTGAGTGAGAGGTTATTTTCCTGACACCACACTCCCAGAGCCCTTAGCTCCTCCCTGTAGGCTTGTCATTGTTCATAATCAAGTCTACTACTGTTGTGTCATCTGCAAACTTGATGATTGAGTTGGAGGCGTGCTTGGCCACGTTCACGCATTAATGAACAGGGAGTACAGGAGGGGGCTGAGTACGCACCCTTGTGGGGCCACAGTGTTGAGGATCAGCGAAGTGGAGGTGTTTCATACCTTCACCATCTGGGGGCGGCCCATCAGGAAGTACAGCACCCAGTCGCACAGGGCAGGGTTCAGTCCCGGGGCCTCGAGCTAAATGATGAACTTGGAGGGTACTATGGTGTTGAATGTTGAGCTATAGTCAATCAACAGCATTCTTACATATGTATTCCTCTTGTCCACATGGGATATGGCAGTGTGATCATGATTGCATTGTCTGTGGACATATTGGGGCGGTAAACAACTTGAGGTGGGTATAGGTGGTGACAGGTAAGGTGGAGGTGGTATGATCCTTGACTAGTCTCTCAAAGCACTTCATGATGACAGAAGTGAGTGCTACAGGGCGATAGTCATTTAGTTCAGTTACCTTTGCTTCTTGGGTACAGGAAGAATGGTGTCCATCTTGAAGCATGTGGGGACAGCAGACTGGGATAGGGAGAGATTGAATATGTCCGTAAACACACCAGCCAGCTGGTCTGCGCATGCTCTGAGGAAGCGGCTAGGGATGCTTAAATGTCTTACTCACATCGGCCATGGAGAAGGAGAGCCCACAGTCCTTGGTAGGGGGCCGCGTCGGTGGCACTGTTATTCCTCAAAGCGGGCAAAGAAGGTGTTTAGTTTGTTTGAAAGCAAGACGTCGGTGCCCGCGACGTGGCTGGTTTTCCTTTTGTCGTCTGTGATCATCTGTAGACCCTGACACATACGTCTCGTGTCTGAGCCGTTGAATTGCAACTCCACTTTGTCTCTGTACTGATGTTTTGCCTGTTTGATTGCCTTACGGAGGGAATAACTACACTGTTTATATTCAGCCATATTCCCAGTCACCTTGCCATGGTTAAATGCGGTGGTTCGCCCTTTCACTTTTGGACGAATGCCGCTATCCATCCACGGTTTCTAGTTAGGGTAGGTTTTAATATTCACAGTGGGTACAACATCTCCTAAACACTTCCTGATAAACTCAGTCACAGAGTCAGCGTATAGGTCGATATTATTCTCTGAGAACATGTCCCAGTCCGAGTGATCAAAACTATCTTGAAGTGTGGATTCCGATTGGTCAGACCAGCATTGGAACAGTCCTTTTGCACGGGTACTTCATGTTTTAGTTTCTGCCTATAGGAAGGGAGAAGCAAAATGGAGTCATGGTCAGATTTGCCGAAAGGAGGGCGGGGGAGGGCCTTTATAGGCATCCCGGAAGTTGCCTATAAAAAGTATTTTGGTAGTGTGAGTACTACAGTCGATATATTCATAGAACTTCGGCATTCTTTTTCTCAAATTCTTCACGGAGAGATACTTATTCCTGTCTGCGCGATGACCTGAGAATCCAGCTGGCTGGATGGATTCGGAGAGTATATCTCGAGAGATGCATGTTTCCGTGAAGCAGAGTAGGTTACAATCCCTAAAGTCTCTCTGGAAAGAGATCCCTGAGCTCGTCAACTATGTTATCCAGAGACTGAACATTAACAAGTAATATACTCGGAAGCGGAGGGTGGTGTGCACACCTCCTAAATCGGACTAGAAGACCACTCCAAGTACCTCTCCTTCGCCGCCATTGTTTTGGGTCGGCTGCTGGAATCACTTCAATTGCCCCGGGGTGACAAAGGATCTGCTTCGGGAAAGTCGTATTCCTGGTCGTACTGCTGGTGAGTTAAGGCCGCTCTGATATCCAATAGTTCTTCCTGGCTGTATGCAACAACACAGAAATGTTTCTGGACGAACAATCTTAGGAATGAGACATAAAAAAACTAAATACTGCCAAGTTTCCTAAGAACAAGAAGCGAGGCAGCCCTCTCTGCCAACGCCATTGTCTGAAGTTATAAACAACAACATGAAACCCCTAACCCTCTCCCTCAGGCTGAATCATAAACATGAAACCACTAACCCTCTCCCTCAGGCTGTATCATAAACAACAACATGAAACCACTACCCCTCTCCCTCAGGCTGTATCATAAACAACAACATGAAACCACTACCCCTCTCCCTCAGGCTGTATCATAAACAACAACATGAAACCACTACCCCTCTCCCTCAGACTGTATCATAAACAACAACATGAAACCACTAGCTAAACAAACACACCACTTTAACACACATCCAAGACTAAATAACATACATGATCCATCTGACAAATAAGGACTGTTCTATTACAGAACCTGCGACTAATTCCAACACAGCTTGCTGGTTGGCTGGTCGGTTGGCTGGCATTTATCCCAATAGACAACCTCATACAGACAAGCTCCAAGACAAGGCTCCATCAGGCTGTTGGCTGGTCGGCTGGCTGGCATTTATCCCAATAGACAACCTCATACAGACAAGCTCCAAGCCGAGGCTCCTTCAGACTCATTTTGGAATTGCTCAGAATTCCATCTCTGTTACATTCCGTAATGTAATGGTCTATTAGGCAAAAAGTGGAACTGCACTCAATCCCTTGGCCGGCACGCAGACAGAACCATGAACAGACAGAGGGACTAGGGTTGGGTTAAATTCAGACCACCCCCATCCGTCTCTCTCTCCCTCTCCTCCATCCCTCCATCAGAGGGACTAGGGTTGGGTTAAATTCAGACCACCCCCATCCGTTCCTCCCTCTCCTCCATCCCTCCACTCGTCCCAATAATCCATCCCTCCCTCCCTCCCTCTTCCCCATCCGTCCATCCGTCCCAATCATCCCCCCCATCCCTGAGCCCTTACTATCACCCCTACACACATAACCCCTATTACCATTTTATAGAAAGCTAGAACACAGCTCCACTTATAGCCAGCTAGAACACAGCTCCGCTTATAGCCAGCTAGAACACAGCTCCGCTTATAGCCAGCTAGAACACAGCTCCACTTATAGCCAGCTAGAACACAGCTCCACTCCCTCAGACCCTATAGCCAGCTAGAACACAGCTCCACTTATAGCCAGCTAGAACACAGCTCCACTTATAGCCAGCTAGAACACAGCTCCACTTATAGCCAGCTAGAACACAGCTCCACTTATAGCCAGCTAGAACACAGCTCCACTTATAGCCAGCTAGAACACAGCTCCACTTATAGCCAGCTAGAACACAGCTCCACTTATAGCCAGCTAGAACACAGCTCCACTTATAGCCAGCTAGAACACAGCTCCACTTATAGTCAGCTAGAACACAGCTCCACTTATAGCCAGCTAGAACACAGCTCCACTTATAGCCAGCTAGAACACAGCTCCACTTATAGCCAGCTAGAACACAGCTCCACTTATAGCCAGCTAGAACACAGCTCCACTTATAGCCAGATAGAACACAGCTCCACTTGTAGCCAGCTAGAACACAGCTCCACTCCCTCAGACCCTATAGCCAGCTACAACACAGCTCCACTCCCTCAGACCCTATAGGCAGCTAGAACACAGCTCCACTCCCTCAGACCCTATAGTCAGCTAGAACACAGCTCCACTCCCTCAGACCCTATAGCCAGCTAGAACACAGCTCCACTCCCTCAGACCCTATAGCCAGCTAGAACACAGCTCCACTCCCTCAGACCCTATAGTCAGCTAGAACACAGCTCCACTCCCTCAGACCTTATAGCCAGCTAGAACACAGCTCCACTCCCTCAGACCCTATAGCCAGCTACAACACAGCTCCACTTATAGCCAGCTAGAACACAGCTCCACTCCCTCAGACCCTATAGTCAGCTAGAACACAGCTCCAGACCTGGGGATTAAGCTGCATAGCACATGATAAAATGCTGTTTGTCAAGTAATGAATCATAAATATCATGGCAGACATTGAAAATGAGAAGCAGATTCCAGTTATTCCTGGAGAGAAAGGAGGGGAGGAAAGAGTCACTTACTTGCAGTCATCTGGCTCTTTGCAGTGTCCATGTTCTGTACTGCAGCCCTGCCGACAGATAGCTGGAGGAGAGAGAGGGAGGGAAGGAGGGGTGGAGGAGGAGGGAAGGAGGGGTGGAGGAGGAGAGAGAGGGAGGGAAGGAGGGGTGGAGGAGGAGAGAGAGGGAGGGAAGGAGGGGTGGAGGAGGAGGGAGAGGGAGGGAAGGAGTGGTGGAGTGATGGAAAGAGGGGTGGAGGAGGAGGGAGAGGGAGGGAAGGAGGGGTGGAGGAGGAGGGAGAGGGAGGGAGGGAAGGAGGGGTGGAGGAGGAGGGAGAGGGAGGGAGGGAAGGAGTGGTGGAGTGATAGAGGGAGGAGGAGGGAGAGGGAGGAGGAGGAGAGAGAGGGAGGGAGGGAAGGAGGGGTGGAGGGATAAAGAGATGAGGAGGGAGAGTTGGAGAAGGGAAGGTGTTGGAGGGGTGGAGGATGTGGCGTGGGGGTAAGGGACAGGAAGAAAGCCTAAATTAGCACAAACGTCAGTAAATACCTGTTGGCAGTATTAAGTGACGTTTGTTGGCAGTTCGGCACCTAATGTCTATTGACATTTGACACACGCAAGTACAAAAGGGAGGAAGTTAATCAGCAACCTGAACATCCATCCTAGTGTTTTCATAGCCTTGTATTCCCCTTTCTCCAACATTGAAATAATCCATACCATCATCATTCTATAGCCTCCAGGCACACAGACAAACTGTCCATGTTAATCTTCCTCTCTCCGTCTCTCTCCCAGTTTACATGTGTTTTATCCATTTAACCAGAAGAAGACCCTTTTAGGTTAAAACTTTCCAGGAAGGGATCACAAGAAGCAGGAAGTAGTCCGTGTTTACATACGTGTGTTACATTCTAGTCCAGACCAGCCCTCCAGACAGGTCTTATTCCCGTTGTAGTCGCAGGTGTAGTGCCCGAAGAACTCGTCTCGGGGTCGGCAAAACTTGTTGCATCCGAAGCCATAGTAGTGCTCGTCACAGCTGACCCGGATCTGATAGTCAAACTGACCAATAGGACCGTTGTGGCTGAGCTTCTGCCACTGATGGCTGGGGTTGATCATCCCAGAGTGGGATGCCTTCTCAATCACCTGACCATCACCACCTAATGGGTCATTGATATACAATCAGTTAGAATATATAGTTAACAGGTTACTATCCTTACGAGAAAGACAGAATCACTGTTAAAAAGACTGTTAAATGCATGTCTGAGCATGTAGAGTACCCCAGTATGAGTCATAATACCCATAAAATAATAACCATAAAATACCCATAATACCTAGAAAATAATACCCATAAAATATTACCTATAATTTCCAGAAAAGAATACCCATAACATACCCATAATACCTAGAAAATAATACCCATTATACCTATAAAATAATGCCCAGAAAAGAATACCCATAAAACACTCATAATACCTAGAAAATAATACCCATTATACCTATAAAATAATAACCATAAAATACCCATAATACCTAGAAAATAATACCCATAAAATATTACCTATAATTTCCAGAAAAGAATACCCATAAAACACTCATAATACCTAGAAAATAATACCCATTATACCTATAAAATAATAACCATAAAATACCCATAATACCTAGAAAATAATACCCATAAAATATTACCTATAATTTCCAGAAAAGAATACCCATAACATACTCATAATACCTATAAAATAATACCCATTATACTTATAAAATAATAATACCCAGATAATCCCACCCACTCAGCCTCTCAGCCCATCCTACCTATCACCATAGACCACCCTCTCAGCCCATCCCACCTATGACCATAGACCACCCTCTCAGCCCATCCCACCTATCACCATAGACCACCCTCTCAGCCCATCCCACCTATCACCATAGACCACCCTCTCAGCCCATCCCACCTATGACCATAGACCACCCTCTCAGCCCATCCCACCTATCACCATAGACCACCCTCTCAGCCCATCCCACCTATGACCATAGACCACCCTCTCAGCCCATCCCACCTATCACCATAGACCACCCTCTCAGGCCATCCCACCTATGACCATAGACCACCCTCTCAGCCCATCCCACCTATGACCATAGGCCACCCTCACAGCCCATCCCACCTATCACTATAGACCACCCTCTCAGCCCATCCCACCTATCACCATAGACCACCCTCTCAGCCCATCCCACCTATCACCATAGACCACCCTCTCAGCCCATCCCACCTATCACCATAGACAACCCACTCAGACCATCCCACCTATGACCATAGACCACCCTCTCAGCCCATCCCACCTATCACCATAGACCACCCTCACAGCCCATCCCACCTATCACTATAGACCACCCTCTCAGCCCATCCCACCTATCACCATAGACCACCCTCTCAGCCCATCCCACCTATCACCATAGACCACCCTCTCATTCCATCCCACCTATCACCATAGACCACCCTCTCAGCCCATCCCACCTATCACCATAGACCACCCTCTCAGACCATCCCACATCTTTGGAGGGAGTTGAAAGTCCGTGTTGCCCAGCAACAGCCCCAAAACATCACTGCTCTAGAGGAGATCTGCATGGAGGAATGGGCCAAAATACCAGCAACAGTGTGTTGACTTACAGAAAACGTTTGACCTCTGTCATTGCCAACACAGGGTATATAACAAAGTATTGAGATCAACTTTTGTTATTGACCAAATACTTATTTTCCACCATAATTTGAAAATAAATTCATTAAAAATCCACTATGTGATCTTCTGGATTTTTTTTTCTCTCATTTTGTCTGTCATAGTTGAAGTGTACCTAGAACTAGAACTTGCACAATTGGTGGCTGACTAAATACTTTTTTGCCCCTCTGTACACATATATATATTTATACACATACAGTGCCTTGCGAAAGTATTCGGCCCCCTTGAACTTTGCGACCTTTTGCCACATTTCAGGCTTCAAACATAAAGATATGAAACTGTATTTTTTTGTGAAGAATCAACAACAAGTGGGACACAATCATGAAGTGGAACAACATTTATTGGATATTTCAAACTTTTTTAACAAATCAAAAACTGAAAAATTGGGCGTGCAAAATTATTCAGCCCCTTTACTTTCAGTGCAGCAAACTCTCTCCAGAGGTTCAGTGAGGATCTCTGAATGATCCAATGTTGACCTAAATGACTAATGATGATAAATACAATCCACCTGTGTGTAATCAAGTCTCCGTATAAATGCACCTGCACTGTGATAGTCTCAGAGGTCCGTTAAAAGCGCAGAGAGCATCATGAAGAACAAGGAACACACCAGGCAGGTCCGAGATACTGTTGTGAAGAAGTTTAAAGCCGGATTTGGATACAAAAAGATTTCCCAAGCTTTAAACATCCCAAGGAGCACTGTGCAAGCGATAATATTGAAATGGAAGGACTATCAGACCACTGCAAATCTACCAAGACCTGGCCGACCCTCTAAACTTTCAGCTCATACAAGGAGAAGACTGATCAGAGATGCAGCCAAGAGGCCCATGATCACTCTGGATGAACTGCAGAGATCTACAGCTGAGGTGGGAGACTCTGTCCATAGGACAACAATCAGTCGTATATTGCACAAATCTGGCCTTTATGGAAGAGTGGCAAGAAGAAAGCCATTTCTTAAAGATATCCATAAAAAGTGTAGTTTAAAGTTTGCCACAAGCCACCTGGGAGACACACCAAACATGTGGAAGAAGGTGCTCTGGTCAGATGAAACCAAAATTGAACTTTTTGGCAACAATGCAAAACGTTATGTTTGGCGTAAAAGCAACACAGCTGAACACACCATCCCCACTGTCAAACATGGTGGTGGCAGCATCATGGTTTGGGCCTGCTTTTCTTCAGCAGGGACAGGGAAGATGGTTCAAATTAATGGGAAGATGGATGGAGCCAAATACAGGACCATTCTGGAAGAAAACCTGATGGAGTCTGCAAAAGACCTGAGACTGGGACGGAGATTTGTCTTCCAACAAGACAATGATCCAAAACATAAAGCAAAATCTACAATGGAATGGTTCAAAAATAAACATATCCAGGTGTTAGAATGGCCAAGTCAAAGTCCAGACCTGAATCCAATCGAGAATCTGTGGAAAGAACTGAAAACTGCTGTTCACAAATGCTCTCCATCCAACCTCACTGAGCTCGAGCTGTTTTGCAAGGAGGAATGGGAAAACATTTCAGTCTCTCGATGTGCAAAACTGATAGAGACATACCCCAAGCGACTTACAGCTGTAATCGCAGCAAAAGGTGGCGCTACAAAGTTTTAACTTAAGGGGGCTGAATAATTTTGCACGCCCAATTTTTCAGTTTTTGATTTGTTAAAATAGTTTGAAATATCCAATAAATGTCGTTCCACTTCATGATTGTGTCCCACTTGTTGTTGACTCTTCACAAAAAAATACAGTTTTATATCTTTATGTTTGAAGCCTGAAATGTGGCAAAAGGTCGCAAAGTTCAAGGGGGCCGAATACTTTCGCAAGGCACTGTATATACAGCATACCACCATGCATACTGCCTGACTGGGAACCCTCCCACTGCCTGCCTCTCCCCCCCTGACTGGGGACCCTCCCACTGCCTGACTGGGGACCCTCCCACTGCCTGACTGGGGACCCTCCCACAGCCTGACTGGGGACCCTCCCACTGCCTGCCTCTCTCCCCCTGACTGGGGACCCTCCCACTGCCTGACTGGGGACCCTCCCACTGCCTGACTGGGGACCCTCCCACTGCCTGACTGGGGACCCTCCCACTGCCTGACTGGGGACCCTCCCACTGCCTGCCTCTCTCCCCCTGACTGGGGACCCTCCCACTGCCTGCCTCTCTCCCCCTGACTGGGGACCCTCCCACTGCCTGACTGGGGACCCTCCCACTGCCTGACTGGGGACCCTCCCACTGCCTGACTGGGGACAGTCCCACTGCCTGCCTCTCTCCCCCTGACTGGAGACCCTCCCACTGCCTGACTGGGGACCCTCCCACTGCCTGACTGGGGACCCTCCCACTGCCTGACTGGGAACCCTCCCACTGCCTGCCTCTCTCACACTGACTGGGGACCCTCCCACTGCCTGACTGGGGACCCTCCCACTGCCTGCCTCTCTCCCCCTGACTGGGGACACCTCCCACTGCCTGCCTCTCTCACACTGACTGGGGACCCTCCCACTGCCTGACTGGGGACCCTCCCACTGCCTACTGGGGACCCTCCCACTGCCTGCCTCTCTCCCCCTGACTGGGGACCCTCCCACTGCCTGCTTCTCTCCCCCTGACTGGGGACCCTCCCACTGCCTGCCTCTCTCTCCCTGACTGGGGACCCTCCCACTGCCTGACTGGGGACCCTCCCACTGCCTGCCTCTCTCCCCCTGACTGGGGACCCTCCCACTACCTGCCTCTCTCCCCCTGACTGGGGACCCTCCCACTGCCTGCCTCTCTCCCCCTGACTGGGGACCCTCCCACTGCCTGACTGGGGACCCTCCCACTGCCTGACTGGGGACCCTCCCACTGCCTGCCTCTCTCCCCCTGACTGGGGACCCTCCCACTGCCTGACTGGGGACCATCCCACTGCCTGCCTCTCTCCCCCTGACTGGGGACCCTCCCACTGCTTGCCTCGCTCTCCCTGACTGGGGACCCTCCCTATGCCTGACTGGGGACCCTCCCACTGTCTACCTCTCTCCCCCTGACTGGGGACCCGCCCACTGCCTGCCTCTCTCCCCCTGACTGGGGACCCTCCCACTGCCTGACTGGGGACCCTCCCACTGCCTGCCTCTCTCCCCCTGACTGGGGACCCTCCCACTGCCTGACTGGGGACCATCCCACTGCCTGCCTCTCTCCCCCTGACTGGGGACCCTCCCACTGCCTGCCTCGCTCTCCCTGACTGGGGACCCTCCCTATGCCTGACTGGGGACCCTCCCACTGCCTGCCACTCTCCCCCTGACTGGGGACCCTCCCACTGCCTGCCTCTCTCACACTGACTGGGGACCCTCCCACTGCCTGACTGGGGACCCTCCCACTGCCTACTGGGGACCCTCCCACTGCCTGCCTCTCTCCCCCTGACTGGGGACCCTCTCACTGCCTGCCTCTCTCCCCCTGACTGGGGACCCTCCCACTGCCTGCCTCGCTCTCCCTGACTGGGGACCCTCCCTATGTCTGGGGACCCTCCCTATGCCTGACTGGGGACCCTCCCACTGCCTGCCTGCCTCCCCCCTGACTGGGGACAAAGCCACACTCGCCACAGCCACCAGTAATTACAGAGTGAGACTGACACCAGAAACCACAGTCACATCCAGCCAGGACTCCTGCCAACCAACACTCAGCACTTTCTCCTACTTCACTCACTGTATTCTGTCCTTCTCATACACAGGCCACTCTCCCACACAGACACACTCGTTTGTACACACAGGCTACAAACAAGACAAGTCAAGAGTTAAGTCACACACACACAGAGAGAGAAACATGCATAAAGTCAAGTATTTACACAAGTATCTACTGGGCAAATCCTTGGTAACGGAATTACACAGTCTCAGATTGTTCACTTTAAAATGTATACACAGACTGACCCAGAGAGAGACAGACATACACACACATGTATGGTGGTATTATACATGTTGTATTGTAGATATGTAGTGGTGTAATGCTGTATTGTAGTGGTGTAATGTTGTATTGTAGTGGTGTAATGTTGTATTGTAGATATGTAGTGGTGTAATGCTGTATTGTAGTGGTGTAATGTTGTATTGTAGATATGTGGTGGTGTAATGCTGTATTGTAGTGGTGTAATGTTGTATTGTAGAGGTGTAATGTTGTATTGTAGATATGTGGTGGTGTAATGCTGTATTGTAGTGGTGTAATGTTGTATTGTAGATATGTGGTGGTGTAATGCTGTATTGTAGTGGTGTAATGTTGTATTGTAGATATGTAGTGGTGTAATGCTGTATTGTAGTGGTGTAATGTTGTATTGTAGATATGTGGTGGTGTAATGCTGTATTGTAGTGGTGTAATGTTGTATTGTAGATATGTAGTGGTGTAATGATGTATTGTAGTGGTGTAATGTTGTATTGTAGTGGTGTAATGTTGTATTGTAGATATGTAGTGGTGTAATGATGTATTGTAGTGGTGTAATGTTGTATTGTAGTGGTGTAATGTTGTATTGTAGATATGTGGTGGTGTAATGCTGTATTGTAGTGGTGTAATGTTGTATTGTAGTGGTGTAATGATGTATTGTAGTGGTGTAATGTTGTATTGTAGATATGTGGTGGTGTAATGCTGTATTGTAGTGGTGTAATGTTGTATTGTAGATATGTGGTGGTGTAATGCTGTATTGTAGTGGTGTAATGTTGTATTGTAGATATGTAGTGGTGTAATGTTGTATTGTAGTGGTGTAATGTTGTATTGTAGATATGTGGTGGTGTAATGTTGTATTGTAGTGGTGTAATGTTGTATTGTAGATATGTGGTGGTGTAATGTTGTATTGTAGTGGTGTAATGTTGTATTGTAGTGGTGTAATGTTGTATTGTAGTGGTGTAATGTTGTATTGTAGTGGTGTAATGTTGTATTGTAGATATGTGGTGGTGTAATGTTGTATTGTAGTGGTGTAATGTTGTATTGTAGTGGTGTAATGTTGTATTGTAGTGGTGTAATGTTGTATTGTAGTGGTGTAATGTTGTATTGTAGTGGTCTAATGTTGTATTGTAGATATGTGGTGGTGTAATGCTGTATTGTAGTGGTGTAATGCTGTATTGTAGTGGTGTAATGTTGTATTGTAGATATGTGGTGGTGTAATGATGTATTGTAGTGGTGTAATGTTGTATTGTAGATATGTGGTGGTGTAATGCTGTATTGTAGTGGTGTAATGTTGTATTGTAGTGGTGTAATGTTGTATTGTAGATATGTGGTGGTGTAATGCTGTATTGTAGTGGTGTAATGCTGTATTGTAGTGGTGTAATGTTGTATTGTAGATATGTGGTGGTGTAATAATGTATTGTAGTGGTGTAATGTTGTATTGTAGATATGTGGTGGTGTAATGATGTATTGTAGTGGTGTAATGTTGTATTGTAGATATGTGGTGGTGTAATGCTGTATTGTAGTGGTGTAATGTTGTATTGTAGTGGTGTAATGTTGTATTGTAGATATGTGGTGGTGTAATGCTGTATTGTAGTGGTGTAATGCTGTATTGTAGTGGTGTAATGTTGTATTGTAGATATGTGGTGGTGTAATAATGTATTGTAGTGGTGTAATGTTGTATTGTAGATATGTGGTGGTGTAATGATGTATTGTAGTGGTGTAATGTTGTATTGTAGATATGTGGTGGTGTAATGCTGCATTGTAGTGGTGTAATGTTGTATTGTAGTGGTGTAATGTTGTATTGTAGATATGTGGTGGTGTAATGCTGTATTGTAGTGGTGTAATGTTGTATTGTAGAGGTGTAATGTTGTATTGTAGATATGTAGTGGTGTAATGATGTATTGTAGTGGTGTAATGTTGTATTGTAGTGGTGTAATGTTGTATTGTAGATATGTAGTGGTGTAATGATGTATTGTAGTGGTGTAATGTTGTATTGTAGTGGTGTAATGTTGTATTGTAGATATGTAGTGGTGTAATGATGTATTGTAGTGGTGTAATGTTGTATTGTAGATATGTGGTGGTGGAATGCTGTATTGTAGTGGTGTAATGTTGTATTGTAGTGGTGTAATGATGTATTGTAGTGGTGTAATGTTGTATTGTAGATATGTAGTGGTGTAATGATGTATTGTAGTGGTGTAATGTTGTATTGTAGTGGTGTAATGTTGTATTGTAGATATGTAGTGGTGTAATGATGTATTGTAGTGGTGTAATGTTGTATTGTAGATATGTGGTGGTGTAATGTTGCATTATAGTGGTGTAATGTTGTATTGTAGTGGTGTGATGTCGTATTGTAGTGGTGTAATGTTGTATTGTAGATATGTAGTGGTGTAATGATGTATTGTAGTGGTGTAATGTTGTATTGTAGTGGTGTAATGTTGTATTGTAGTGGTGTAATGTTGTATTGTAGATATGTGGTGGTGTAATGTTGTATTGTAGTGGTGTAATGTTGTATTGTAGTGGTGTAATGTTGTATTGTAGTGGTGTGATGTTGTATTGTAGTGGTGTAATGTTGTATTGTAGTGGTGTAATGTTGTATTGTAGTGTGTGATGTTGTATTGTAGTGGTGTAATGTTGTATTGTAGTGGTGTAATGTTGTATTGTAGTGGTGTAATGTTGTATTGTAGTGGTGTAATGTTGTATTGTAGATATGTGGTGGTGTAATGTTGTATTGTAGTGGTGTAATGTTGTATTGTAGTGGTGTAATGTTGTATTGTAGTGGTGGTATTATACATGTTGTATTGTAGTGGTGTAATGTTGTATTGTAGTAGTGTAATGTTGTATTGTAGATATGTAGTGGTGTAATGTTGTATTCTAGTGGTGTAATGTTGTATTGTAGTGGTGTAATGCTGTATTGTAGTGGTGTAATGTTGTATTGTAGTGGTGTAATGTTGTATTGTAGTGGTGTAATGTTGTATTGTAGTGGTGTAATGTTGTATTGTAGTGGTGTAATGTTGTATTGTAGTGGTGTAATGTTGTATTGTAGTGGTGTGATGTTGTATTGTAGTGGTGTAATGTTGTATTGTAGTGGTGTAATGTTGTATTGTAGTGGTGTAATGTTGTATTGTAGTGGTGTAATGTTGTATTGTAGTGGTGTAATGTTGTATTGTAGTGGTGTAATGTTGCATTATAGTGGTGTAATGTTGTATTGTAGTGGTGTGATGTCGTATTGTAGTGGTGTAATGTTGTATTGTAGTGGTGTAATGTTGTATTGTAGTAGTGTAATGTTGTATTGTAGATATGTAGTGGTGTAATGTTGTATTCTAGTGGTGTAATGTTGTATTGTAGTGGTGTAATGCTGTATTGTAGTGGTGTAATGTTGTATTGTAGTGGTGTAATGTTGTATTGTAGTGGTGTAATGTTGTATTGTAGTGGTGTAATGTTGTATTGTAGATATGTGGTGGTGTAATGTTGTATTGTAGTGGTGTAATGTTGTATTGTAGTGGTGTAATGTTGTATTGTAGTGGTGTAATGTTGTATTGTAGTGGTGTAATGTTGTATTGTAGATATGTGGTGGTGTAATGTTGTATTGTAGTGGTGTAATGTTGTATTGTAGTGGTGTAATGTTGTATTGTAGTGGTGTAATGTTGTATTGTAGTGGTGTAATGTTGTATTGTAGTGGTCTAATGTTGTATTGTAGATATGTGGTGGTGTAATGCTGTATTGTAGTGGTGTAATGCTGTATTGTAGTGGTGTAATGTTGTATTGTAGATATGTGGTGGTGTAATGATGTATTGTAGTGGTGTAATGTTGTATTGTAGATATGTGGTGGTGTAATGCTGTATTGTAGTGGTGTAATGTTGTATTGTAGTGGTGTAATGTTGTATTGTAGATATGTGGTGGTGTAATGCTGTATTGTAGTGGTGTAATGCTGTATTGTAGTGGTGTAATGTTGTATTGTAGATATGTGGTGGTGTAATAATGTATTGTAGTGGTGTAATGTTGTATTGTAGATATGTGGTGGTGTAATGATGTATTGTAGTGGTGTAATGTTGTATTGTAGATATGTGGTGGTGTAATGCTGTATTGTAGTGGTGTAATGTTGTATTGTAGTGGTGTAATGTTGTATTGTAGATATGTGGTGGTGTAATGCTGTATTGTAGTGGTGTAATGCTGTATTGTAGTGGTGTAATGTTGTATTGTAGATATGTGGTGGTGTAATAATGTATTGTAGTGGTGTAATGTTGTATTGTAGATATGTGGTGGTGTAATGATGTATTGTAGTGGTGTAATGTTGTATTGTAGATATGTGGTGGTGTAATGCTGCATTGTAGTGGTGTAATGTTGTATTGTAGTGGTGTAATGTTGTATTGTAGATATGTGGTGGTGTAATGCTGTATTGTAGTGGTGTAATGTTGTATTGTAGAGGTGTAATGTTGTATTGTAGATATGTAGTGGTGTAATGATGTATTGTAGTGGTGTAATGTTGTATTGTAGTGGTGTAATGTTGTATTGTAGATATGTAGTGGTGTAATGATGTATTGTAGTGGTGTAATGTTGTATTGTAGTGGTGTAATGTTGTATTGTAGATATGTAGTGGTGTAATGATGTATTGTAGTGGTGTAATGTTGTATTGTAGATATGTGGTGGTGGAATGCTGTATTGTAGTGGTGTAATGTTGTATTGTAGTGGTGTAATGATGTATTGTAGTGGTGTAATGTTGTATTGTAGATATGTAGTGGTGTAATGATGTATTGTAGTGGTGTAATGTTGTATTGTAGTGGTGTAATGTTGTATTGTAGATATGTAGTGGTGTAATGATGTATTGTAGTGGTGTAATGTTGTATTGTAGATATGTGGTGGTGTAATGTTGCATTATAGTGGTGTAATGTTGTATTGTAGTGGTGTGATGTCGTATTGTAGTGGTGTAATGTTGTATTGTAGATATGTAGTGGTGTAATGATGTATTGTAGTGGTGTAATGTTGTATTGTAGTGGTGTAATGTTGTATTGTAGTGGTGTAATGTTGTATTGTAGATATGTGGTGGTGTAATGTTGTATTGTAGTGGTGTAATGTTGTATTGTAGTGGTGTAATGTTGTATTGTAGTGGTGTGATGTTGTATTGTAGTGGTGTAATGTTGTATTGTAGTGGTGTAATGTTGTATTGTAGTGTGTGATGTTGTATTGTAGTGGTGTAATGTTGTATTGTAGTGGTGTAATGTTGTATTGTAGTGGTGTAATGTTGTATTGTAGTGGTGTAATGTTGTATTGTAGATATGTGGTGGTGTAATGTTGTATTGTAGTGGTGTAATGTTGTATTGTAGTGGTGTAATGTTGTATTGTAGTGGTGGTATTATACATGTTGTATTGTAGTGGTGTAATGTTGTATTGTAGTAGTGTAATGTTGTATTGTAGATATGTAGTGGTGTAATGTTGTATTCTAGTGGTGTAATGTTGTATTGTAGTGGTGTAATGCTGTATTGTAGTGGTGTAATGTTGTATTGTAGTGGTGTAATGTTGTATTGTAGTGGTGTAATGTTGTATTGTAGTGGTGTAATGTTGTATTGTAGTGGTGTAATGTTGTATTGTAGTGGTGTAATGTTGTATTGTAGTGGTGTGATGTTGTATTGTAGTGGTGTAATGTTGTATTGTAGTGGTGTAATGTTGTATTGTAGTGGTGTAATGTTGTATTGTAGTGGTGTAATGTTGTATTGTAGTGGTGTAATGTTGTATTGTAGTGGTGTAATGTTGCATTATAGTGGTGTAATGTTGTATTGTAGTGGTGTGATGTCGTATTGTAGTGGTGTAATGTTGTATTGTAGTGGTGTAATGTTGTATTGTAGTAGTGTAATGTTGTATTGTAGATATGTAGTGGTGTAATGTTGTATTCTAGTGGTGTAATGTTGTATTGTAGTGGTGTAATGCTGTATTGTAGTGGTGTAATGTTGTATTGTAGTGGTGTAATGTTGTATTGTAGTGGTGTAATGTTGTATTGTAGTGGTGTAATGTTGTATTGTAGTGGTGTAATGTTGTATTGTAGTGGTGTAATGTTGTATTGTAGTGGTGTGATGTTGTATTGTAGTGGTGTAATGTTGTATTGTAGTGGTGTAATGTTGTATTGTAGTGGTGTAATGTTGTATTGTAGTGGTGTAATGTTGTATTGTAGTGGTGTAATGTTGTATTGTAGTGGTGTAATGTTGCATTATAGTGGTGTAATGTTGTATTGTAGTGGTGTGATGTCGTATTGTAGTGGTGTAATGTTGTATTGTAGTGGTGTAATGTTGTATTGTAGTGGTGTAATGTTGTATTGTAGTGGTCTGATGTTGTATTGTAGTGGTGTAATGTTGTATTGTAGTGGTGTAATGTTGCATTATAGTGGTGTAATGTTGTATTGTAGTGGTGTGATGTCGTATTGTAGTGGTGTAATGTTGTATTGTAGTGGTGTAATGTTGCATTATAGTGGTGTAATGTTGTATTGTAGTGGTGTGATGTCGTATTGTAGTGGTGTAATGTTGTATTGTAGTGGTGTAATGTTGTATTGTAGTGGTGTAATGTTGTATTGTAGTGGTCTGATGTTGTATTGTAGTGGTATTGTAGTGGTGTAATGTTGTATTGTAGTGGTGTAATGTTGTATTGTAGTGGTGTAATGTTGTATTGTAGTGGTGTAATGTTGTATTGTAGTGGTGTACTGTTGTATTGTAGATATGTGGTGGTGTAATGTTGTATTGTAGTGGTGTAATGCTGTATTGTAGTGGTGTAATGTTGTATTCTAGTGGTGTAATGTTGTAATGTAGTGGTGTAATGTTGTATTGTAGTGGTGTAATGTTGTATTGTAGTGGTGTAATGTTGTATTGTAGTGGTGTAATGTTGTATTGTAGTGGTGTAATGTTGTATTGTAGTGGTGTACTGTTGTATTGTAGATATGTGGTGGTGTAATGTTGTATTGTAGTGGTGTAATGCTGTATTGTAGTGGTGTAATGTTGTATTCTAGTGGTGTAATGTTGTATTGTAGTGGTGTAATGCTGTATTCTAGTGGTGTAATGTTGTATTGTAGTGGTGTAATGTTGTATTGTAGTGGTGTAATGTTGTATTGTAGATATGTGGTGGTGTAATGTTGTATTGTAGTGGTGTAATGTTGTATTGTAGTGGTGTAATGTTATATTGTAGATATGTGGTGGTGTAATGTTGTATTGTAGTGGTGTAATGCTGTATTGTAGTGGTGTAATGTTGTATTGTAGTGGTGTAATGCTGTATTGTAGTGGAGTAATGTTGTATTGTAGATATGTGGTGGTGTAATGCTGTATTGTAGTGGTGTAATGTTGTA
Organism: Oncorhynchus mykiss; assembly: GCF_057628025.1. Lineage (NCBI taxonomy): Eukaryota > Metazoa > Chordata > Actinopteri > Salmoniformes > Salmonidae > Oncorhynchus > Oncorhynchus mykiss. The sequence continues at coordinate 50,020,818 of NC_143041.1, read as the reverse complement.
TTGTAGTGGTGTAATGTTGTATTGTAGTGGTGTAATGTTGTATTGTAGTGGTGTATTCTAGTGGTGTAATGTTGTATTGTAGTGGTGTAATGTTGTATTGTAGTGGTGTAATGTTGTATTGTAGATATGTGGTGGTGTAATGTTGTATTGTAGTGGTGTAATGTTGTATTGTAGTGGTGTAATGTTATATTGTAGATATGTGGTGGTGTAATGTTGTATTGTAGTGGTGTAATGCTGTATTGTAGTGGTGTAATGTTGTATTGTAGTGGTGTAATGCTGTATTGTAGTGGAGTAATGTTGTATTGTAGTGGTGTAATGTTGTATTGTAGATATGTGGTGGTGTAATGCAGTATTGTAGTGGTGTAATGTTGTACTGTAGTGGTGTAATGTTGTATTGTAGTGGTGTAATGTTGTATTGTAGTGGTGTAATGCTGTATTGTAGTGGTGTAATGTTGTATTGTAGATATGTGGTGGTGTAATGTTGTATTGTAGATATGTGGTGGTGTAATGCTGTATTGTAGTGGTGTAATGTTGTATTGTAGTGGTGTAATGTTGTATTGTAGTGGTGTAATGTTGTATTGTAGTGGTGTAATGTTGTATTGTAGTGGTGTAATGTTGTATTGTAGGGGTGTAATGTTGTATTGTAGGGGTGTAATGTTGTATTGTAGTGGTGTAATGTTGTATTGTAGTGGTGTAATGTTGTATTGTAGTGGTGTAATGTTGTATTGTAGTGGTGTAATGTTGTATTGTAGTGGTGTAATGTTGTATTGTAGTGGTGTAATGTTGTATTGTAGTGGTGTAATGTTGTATTGTAGTGGTGTAATGTTGTATTGTAGTGGTGTAATGTTGTATTGTAGTGGTGTAATGTTGTATTGTAGATATGTAGTGGTGTAATGTTGTATTGTAGTGGTGTAATGTTGTATTGTAGTGGTGTAATGTTGTATTGTAGTGGTGTAATGTTGTATTGTAGTGGTGTAATGTTGTATTGTAGTGGTGTGATGTTGTATTGTAGTGGTGTAATGTTGTATTGTAGTGGTCTGATGTTGTATTGTAGTGGTGTAATGTTGTATTGTAGTGGTGTAATGCTGTATTGTAGTGGTGTAATGTTGTATTGTAGTGGTGTAATGTTGTATTGTAGTGGTGTAATGTTGTATTGTAGTGGTGTAATGTTGTATTGTAGATATGTGGTGGTGTAATGTTGTATTGTAGTGGTGTAATGTTGTATTGTAGTAGTGTAATGTTGTATTGTAGATATGTAGTGGTGTAATGTTGTATTGTATTGGTGTAATGTTGTACTGTAGTGGTGTAATGTTGTATTCTAGTAGGTGTAATGTTCTATTGTAGTGGTGTAATGTTTTATTGTAGTGGTGTAATGTTGTATTGTAGTGGTGTGATGTTGTATTGTAGTGGTGTAATGTTGTATTGTAGTGGTGTAATGTTGTATTGTAGTGGTGTGATGTTGTATTGTAGTGGTGTAATGTTGTATTGTAGTGGTGTAATGTTGTATTGTAGTGGTGTAATGTTGTATTGTAGTGGTGTAATGTTGTATTGTAGTGGTGTGATGTTGTATTGTAGTGGTGTGATGTTGTATTGTAGTGGTGTAATGTTGTATTGTAGTGGTGTAATGTTGTATTGTAGTGGTGTAATGTTGTATTGTAGTGGTGTAGTATTGTAGTGGTGTAATGTTGTATTGTAGTGGTGTAATGTTGTATTGTAGTGGTGTAATGTTGTATTGTAGTGGTGTAATGTTGTATTGTAGATATGTGGTGGTGTAATGTTGTATTGTAGTGGTGTAATGTTGTATTGTAGTGGTGTAATGTTGTATTGTAATGGTGTAATGTTGTATTGTAATGGTGTAATGTTGTGTTGTAGTGGTGTAATGTTGTGCTGTAGATATGCAGTGGTGTAATGTTGCATTATAGTGGTGTAATGTTGTATTGTAGTGGTGTAATGTTGTATTGTAGTGGTGTAATGTTGTATTGTAGATATGTAGTGGTGTAATGTTGTATTCTAGTGGTGTAATGTTGTATTGTAGTGGTGTAATGTTGTATTGTAGTGGTGTGATGTTGTATTGTAGTGGTGTAATGTTGTATTGTAGTGGTGTGATGTTGTATTGTAGATATGTGGTGGTGTAATGTTGTATTGTAGTGGTGTAATGCTGTATTGTAGTGGTGTAATGTTGTATATTAGTGGTGTAATGTTGTATTGTAGTGGTGTAATGTTGTATTGTAGTGGTGTAATGTTGTATTGTAGTGGTGTAATGTTGTATTGTAGTGGTGTAATGTTGTATTGTAGTGGTGTAATGTTGTATTGTAGTGGTGTAATGTTGTATTGTAGTGGTGTAATGTTGTATTGTAGTGGTGTAATGTTGTATTGTAGTGGTGTAATGTTGTATTGTAATGGTGTAATGTTGTATTGTAGTGGTGTAATGTTGTATTGTAGTGGTGTGATGTTGTATTGTAGTGGTGTGATGTTGTATTGTAGTGGTGTAATGTTGTATTGTAGTGGTGTAATGTTGTATTGTAGTGGTGTAATGTTGTATTGTAGTGGTGTAATGTTGTATTGTAGTGGTGTGATGTTGTATTGTAGTGGTGTGATGTTGTATTGTAGTGGTGTAATGTTGTATTGTAGTGGTGTAATGTTGTATTGTAGTGGTGTGATGTTGTATTGTAGTGGTGTAATGTTGTATTGTAGTGGTGTAATGTTGTATTGTAGTGGTGTAATGTTGTATTGTAGTGGTGTAATGTTGTATTGTAGTGGTGTAATGTTGTATTGTAGATATGTGGTGGTGTAATGTTGTATTGTAGTGGTGTAATGTTGTATTGTAGTGGTGTAATGTATTCTAGTGGTGTAATGTTGTATTCTAGTGGTGTAATGTTATATTGTAGTGGTGTAATGTTGTATTGTAGTGGTGTAATGTTGTATTCTAGTGGTGTGATGTCGTATTGTAGTGGTGTAATGTTGTATTGTAGTGGTGTAATGTTGTATTCTAGTGGTGTAATGTTGTATTCTAGTGGTGTAATGTTGTATTGTAGATATGTGGTGGTGTAATGCTGTATTGTAGTGGTGTAATGTTGTATTGTAGTGGTGTAATGTTGTATTGTAGTGGTGTAATGCTGTATTGTAGTGGTGTAATGCTGTATTGTAGTGGTGTAATGCTGTATTGTAGTGGTGTAATGTTGTATTCTAGTGGTGTAATGCTGTATTGTAGTGGTGTAATGTTGTATTGTAGTGGTGTAATGTTGTATTGTAGTGGTGTAATGTTGTATTGTAGTGGTGTAATGTTGTATTGTAGTGGTGTGATGTTGTATTGTAGTGGTGTAATGTTGTATTGTAGTGGTGTGATGTTGTATTGTAGTGGTGTGATGTTGTATTGTAGTGGTGTAATGTTGTATTGTAGTGGTGTAATGTTGTATTGTAGTGGTGTGATGTTGTATTGTAGTGGTGTAATGTTGTATTGTAGTGGTGTAATGTTGTATTGTAGTGGTGTAATGTTGTATTGTAGTGGTGTAATGTTGTATTGTAGATATGTGGTGGTGTAATGTTGTATTGTAGTGGTGTAATGTTGTATTGTAGTGGTGTAATGTTGTATTGTAGTGGTGTAATGTTGTATTGTAGTGGTGTGATGTTGTATTGTAGTGGTGTAATGTATTCTAGTGGTGTAATGTTGTATTCTAGTGGTGTAATGTTGTATTGTAGTGGTGTGATGTTGTATTGTAGTGGTGTAATGTATTCTAGTGGTGTAATGTTGTATTCTAGTGGTGTAATGTTATATTGTAGTGGTGTAATGTTGTATTGTAGTGGTGTAATGTTGTATTCTAGTGGTGTAATGTTGTATTGTAGTGGTGTAATGTCGTATTGTAGTGGTGTAATGTTGTATTGTAGTGGTGTAATGTTGTATTCTAGTGGTGTAATGTTGTATTCTAGTGGTGTAATGTTGTATTGTAGTGGTGTGATGACGTATTGTAGATATGTAGTGGTGTAATGTTGTATTGTAGCTGGCCAACACATCCAACACAGCCAACACAGTCAACACAGCCAACACACCTTACCTAGCTGGGGTCAGGGGTCATCAGAATGCTGCTAACATAACCTTTCACCTCCATCCAACGAAACCAGAGGTATTCACCAGAACCACAGCATAGACAGACACTTTAAAATGTGGGATTATGATGTTGACACTTTGCTTTTAATGCCAACCAGTGACCTCACAGGATCCAACCCAACACTGTAATGTCTCACACAATTTCCAACTCAGTCAACATGGTGCTACATAACAGTGCCATGATGAAATGTAGACAGGTTGATCTGAAACGTAAACCAACACACAAACACTACTGCACAATCTCATACACTGTACCGTGTTGGGGATTATATCGTATAGCGGGGTATTTGGAAACTGTACCGTGTTGGAGATTATACCGTATAGCGGGGTATTTGGAAACTGTACCGTGTTGGGGATTATACCGTATAGCGGGGTATTTGGAAACTGTACCGTGTTGGGGATTATACCGTATAGCGGGGTATTTGGAAACTGTACCGTGTTGGGGATTATACCGTATAGCGGGGTATTTGGAAACTGTACCGTGTTGGGGATTATACCGTATAGCGGGGTATTTGGAAACTGTACCGTGTTGGGGATTATACCGTATAGCGGGGTATTTGGAAACTGTACCGTGTTGGGGATTATACCGTATAGCGGGGTATTTGGAAACTGTACCGTGTTGGGGATTATACCGTATAGCGGGGTATTTGGAAACTGTACCGTGTTGGGGATTATACCGTATAGCGGGGTATTTGGAAACTGTACCGTGTTGGAGATTATACCGTATAGCGGGGTATTTGGAAACTGTACCGTGTTGGGGATTATACCGTATAGCGGGGTATTTGGAAACTGTACCGTGTTGGGGATTATACCGTATAGCGGGGTATTTGGAAACTGTACCGTGTTGGGGATTATACCGTATAGCGGGGTATTTGGAAACTGTACCGTGTTGGGGATTATACCGTATAGCGGGGTATTTGGAAACTGTACCGTGTTGGGGATTATACCGTATAGCGGGGTATTTGGAAACTGTACCGTGTTGGAGATTATACCGTATAGCGGGGTATTTGGAAACTGTACCGTGTTGGGGATTATACCGTATAGCGGGGTATTTGGAAACTGTACCGTGTTGGAGATTATACCGTATAGCGGGGTATTTGGAAACTGTACCGTGTTGGGGATTATACCGTATAGCGGGGTATTTGGAAACTGTACCGTGTTGGGGATTATACCGTATAGCGGGGTATTTGGAAACTGTACCGTGTTGGGGATTATACCGTATAGCGGGGTATTTGGAAACTGTACCGTGTTGGAGATTATACCGTATAGCGGGGTATTTGGAAACTGTACCGTGTTGGGGATTATACCGTATAGCGGGGTATTTGGAAACTGTACCGTGTTGGGGATTATACCGTATAGCGGGGTATTTGGAAACTGTACCGTGTTGGGGATTATACCGTATAGCGGGGTATTTGGAAACTGTACCGTGTTGGGGATTATACCGTATAGCGGGGTATTTGGAAACTGTACCGTGTTGGGGATTATACCGTATAGCGGGGTATTTGGAAACTGTACCGTGTTGGAGATTATACCGTATAGCGGGGTATTTGGAAACTGTACCGTGTTGGGGATTATACCGTATAGCGGGGTATTTGGAAACTGTACCGTGTTGGAGATTATACCGTATAGCGGGGTATTTGGAAACTGTACCGTGTTGGGGATTATACCGTATAGCGGGGTATTTGGAAACTGTACCGTGTTGGGGATTATACCGTATAGCGGGGTATTTGGAAACTGTACCGTGTTGGGGATTATACCGTATAGCGGGGTATTTGGAAACTGTACCGTGTTGGGGATTATACCGTATAGCGGGGTATTTGGAAACTGTATCGTGTTGGGGATTATACCGTATAGCGGGGTATTTGGAAACTGTACCGTGTTGGGGATTATACCGTATAGCGGGGTATTTGGAAACTGTACCGTGTTGGGGATTATACCGTATAGCGGGGTATTTGGAAACTGTACCGTGTTGGGGATTATACCGTATAGCGGGGTATTTGGAAACTGTACCGTGTTATGGATTATACCGTATAGCGGGGTATTTGGAAACTGTACCGTGTTGGAGATTATACCGTATAGCGGGGTATTTGGAAACTGTACCGTGTTGGGGATTATACCGTATAGCGGGGTATTTGGAAACTGTACCGTGTTGGGGATTATACCGTATAGCGGGGTATTTGGAAACTGTACCGTGTTGGGGATTATACCGTATAGCGGGGTATTTGGAAACTGTACCGTGTTGGGGATTATACCGTATAGCGGGGTATTTGGAAACTGTACCGTGTTGGGGATTATACCGTATAGCGGGGTATTTGGAAACTGTACCGTGTTGGGGATTATACCGTATAGCGGGGTATTTGGAAACTGTACCGTGTTGGGGATTATACCGTATAGCGGGGTATTTGGAAACTGTACCGTGTTGGGGATTATACCGTATAGCGGGGTATTTGGAAACTGTACCGTGTTGGGGATTATACCGTATAGCGGGGTATTTGGAAACTGTACCGTGTTGGGGATTATACCGTATAGCGGGGTATTTGGAAACTGTACCGTGTTGGGGATTATACCGTATAGCGGGGTATTTGGAAACTGTACCGTGTTGGAGATTATACCGTATAGCGGGGTATTTGGAAACTGTACCGTGTTGGGGATTATACCGTATAGCGGGGTATTTGGAAACTGTACCGTGTTGGGGATTATACCGTATAGCGGGGTATTTGGAAACTGTACCGTGTTGGAGATTATACCGTATAGCGGGGTATTTGGAAACTGTACCGTGTTGGGGATTATACCGTATAGCGGGGTATTTGGAAACTGTACCGTGTTGGGGATTATACCGTATAGCGGGGTATTTGGAAACTGTACCGTGTTGGGGATTATACCGTATAGCGGGGTATTTGGAAACTGTACCGTGTTGGGGATTATACCGTATAGCGGGGTATTTGGAAACTGTACCGTGTTGGAGATTATACCGTATAGCGGGGTATTTGGAAACTGTACCGTGTTGGGGATTATACCGTATAGCGGGGTATTTGGAAACTGTACCGTGTTGGGGATTATACCGTATAGCGGGGTATTTGGAAACTGTACCGTGTTGGGGATTATACCGTATAGCGGGGTATTTGGAAACTGTACCGTGTTGGGGATTATACCGTATAGCGGGGTATTTGGAAACTGTACCGTGTTGGGGATTATACCGTATAGCGGGGTATTTGGAAACTGTACCGTGTTGGGGATTATACCGTATAGCGGGGTATTTGGAAACTGTACCGTGTTGGGGATTATACCGTATAGCGGGGTATTTGGAAACTGTACCGTGTTGGGGATTATACCGTATAGCGGGGTATTTGGAAACTGTACCGTGTTGGGGATTATACCGTATAGCGGGGTATTTGGAAACTGTACCGTGTTGGGGATTATACCGTATAGCGGGGTATTTGGAAACTGTACCGTGTTGGGGATTATACCGTATAGCGGGGTATTTGGAAACTGTACCGTGTTGGGGATTATACCGTATAGCGGGGTATTTGGAAACTGTACCGTGTTGGGGATTATACCGTATAGCGGGGTATTTGGAAACTGTACCGTGTTGGGGATTATACCGTATAGCGGGGTATTTGGAAACTGTACCGTGTTGGGGATTATACCGTATAGCGGGGTATTTGGAAACTGTACCGTGTTGGGGATTATACCGTATAGCGGGGTATTTGGAAACTGTACCGTGTTGGGGATTATACCGTATAGCGGGGTATTTGGAAACTGTACCGTGTTGGGGATTATACCGTATAGCGGGGTATTTGGAAACTGTACCGTGTTGGGGATTATACCGTATAGCGGGGTATTTGGAAACTGTACCGTGTTGGGGATTATACCGTATAGCGGGGTATTTGGAAACTGTACCGTGTTGGGGATTATACCGTATAGCGGGGTATTTGGAAACTGTACCGTGTTGGGGATTATACCGTATAGCGGGGTATTTGGAAACTGTACCGTGTTGGGGATTATACCGTATAGCGGGGTATTTGGAAACTGTACCGTGTTGGGGATTATACCGTATAGCGGGGTATTTGGAAACTGTACCGTGTTGGGGATTATACCGTATAGCGGGGTATTTGGAAACTGTACCGTGTTGGGGATTATACCGTATAGCGGGGTATTTGGAAACTGTACCGTGTTGGGGATTATACCGTATAGCGGGGTATTTGGAAACTGTACCGTGTTGGGGATTATACCGTATAGCGGGGTATTTGGAAACTGTACCGTGTTGGGGATTATACCGTATAGCGGGGTATTTGGAAACTGTACCGTGTTGGGGATTATACCGTATAGCGGGGTATTTGGAAACTGTACCGTGTTGGGGATTATACCGTATAGCGGGGTATTTGGAAACTGTACCGTGTTGGGGATTATACCGTATAGCGGGGTATTTGGAAACTGTACCGTGTTGGGGATTATACCGTATAGCGGGGTATTTGGAAACTGTACCGTGTTGGGGATTATACCGTATAGCGGGGTATTTGGAAACTGTACCGTGTTGGGGATTATACCGTATAGCGGGGTATTTGGAAACTGTACCGTGTTGGGGATTATACCGTATAGCGGGGTATTTGGAAACTGTACCGTGTTGGGGATTATACCGTATAGCGGGGTATTTGGAAACTGTACCGTGTTGGGGATTATACCGTATAGCGGGGTATTTGGAAACTGTACCGTGTTGGGGATTATACCGTATAGCGGGGTATTTGGAAACTGTACCGTGTTGGGGATTATACCGTATAGCGGGGTATTTGGAAACTGTACCGTGTTGGGGATTATACCGTATAGCGGGGTATTTGGAAACTGTACCGTGTTGGGGATTATACCGTATAGCGGGGTATTTGGAAACTGTACCGTGTTGGGGATTATACCGTATAGCGGGGTATTTGGAAACTGTACCGTGTTGGGGATTATACCGTATAGCGGGGTATTTGGAAACTGTACCGTGTTGGGGATTATACCGTATAGCGGGGTATTTGGAAACTGTACCGTGTTGGGGATTATACCGTATAGCGGGGTATTTGGAAACTGTACCGTGTTGGGGATTATACCGTATAGCGGGGTATTTGGAAACTGTACCGTGTTGGGGATTATACCGTATAGCGGGGTATTTGGAAACTGTACCGTGTTGGGGATTATACCGTATAGCGGGGTATTTGGAAACTGTACCGTGTTGGGGATTATACCGTATAGCGGGGTATTTGGAAACTGTACCGTGTTGGGGATTATACCGTATAGCGGGGTATTTGGAAACTGTACCGTGTTGGGGATTATACCGTATAGCGGGGTATTTGGAAACTGTACCGTGTTGGGGATTATACCGTATAGCGGGGTATTTGGAAACTGTACCGTGTTGGGGATTATACCGTATAGCGGGGTATTTGGAAACTGTACCGTGTTGGGGATTATACCGTATAGCGGGGTATTTGGAAACTGTACCGTGTTGGGGATTATACCGTATAGCGGGGTATTTGGAAACTGTACCGTGTTGGGGATTATACCGTATAGCGGGGTATTTGGAAACTGTACCGTGTTGGGGATTATACCGTATAGCGGGGTATTTGGAAACTGTACCGTGTTGGGGATTATACCGTATAGCGGGGTATTTGGAAACTGTACCGTGTTGGGGATTATACCGTATAGCGGGGTATTTGGAAACTGTACCGTGTTGGGGATTATACCGTATAGCGGGGTATTTGGAAACTGTACCGTGTTGGGGATTATACCGTATAGCGGGGTATTTGGAAACTGTACCGTGTTGGGGATTATACCGTATAGCGGGGTATTTGGAAACTGCAGCGGGATGATTTTGAAACTTTCTTTGAAACGTTTCAATAAATTGTAATATTTGAAGCTACTTTTTAAATTAATACCTGCAGTCAACTGATGCAATACGTTAGGAGATGAAGCAGACTGCGTTCTTCATTTCAGCCGTCACATTATTTTACATTATGAAGTTTACCGTAGTTCCTCAGAACAGTTGAGCCGTGTTGGTTTGTAAATAACAACATGAGAAAAGGGAAGCAGCTGAGCTCAGCTGTGTCTTTGGTTTGCTAGTAATCTCAGTAACTGGCGGAATTAATAAGGAGACTGGGCATCATATAGTGTCAGATTTCTGCCGTGTTTGAGAAGCGTTTTGGATGAGTAATCTGTACAGCTGCCACTGCCATTTAGATTTACCTCTCCTCGGCCCCTCAGTCTGCTCTTCTCCGAGCAGACAGGCAGGCCGTTTCCCTAGCGACCCCAGTGTACACCATAGGGAACCTATTCAATTCCTAGAGGAGCTATGTCATTAACACTAAAAGTTCCAGATTGGGCTGAAAATGGCAGCCATCTTGGTCAGGGAGAAATCCAAACCAGTCTAATTGGAATGACTGGCAGTAGAGGTATTTCCCTGCATAAGGTAAAACCTAGATAATAATAGTATTATTCCTTTATGCAGGAAAATAAAAGGAACGTGATATCAGAAATTGTGAAATAAAATTGTACTATACACTGACCTTAGCTGATAGGCCAGGTAGCAAAACAGACATATTCCTGCACTGGAGCCAAGTCAGCATCCCCCCCAACAACACCCACAGAGCTACTCACCACTCGTGTCGTTATTAGCGTCCAAGGCTTCCACTATCAACGTGTATGACCTCTGGGGAAGACAAAGAGTTCAGGGTCAACAACCAAACAACATCTGAACATCAAAAAAATATATCAACTCAGCAAAAAAAAGGACCCTGTCTTTCAAAGATAATGTGTAAAAATCCAAATAACTTCACAGATCTTCATTGTAAAGGTTTTAAACACTGTTTCCCCATGTTTGTTCAATGAACCATAAACAATTAATGAACATGCACCTGTGGAACGGTTGTTAAGACACTAACAGCTTACAGACAGTAGGCAATTAAGGTCACAGTTATGAAAACTTAGGACACTAAAGAGACCTTTCTACTGACTCTGAAAAACACAAAAAGAAAGATGCCCAGGCGTGAACGTGCCTTAGGCATGCTGCAAGGAGGCATGAGGACTGCATATGAGGCCAGGGCAATACATTGCAATGTCTACACTGTGAGAGGCCTAAGGCAGCGATACAGGGAGACAGGATGGACAGCTGATCATCCTCGCAGTGGCAGACCACGTGTAACAACACCTGCACAGGATCGGTACATCAGAACATCACAGCTGCGGGACAGGTACAGGATGGAAACAACAACTGCCCGAGTTACACCAGGAACGCACAATCCCTCCATCAATGCTCAGACTGTCCGCAATAGGCTGAGAGATGCTGGACAGAGGGCTTGTAGGCCTGTTGTAAGGCAGGTCCTCACCCGACATCACCGGCAACAGGAGATGCACTGCAGTACTTAATGCCACACCAGATACTGACTGTTACTTTTGATTTTGACCCCACCTTTGTTCAGGGACACATTATTCCATTTCTGTTAGTCACATGTCTGTGGAACTTGTTCAGTTTATGTCTCAGTTGTTGAATCTTGTTATGTTCATACAAATATTTACACATGTTAAGTTTGCTGAAAATAAACGCAGTTGGCAGTGAGTGAGAATACATTTATTTTTGCTGATATATATATATATATATATATATATATAAAAAACACTGAAAACCTCTAACAGCAACAGTTCAAACTAACAGCAACACCATCTGCGATAGTATCTGGTGTCTGTGTGTCTGTGTGACTGCAAACTATAAAATTAAGATTGAGAATCCTAGAACGGCATGGTATGAAGGTCAGCCATTTTGGTCAGGGAGTTGGTCAACCATGGTTTGCCAACGCTGTGATAAATTATTTGAATCCATTATTTTACATGATCCTATCTGCACTGTTTTAACTAGGCAGACCATTTAAGGAATTATCCCATAAATTGCTGAAATTAACTGCCAATATACCATTCAAACAATGCAGTCAACCCACAGCCATACACTGGCTGAAACCAGCTGAACAAAAATTAGACAAGTTGAAAATACAACAAGTACTGCTATTGTCATATACAGTATATGCACATAATAGCATTTTTCCTGAGTATTCATGAGTATTTCTTGCCAATTGAAAGGGTTTTCCATGCTAGCAGTCGTGCCTGTATGTCAGTCTCACAGTAGCAACGTAACTTGAACTACAAGACAATACATTTCAGGCATTCACATTTCAGGCATTCACAGCTTAGATTTTGAAACGCATTTAGTCTTAAATTTACTGTTAAGTGAACCTTGCATTGTTATACATAGATACAATTTTTGTAAATAATCTCAGGAGGGCTTAAAGTGTACAGTAGCACAAAAAGCACTCCCTCTATAGAGAATGTAAATTGCAATAAATATTGCTCAATACTAACTTTGCATAATATTGTAGTCCATTGCGTATATTTATACCACAAACCACTGGTTTCCATGTATGTTATGAGGAGACGTTGCTGTTCTGTCTTTTCACCATTAATCACTGTTGCTCCAAATAAGCACGGTATGCTCCTACCACGCCCGGTATGCTCCCACCACGCCCGGTATGCTCCTACCACGCACCGGTATTCTCCTACCACGCCCGGTATTCTCCCACCACGCCCGGTATTCTCCTACCACGCCCGGTATTCTCCTACCACGCCCGGTATTCTCCTACCACGCACCGGTATTCTCCTACCACGCCCGGTATTCTCCCACCACGCACCGGTATGCTCCTACCACGCCCGGTATGCTCCTACCACGCCCGGTATTCTCCCACCACGCACCGGTATGCTCCTACCACGCCCGGTATTCTCCTACCACGCCCGGTATTCTCCTACCACGCCCGGTATTCTCCTACCACGCCCGGTATTCTCCTACCACGCCCGGTATTCTCCTACCACGCCCGGTATTCTCCTACCACGCCCGGTATTCTCCTACCACGCCCGGTATGCTCCTACCACGCCCGGTATTCTCCTACCACGCCCGGTATTCTCCTACCACGCCCGGTATTCTCCTACCACGCCCGGTATTCTCCTACCACGCCCGGTATTCTCCTACCACGCCCGGTATTCTCCTACCACGCCCGGTATTCTCCTACCACGCCCAATATGCTCCTACCACGCCCAATATGCTCCTACTAAACCCGGGTTGCATTGAAACACATGGGGTTGTGTGTTTTTATCTGGAAAATTCAATGAGCATAGATATATTTTGTTCAGATCTAAGTTGGTTAAAACACATGGCTAAAGTTCTGCATATTATGAATCTAGCCATGGTGCCTTTAGCAAACATTAGAACCAATTAGAATCCTCTAATCTCTCCAAGACATCTGGAGTGGACAGGAAGTGGTTGATGCAGAGAGAGAAGACGAAGACTAGGGTTGAGGGATTTAAAAAAATGGGACAAAAATAGAAACAAATGAAGGAGAAGATGACTTTGGGACGACTACTCATGTAGTTCGGGCTGGGGCATTTTCATATTGTCACCCTTCATTCATCCCGGTGATTTGTGGTCCACAACCTGTACACCAGTAGAAAGGTCGATTTGAAATTGTCAGCAGACAGGCTTTAGGAAGAAGTTTCTAATGTTAGTTCAAATATTTTTAGTCGTAAAAATGAAGTCATAAAAAGTACTAAAACTTCATATGAGATTAATGTTTCACGTCATCTCCACTTCTTTTCCTACAAAGATTAGGGGATGCGGAGCCTTAGGGCAATACGGAGCCTTAGGGCAATACGGAGCCTTAGGGCAATACGGAGCCTTAGGGCAATACGGAGCCTTAGGGCAATACGGAGCCTTAGGGCAATACGGAGCCTTAGGGCAACACGGAGCCTTAGGGCAACACGGAGCCTTAGGGCAACACGGAGCCTTAGGGCAACACGGAGCCTTAGGGCAACACGGAGCCTTAGGGCAACACGGAGCCTTAGGGCAACACGGAGTCTTAGGGCAACACGGAGTCTTAGGGCAATACGGAGCCTTAGGGCAATACGGAGCCTTAGGGCAATACGGAGCCTTAGGGCAATACGGAGCCTTAGGGCAATACGGAGCCTTAGGGCAATACGGAGTCTTAGGGCAATACGGAGCCTTAGGGCAATACGGAGTCTTAGGGCAATACGGAGCCTTAGGGCAATACGGAGTCTTAGGGCAATACGGAGCCTTAGGGCAATACGGAGTCTTAGGGCAATACGGAGTCTTAGGGCAATACGGAGCCTTAGGGCAATACGGAGCCTTAGGGCAATACGGAGTCTTAGGGCAATACGGAGCCTTAGGGCAATACGGAGCCTTAGGGCAATACGGAGCCTTAGGGCAATACGGAGCCTTAGGGCAATACGGAGCCTTAGGGCAATACGGAGTCTTAGGGCAATACGGAGCCTTAGGGCAATACGGAGTCTTAGGGCAATACGGAGCCTTAGGGCAATACGGAGCCTTAGGGCAATACGGAGTCTTAGGGCAATACGGAGCCTTAGGGCAATACGGAGTCTTAGGGCAATACGGAGCCTTAGGGCAATACGGAGCCTTAGGGCAACACGGAGCCTTAGGGCAATACGGAGCCTTAGGGCAATACGGAGCCTTAGGGCAATACGGAGCCTTAGGGCAATACGGAGCCTTAGGGCAATACGGAGCCTTCACACCCCTTGACTTTTTACATATGTTGTTGTGCAACAGTCTGAATTTAAAATGGATTACATTGAGATGTTATTTCACTGGCCTACACACCCCATAATGTCAACGTGGAATAATATCCATTTTTGTTTTACAAATATAAAAATGAAAAGCTGAAATGTCTTGAGTCAATAAGTATTCAACCCCTTTGTTATGGCAGGCCTAAAGTTCAGGAGTAAACATTAACAAGTCATATAATACGGAAATGGACTCATTGTGCAATAAGTGTTTAACATGATTTTTGCAGCCAGTTCACGAGTGATACAAGTCAGTGTTCGACGTCCATCCGTGTCTGAGGACATTGGGAGATGACGTGGAAACTGAAAACTAGGGGGCAACAGTAAGCGCTGTTACCTTCAAGAAGAGTGTTGTGGACAGATGGCAGATGGGCGTAAGCATCTGGTGCCAAAGGACCAGCAATAGTTGGGGTTTTTTCTACGATTTTTGTTTTAAGCTTATCCCAAACCTTAACCGGAGTCAATCCCAAACCTTAACCGGAGTCAATCCCAAACCTTAACCGGAGTCAATCCCAAACCTTAACCGGAGTCAATCCCAAACCTTAACCGGAGTCAATACCTCAAGATTTTCAGAGGTAATGACTAAACTTGCAAAATGTGACTTTTGGAAACAACTTCTAAATTTTACATTTGAGAAACATGGATGAACTTTTGAATGACTACCTCATCTCTGTACCCCACACATACAATTATCAGTCGAGCAGTGCATTTAAAACACCGATTCAACCACAAACGATAAGGGAGGTTTTCCAATGCCTCACAAAGGGCACATATTAGTAGGTGTGTTTAATTTTTTTTATTAAAAGGAAAACATTGAATATCCCTTTTTATTATAGTGAGTTTATTAATTACACCTTGGATGGTGTATCAAAGATACAGGCGTCCTTCCTAACTCAGTTGCCCGGGGAAAAAAAGAAAAAACAGTTTGCGTTTAATGGCTGTGATATGAGAAAACTGAGGATGGATCAACAATACTAACCTAATTGACAGAGTGAAAAGAAGGAAGCCTGTACAAAATAAACTATATTCCAAACATCCTGTTTGCAACAAGGCACTAAAGTAATACTTCAGAAAATGTGGCAAAGCAATTCACTTTTGTCCTGAAAACATATTACTGAGTACCACTCTCAATGTTTTCAAGCATAGTGGTGGCTGCATCATGTTATGGGTATGCTTGTAGGACTGGAGAGTTTTCAGGATAAAAAAGAAATCCTAGCAAAATCCTAGAGGAAAATCTGGTTCAGTCTGCTTTCCACCAGACACTGGGAGATGAATTCACCTTTCAGCTGGACAAAACACAAGGCCAAATATACACAGCAATTGCTTCCCAAGAAGACAGTGAATGTTCCTGAGTGGCCAACTTAGACTTAAAATTGTACTTTAAAATCTGTGGCAAGACATGAACCATGGTTGTCTAGCAATGATCAACAACCAATGTGTCAGAACTTGAAGAATTTAGAAAATAATAAAATGGGTAAATATTGCACAATCCAGGTGTGCAAAGCTCTAACAGACTTACCCAGAGAGACTCACAGCTGTAATCAATGCCAAAGGTGCTTCTACAAAGTGCTGACTCAGGGGTGTGAATACTTCTCCATTTTGAATCCAGGATGTAACACAACAAAATGTGGAATAAGTCAAGGGATATGAATACTTTATGTTTAGAAATGTCTCAATTTAGATTTTGGTGGGATTAATAAGTACACTTATCCAATTTATAATTATATGACAATATTTTAGGTTGACAATTCTATTCCACAATTTCATTTTATTTTCCTGCATAAAGGAATAATACTATTATGATCTAGGTTTTACCTTATGGAGGGAAATACCTCTACTGCCAGTCATTCCAATTAGACTGGTTTGGATTTCTCCCTGACCAAGATGGCTGCTATTTTCAGCCCAATCTGGAACTTTGAAGGTTTATGACATACAGCGGCTTGCAAAAGTATTCACCCCCTTTGGCATTTCTTCCTATTTTGTTGCCTTACAACCTGATTTACACAACATGCCTACCACTTTGAAGATGCAAAATATATGTTATCATTAAACAAGAGAAACGACCAAAAAACATAACGAATCACCGCCCCAAAGTCAATACTTTGTAGAGCCACCTTCTGCAGCAATTACAGCTGCAAGTCTCTTGGGGTATGTCTCTATAAGCTTGGCACATCTAGCCACTGGGATGTTTTCCCATTCTTCAAGTTAAAACTGCTCCAGCTCCTTCAAGTTGAATGGGTTCCACTGGTGTACAGCAATCTTTAAGTCATACCACAGATTCTCAATTAGATTGATGTCTGGGCTTTGAGTAAGCCATTCCAAGACATTTAAATGTTTCCCCTTAAACACTTGAGTGTTGCTTTAGCAGTATGCTTAGGGTTATTGTCCTGCTGGAAGGTGAACTTCTGTCCCAGTCTCAAATCTCTGGAAGACTGAAACAGCTTTCCCTCAAGAATTTCCCTGTATTTAGCGCCATCCATCAATCCTTCAATTCTGACCAGTTTCCAAGTCCCTGCCGATGAAAAACATCCCCACAGCATGATGCTGCCACCACCATGCTTCACTGTGGGGATGGGTTTCTCATGGTGATGAGAGGTGTTGAGTTTGCACCAGACATAGCGTTTTCCTTAATGGCCAAAAAGCTCAATTTTAGTCTCATCTGGCCAGAGTACCTTCTTCCATATGTTTGGGGAGTCTCCCACATGCCTTTTGGTGAACACCAAACGCGTTTGCTTATTTTTTTTATTTTGTCTGGCCCCTTTTCCGTAAAGCCCAGCTCTGTGGAGTGTACTGCTTAAAGTGGTCCTATGGACAGATACTCCGATCTCCGCTGTGGAGCTTTGCAGCTCCTTCAGGATTATCTTTGGTCTCTTTGTTGCCTCTCTGATTACTGCCCTCCTTGCCTGGTCCGTGAGTTTAGGTGGGCGGCCCTCTCTCGGCAGGTTTGTTGTGGTGCCATATTCTTTCCATTTATGAATGGATTTAATGGTGCTCCGTGGGATGCTCAAAGTTACAGATATTTTTTCATAACCGAACCCTGATGTGTACTTCTCTACAACTTTGTCCCTGACATGTTTGGAGAGCTCCTTGGTCTTCATGGTGCCCCTTGCCTAGTGGTGTTGCTGACTCTGGGGCCTTTCAGAACAGCTGTATATATACACCGAGATCATGTGACACTTCATGTGACATCATGTGAAACACTAAAGTCCATCTGTGTGCAATCTAACTAATTGTGTGACTTCTGAAGGTAATTGGTTGCACCAGATCTTATTTAGAGGCTTCATAGCAAAGGGGCTGAATACATATGCACGCACCACTTTTCAGTTGTAATTTTTTTAAATGTATTTTTTTAAATAAACAAGTAATTTTTTTCATTTCACTTCACCAATTTGGACATATATAAACTTTATTTGACTGTTTGACTGTGGCTAGATAACACTGCTGCTCCATCCTGGGTCTCTGACTCCTCTCTACAGATTAGGTGTCAAACAAAGAAACCAACAGTCCGACACCCTCAGCAGGAAACCAACAGTCCGTCACCCTCTGAAGCTCCTGAGGCACCTGGTTTATTGTGTCAAGGCAGGACAACAGGACTGTCACACCCTGCACCTCAAAACATGACTGCTAATCCTCTACGAACAGCCATTCGGCAAAGGTTTGGACACACTTAGGGCTATGATGTCCGGCAGACGCACCACAGACCCCTCCATACTGTGGTAGCCGGAGAAGGATACAGTGATTTATTTACAATTCAAGGCACACTTAACCAGCATGGCTGCCACAGCATTCTGCAGCGATACACCACCCCATCTGGTTTGGGCTTAGTGGGACTATCATTTTGTTTTTCAACAGGACAATGACCCAACACACACCTCCAGGCTGTGTAAGAGCTCTTTGATCAAGAAGGAGAGTGATGGAGTGCTGCAGTCCTCAGATGACCTGGCCTCCACAATCACCAGACCTCAACCCAATTGAGATGGATTGGTGTGGTGCTCAGCATACTTTTTTCCAAAACTCCTTCAAGAGTTTTGGAAAAGCATTCCAGGTGAAGCTGGTTGAGAGAAGGCCAAAAGTATGCAAAGCTGTCATCAAGGCAAAGGGTGGCTATTTTGAAGAAACAAATCATATTTTATATAAACACTTTTTTTGGTTACTACATGATTCCACGTTATTTCATATTTGATGTCTTCATTATTATTCAACAATGTAGAAAATAGTAAAAATAAAGAAAACCCTGGAATGACTAAGTGTTTCTAAAACGTTTGACCGGTAGTTAAACACATCCTTGTAACCTTGTGGGTTTTTTTCAGTCCCATTCAAAATCAAATTTTCCCTAACCCGTAGTCTTACCCTAAACCTACCCCAAAAACCAAACTTTAACCCTAGCTCTTAACCCTGGTACTGAGAGAGAGAGAGAGAGATACAGTTGAAGTCGGAAGTTTACATACACCTTAGCCAAATACATTTAAACTCAGTTTTTCACAATTCCTGACATTTAATCCTTGTAAAAAAAATCCCTGTTTTAGGTCAGTTAGTATCACCGCTTTATTTTAAGAATGTGAAATGTCAGAATAATAGTACAGAGAATAATTTATTTTAGTTTTAATTTCTTTCATCACATTCCCAGTGGGTCAGAAGTTTACATATACACTCAATTAGTATTTGGTAGCGTTGCCTTTAAATTGTTTAACTTGGGTCAAACGTTTCGGGTAGCCTTCCACAAGCTTCCCACAATAAGTTGGGTGCATTTTGTCCCATTCCTCCTGACAGAGCTGGTGTAACTGAGTCAGGTTTGTAGGCCTCCTTGCTCACACACACTTTTTCAGTTCTGCCCACAAATTCTATATGGGATTGAGGTCAGAGCTTTGTGATGGCCACTCCAATACCTTGACTGTTGTCGTCCTTAAGCAATTTTGCCACAACTCTGGAAGTACACTTGGGGTTATTGAGAACTGGAAGGAAAGATGACCAAAGGAGGAATTGGCTTTGGGGGTGACCAGTGAGATATACCTGCTGGAGCGCGTGCTACGAGTGGGTGCTGCTATGGTGACATGATGCTGCCACCCCCACAACATGATGCTGCCACCCCAGTCCTTGGTTCCAAATATTGGGGGAAGATGCCAGAGCTGAGGATGATGTTAAAGAGTTTAAGTATTTAAGCCAATTGGAGTTTGTGGACTGTATATTTGATAATTTCATTGAGGATACAATCAACACCACAGAACCCACTTTTTGGGTTGGAGGGTTTTTATTTTGTCCTGTAGTTCATTCAAGGTAATTAGAGAATCCAGTGGGTTCTAGTAGTCTTTATTAGTTGATTCTAAGATTTGTATTTGATCATGTATATGTTTTTGCTGTTTGTTCTTTGTTATAGAGCCAAAAAGATTGGAGAAGTGGTTTACCCATGCATCTCCATTTTGGATAGATAACTCTTCGTGGTGTTGTTTGTTCATTGTTTTTACAATTTTCCCCAGAAGTGGTTAGCCTCTTTGGGATAGGGGGCAGCATTTTCACTTTTGGATAAATAGAGTGCCCAATTTCAACTTCCTGCTACTCATGCCAAGAAAATAAGATATGCATATTATTAGTAGATTTGGATAGAAAACACTGAAGTTTCTACAACTGTTTGAATCATGTCTGTGAGTATAACAGAACTTATGTAGCAGGCAAAACCCCAAAGACTAACCATTCAGAATTTTTTTTTTTAGGTCACTGTCTAGTCAATGAGTTTCATTGGGAAACAAGATTTCTAAGGCACTTGTTTGCAGTTCCTACCGCTTCCACTGGATGTCACCAGTCTTTGGGAATTGGTTGAGGTTATTCCTTTGTGTAATGAAGAAGTACGGCCATCTTTGATCAGGGTAACGTTATGTGTACTGTTTGAGAGTTGCGCAAGACTAGAAAAGTAGCGTTAGTTTGTGATCCTCCTGTATTGAAAACAGACCCGTCTTCAATTTGATCGATTATTAACGTTTAAAATACCTAAAGTTGTATTACAAAAAGTAGTTTGAAATGTTTTGGCAAAGTTTGCAGGTGACTTTTGAGATATTTTGTGGTGACGTTGCGCAAATTGGAAGCAGTTTTTTTTCTGGATCAAACGCGCCAAATAAATGGACATTTTGGAGATATATCGACGGAATTAACCGAACAAAAGGACCATTTGTGATGTTTATGGGACATATTGGAGTGCCAACAAGAGAAGCTCGTCAAAGGTAAGGCATTATTTAGATTTTATTTCTGCATTTTGTGTAGCGACTGCAGGGTTGAAATATGCTATTGTCTCTTTGTTTACTGTTGTGCTATCATCAGATAATAGCTTCTTATGCCTTCGCCGAAAAGCCTTTTTGAAATCTGACATGTTGGCTGGATTCACAATGAGCGTAGCTTTAATTTGGTATCTTACATGTGTGATTTAATGAACGTTTGAATTTTATAGTATTTTATTTGAGAGAGAGGTTAAACAGGTCAACATTTTTCTTAAGTTGTCTGTTTGACATTTTTAGATTTGAAGCTGAGAGGTCAAATATACTGTTTAGGTTTTCTACTGCCATGTTTACACCTTCACTATTACAGTGAAACATTTTGTCCAGGAAGTTGTCTAGAAGGGAGTGAATTTGTTGTTGCTCAATTGTTTTTTGGTAGATTTCCACACAACTTTCCTTCCATCTATAACATTTCTTAGTATTGTTCCGTTCCTTGGACTTTGATGCCTCATGATTGAGTATTTCTCTGTTCAGGTAGACTGTGATTTTGCTGTGATCTGATGGGGGTGTCAGTGGGCTGACTGTGAACGCTCTGAGAGACTCTGGGTTGAGGTCAGTGATAAAGTAGTCTACAGTACTACTGCCAAGAGATGAGCTATTGGTGTACCTACCATAGGAGTCCCCTCGAAGCCTACCATTGACTATGTACATACACAGTGTGCAACAGAGCTGCAGGAGTTGTGACCCGTTTTTGTTGGTTATGTTGTCGTAGTTGTGCCTAGGGGGGCATATGGGGGAGGGAATGCTGTCACCTCCAGGTAGGTGTTTGTCCCCCTGTGTGCTGAGGGTGTCAGAGGGTATCTTCTCTGTGGCTGTGAATGGAGCTATTGTACATGGTTACAATCAGCTTGGCAGACTGTTCATCTCATTGACTTTAGATTTAGTCAACCCTGTGATGTTGTAGACATTGGCAGGCCTGGCGATCAGTTTGTCCACAGATGAAGTCGCCTGTACAAGCAGCACAAGGCTAAGGTCCATGTTGATATCAATGTCATGACAACTTGATAACACAAATTAACAAAAACAGAAAACTTTCCATAAGAAAAAAAAGACTGTTTCAAGTCTCTCATTATAGTAAACTACCCAGACATGGAACATTATTTAAAAATGTCACAAATAATGGATGGACTTATCTCAGCACTGCTCGAATGACAGCCGTCCACGATAGGGTCAGACAGGGTTCCATTTCAGTCTTGATGGGTCTTGGCCCTAGTTGCTGTTGTACAGAACAACAGAGGAGGTCTTTCCCCATTGGTTAGACCTAGAGGTCGTTATAATAGAATGGAGGCCGTCTTTCATTGAGCTCCGGCTTCCTCCTCCTCCCAGGTGTCTCTGTACTTCAGCAAGCAGCAACAATCACCAGGGATAGTTATCATATCAACTCTTTGTACTCAGAAAATTGATTGGCTCTTGTGGACAGACGGCAGAGGCGGGTGATTGGTTGGGTGCCACTGGTTGATAAAAAGGGACATGGTAAGGACTGAAGCTCTGCTTTGCCTGGAGCTGGCCTTCTGTCCCTCCCAGCTATGTCTGCCACTGGGGCTGGGCCTGCTGTCCCTCCCGGCTATGTCTGCCTGGGCCTGGGCCTGGCCTGGGCCTGGCCTGCTGTCCCTCCCAGCTATGTCTGCCACTGGGCCTGGGCCTGCTGTCCCTCCCAGCTATGTCTGCCACTGGGCCTGGGCCTGCTGTCCCTCCCAGCTATGCCTGTCACTGGGCCTGGGCCTGCTGTCCCTCCCAGCTATGCCTGTCACTGGGCCTGGGCCTGCTGTCCCTCCCAGCTATGCCTGTCACTGGGCCTGCTGTCCCTCCCAGCTATGTCTGTCACTGGGCCTGGGCCTGCTGTCCCTCCCAGCTATGTCTGTCACTGGGCCTGGGCCTGCTATCCCTCCCAGCTATGTCTGTCACTGGGCCTGGGCCTGCTGTCCCTCCCAGCTATGCCTGTCACTGGGCCTGGGCCTGCTGTCCCTCCCAGCTATGCCTGTCACTGGGCCTGGGCCTGCTGTCCCTCCCAGCTATGCCTGTCACTGGGCCTGGGCCTGCTGTCCCTCCCAGCTATGTCTGTCACTGGGCCTGGGCCTGCTGTCCCTCCCAGCTATGTCTGTCACTGGGCCTGGGCCTGCTATCCCTCCCAGCTATGTCTGTCACTGGGCCTGGGCCTGCTGTCCCTCCCAGCTATGCCTGTCACTGGGCCTGGGCCTGCTGTCCCTCCCAGCTATGCCTGTCACTGGGCCTGGGCCTGCTGTCCCTCCCAGCGAGGCCTGTCACTGGGCCTGGGCCTGCTGTCCCTCCCAGCGATGCCTGTCACTGGGCCTGGGCCTGCTGTCCCTCCCAGCGATGCCTGTCACTGGGCCTGGGCCTGCGGTCCCTCCCAGCTATGCCTGTCACTGGGCCTGGGGCTTTGATTGGGTCCCTCTCGTCCCGCCACACTCGGTTGGAACTCAGGCATTTCCTTAACCACACCACCCACACTCCACTGCTGTACTTAATGAGGATAGGCCTGGCTATCCATCCACACGCTGTGACAGTATAAAGACAACCAGCTCAGCCAAAAGCGTCTTCAGCATTCCCCCTATCTTGATATAAACTAGTTAAAGTAAGTAGTTAGACAACTTATTAAGCTAGCCATCTTCCCTTACTGAAACACATTCAGCGAACCATGCTTTCCAGACACAGACACACAGAGAGAGAGACAGACAAACAGAGACAAACAGAGAGAGACAGAAACAGAGACAAACAGAGAGAGACAGCCAAACAGAGAGAGACAGACAAACAGAGAGAGACAGACAAACAGAGAGAGAGAGACAGACAAACAGAGAGAGAGAGACAGACACACAGAGAGAGAGAGACAGACACACAGAGAGAGAGACAGACAAACAGAGAGAGAGACACAGAGAGAAACACAGAGACAGACAAACAGAGAGACAGAAACAGAGAGAGACAGAAACAGAGACACAGAGAGAGACAGGCTCAATGGCCCTGGCTACTACAGGAATGTAAGTGGCCCTTGCTCTAGCTTTGGAACATCTGCAGAACACCTTTGCATGTTACGCCACGCACATTCCCACAGACAGAGGGACCATGGTGACAGGGACCATGGTGACAGGGACCATGGTGACAGGGAAGGACCAGCCAGGCTGACTGTTCCACCTTACTGCACCCTGTGTGTGGCAGCCTAGGGAAGCCTTCTGAAAACTACAAACTGTCCCAAATCCAGATCTGTTTAAAATCACTAAGATATGCATTTAGCGGCACACCGTCTGTATTTGAGTATTTTGAAAGTTATATAATCCTGAAAACTTGATTACTGACATGCAAAGCATTTTGGGGATTATATCAACAATTGACTGAGGAAACAAATACCAAAAGAGAGCTTTTGGATGGAATTTCCCTTTAAAAAGGTTGACTTTTGCCAAAAAGTAAAAACAGCATTCAAAGAGTCCATTATGTTTTTTTCTAATTCCATTGAGCTAAAAAATAGCAACACTTCGTTTGACTGTTTTAAAAGACTTCTCAGATACTGGGGAGGGGGAACTAGGTTGCACATGTCAATTTCCAGTCTGCCTATACAACCCATCAAGCAGTAATGCACTACTATTGGGACATTTCTGTTGGTTACATTGCAACAGGAAAGATGAATCAAGCATATCTATCTATCGATCTATATCTTATGAAATAGGCCTAGAACTTGAACCCAGATCTGACAGCAGCATGTAGGGACTAGGAGGAAGAACATAGTGGGGCTGGAGAAGAGTGAAACCTGGGCCAAGTTGTTTAACGTTGCAGAACGCCACGAATACAGCTGATGTTAAGAGGCATACATGTTCTACATTGCATATTTCTATCTGAGTGTTAAAACGTTTTGGTCCTGCGGAACGCACCCCTTAAGGGTCAAATTAGTATCTTCCCAAAGCTGTAGTGGAGTGCCCCGAGTGAGTCTGCCAGGCAAGACTAGGGTCATACCACATGTTTACTGTCTCATGTTCATAGCAACACTGGGGTTAGTAAACCACAATCTCCCACACAACATCATAACACCAAACCAGAGTCCCTGTCACAACATGACATTAATTCACAGTGTAAGAATTGAGAGGTGGGAACCAGAACTGACATGATCAAAGGGTGGAGTCCTCTGACAACTTGGGGCCAGCTGGATACAGGTGGGAATAGAAACAACTTGGGGCCAGCTGGATACAGGTGGGAATAGAAACAACTTGGGGCCAGCTGGATACAGGGTGGAGTCCTCTGACAACTTGGGGCCAGCTGGATACAGGGTGGAGTCCTCTGACAACTTGGGGCCAGCTGGATACAGGGGGGTAACCTAACAACTTGGGGCCAGCTGGATACAGGGGGGAAACCTAACAACTTGGGGCCAGCTGGATACAGGGGGGAAACCTAACAACTTGGGGCCAGCTGAATACAGGGTGGAAACCTAACAACTTGGGGCCAGCTGAATACAGGGTGGAATCCTCTGACAACTTGGGGCCAGCTGAATACAGGGTGGAATCCTCTGACAACTTGGGGCCAGCTGCATGCAGGATGGAATCCTCTGACAACTTGGGGCCAGCTGAATACAGGGTGGAATAGTAACAACTTGGGGCCAGCTGAATACAGGGTGGAAACCTAACAACTTGGGGCCAGCTGGATACATGGGGGAAACCTAACAACTTGGGGCCAGCTGGATACAGGGTGGAATAGTAACAACTTGGGGCCAGCTGAATACAAGGGGGAAACCTAACAACTTGGGGCCAGCTGGATACAAGGGGGAATCCTCTGACAACTTGGGGCCAGCTGGATACAGGGTGGAATCCTCTGACAACTTGGGGCCAGCTGGATACAGGGGGGAAACCTAACAACTTGGGGCCAGCTGGATACAGAGGGGAAACCTAACAGCTTGGGGCCAGCTGGATACAGGGGGGAAACCTAACAACTTGGGGCCAGCTGGATACAGAGGGGAAACCTAACAGCTTGGGGCCAGCTGAATGCAGGGTGGAATCCTCTGACAACTTGGGGCCTGCTGAATACAGGGTGGAATAGTAACAACTTGGAGCCAGCTGAATACAGGGTGGAATCCTCTGACAACTTGGGGCCAGCTGAATACAGGGTGGAATCCTCTGACAACTTGGGGCCAGCTGAATACAGGGTGGAATAGTAACAACTTGGGGCCAGCTGGATACAGGTTGGAACAGTAACAACTTGGGGCCAGCTGGATACAGGGTGGAATAGTAACAACTTGGGGCCAGCTGAATACAGGGTGGAATAGTAACAACTTGGGGCCAGCTGGATACAGGGTGGAATAGTAACAACTTGGGGCCAGCTGAATACAGGGGGAAACCTAACAACTTGGGGCCAGCTGGATACAGGGTAGAAACCTAACAACTTGGGGCCAGCTGGATACAGGGTAGAAACCTAACAACTTGGGGCCAGCTGGATACAGGGGGAAACCTAACAACTTGGGGCCAGCTGGATACAGGGGGAAACCTAACAACTTGGGGCCAGCTGGATACAGGGTAGAAACCTAACAACTTGGGGCCAGCTGAATACAGGGTGGAATAGTAACAACTTGTTGCCAGCTGAATACAGGGTGGAATAGTAACAACTTGTTGCCAGCTGGATAACAGAACTCCATGGGGCCACCTCTGCCAGATGTTATTGATAGAAGAATACTCTGAATGAAGAAATAAAAAACCTTGTCCTACTGTAGGCTCTCCATATTTCTAGCATAATAATGACTGGCATAATTTAAATCGTAGATTTCTCTTTGTAGAAAACAAATGACAATTTCACACCTGTGGTCTGGTGAATTAGTTAATGAGGAAGCCATGGAGATCTCCCGTGTCAAATGACTTAATGGTAGGTAGGTTGACAGACAATATGCAACATTAAACCATTCTCTATGTTTTATTCTTATTGGACTAGACAAGTGATTGATTAGCAGTATAATTGCAAATATAACCGAGCTAAAGTTACATCCCATAACACGTAGAGACATACAATCCTTTTCGTATTTTTTTTTTTAAACCCCCAAAATATTATGGTTATCCTGTTTTAACAGTCTAGCCTAATTATGTTTAGGTCATTGAAGAGGTCTAAGATAGTTACTTACTGGCCAGGCAAAACTGAACGGCAAAACAATCCTGGATCGTTCATTCCTCGCAGAGCTCTTCAAAGAAAACACATTTCCTCCCAGGACAGGCGTAGATCCGGACCCGAAACTGCACGGTCCCGCAGCTGAGACCCGCGACTGGTATTCCTTCAAACACACTTTAAAATACGTATCACACTCATCCATCCTGCATTTCCGATCCCCGGTGATCCGTGAACCGTCACAACACTGCCCGTTAAGAAGCTCGCCGTTCCGGTTGTTCATCGATAAGATGTCCAACTCGAACTGACCGGTTCCCTCCACCACCTGTTGGTAAAAGCAGAACCAAGGAACGGTGAAACCGCTGGACATGGAGAGAGTGTAACAGCGCAGACAAACGGTGCAGTTTGCTTTTATAGATTCATGCAAAATAAACTGTTGCTGAGAATTCCACATTTTGTGGAGTTAATTTCACTTTGCCTCGCTGAGATTTTATTGCACTGATAAATAGATAGTCAGCTAGAAAAACAACAAAAACAGTTGCAAGCGCCTCTACAAAACGATGTAAACTATGGATAATATAATCACACTAATTGAGCCATAAAGTTCTCGAAAACAACTAAATCTGACTTGTTAAACACATTTGACCGGGCAAAACTCAAAACGGGCTTGGTGAGGAGGGTTGCACCCGATCAATGCAGTTCAACAACACATAAAAACACAAACAACCATAGAACTTATATACTCTAACTATACATTTCCCACAGTCCGAACATGATGTTTTAAATCAACGTAGCATACTGAAGAATCAATGCGTCCACAGTAGCCCTCTGGGCATATTCCACAATGTGCAACGGTAAAGTAATCCACATACCTTTGCATAAAACCACAACAACAACGCATGTAAACAAAAAGCAGCAACGCCAACAACCGAGCCCAGTCTCAAAACCATGTCTCTGGTGTTGTCTTGCAGCTCCGCTTGGAAACTAGACCGCGTCTGGCCGATTAAAAGCACCAATGCACTTCTCCAATGCAAAACATGCACGGAGTAGAGAACAAGACTTTCTCCAACAAGACACAACACAGATTTTTTTTAAATAAAAACGCTTCCTTTTTCCTTTCCTCTGTCTGCTCAGGGTCTTCTAGTTAGTTCGTATCTTTATATTCCTTTGCTATCCATTTAGTTATCTGCAGAAAAAAAGCATGCAGGTTGATTTACTCTGTCTGTCCACAGTTGATCTGAAAGCTTGTCCGAACTACACAGAAAGTGACTGGCTAGAACGCTGATTTACATATATTCATGAAGCAAGGAGTAGAAGACCACGCCTCTGCAAAACGTATGTTATGAATTCAAATTTGTTGTGACTAACTTTGGCTCCATATTTAACATGTCATGTAAAATATGTGTTTGAAAAAAAAATAAAAAAAATAAGATGAATCAGCCCCATGAGTGAGTCTGAGAATTCAGATTATGTAGAAAATAAACTTGGAGAAATTCCCAGTTTCTGGCACATTATTTGTTATTTGTGATGTGGAATACTGATCATGTCTAAAGAACCAATGTGTCCTATGATGAGTGTTGTTTGTCAAGCCGTTTAGGCTCCTCTTATCTTCTAGAAAGTCCTGTTAGGCTCCTCTTATCGTCTATAAAGTCCTGTTAGGCTCCTCTTATCTTCTATAAAGTCCTTTTAGGCTCCTCTTGTCTTCTATAAAGTCATTTTAGGCTCCTCTTGTCTTCTATAAAGTCATTTTAGGCTCCTCTTATCGTCTATAAAGTCCCGTTAGGCTCCTCTTGTCTTCTATAAAGTCCTGTTAGGCTCCTCTTGTCTTCTATAAAGTCCTTTTAGGCTCCTCTTATCTACTATAAAGTCCTTTTAGGCTCCTCTTATCTTCTATAAAGTCATTTTAGGCTCCTCTTGTCTTCTATAAAGTCCTTTTAGGCTCCTCTTATCTTCTATAAAGTCATTTTAGGCTCCTCTTGTCTTCTATAAAGTCATTTTAGGCTCCTCTTATCTTCTATAAAGTCATTTTAGGCTCCTCTTGTCTTCTATAAAGTCCTGTTAGGCTCCTCTTGTCTTCTATAAAGTCCTGTTAGGCTCCTCTTGTCTTCTATAAAGTCCTGTTAGGCTCCTCTTATCTTCTATAAAGTCCTGTTAGGCATGCCTCTTGGTGTCACATAGCATGTTAAAGGCTCTTGTTCTGGTTAGGCTGACACATAATTGGTCAATCATCTTGTGTTGTCAGACATGGATGTGTAGGTCTAAATGGGTCATGGATGTTCTAAATGGGTCATGGGTTTGTGGTTCTAAATGGGACATGGGTGTGTGGTTCTAAATGGGACATGGGTGTGTGGTTCTAAATGGGACATGGGTGTGTGGTTCTAAATGGGTCATGGGTGTGTGGTTCTAAATGGGACATGGGTGTGTGGTTCTAAATGGGACATGGGTGTGTGGTTCTAAATGGGACATGGGTGTGTGGTTCTAAATGGGTCATGGTGGTTCTAAATGGGTCATGGATGTGTGGTTCTAAATGGGTCATGGGTGTTCTAAATGAGTCATGGGTATGTGGTTCTAAATGGGACATGGGTGTGTGGTTCTAAATGGGTCATGGATGTGTGGTTCTAAATGGGTCATGGATGTGTGGTTCTAAATGGGTCATGGGTGTGTGGTTCTAAATGGGTCATGGGTGTGTGGTTCTAAATGGGTCATGGGTGTGTGGTTCTAAATGGGTCATGGGTGTGTGGTTCTAAATGGGTCATGGGTGTGTGGTTCTAAATGGGTCATGGGTGTGTGGTTCTAAATGGGTCATGGATGTGTGGTTCTAAATGGGTCATGGATGTGTGGTTCTAAATGGGCCATGGATGTTCTAAATGGGTCATGGGTGTGTGGTTAAAAATGGGTCATGGTTGTTCTAAATGGGTCATGGGTGTGTGGTTCTAATTGGGACATGGATGTGTGGTTCTATTTGGGTCATGGATGTTCTAAATCGGTCATTGGTGTGTGGTTAAAAATGGGTCATGGTTGTGGGGTTCTAAATGGGTCATGGTTGTGTGGATCTAAATGGGACATGGGTGTGTGGTTCTAAATGGGACATGGGTGTGTGGTTCTAAATGGGACATGGATCTGTGGTTATAAATAGGACATGGGTGTGTGGTTCTAAATGGGTCATGGGTGTGTGGTTCTAAATGGGTCATGGTGGTTCTAAATGGGACATGGGTGTGTGGTTCTAAATAGGACATGGGTGTGTGGTTCTAAATGGGTCATGGGTGTGTGGTTCTATTTGGGTCATGGTGGTTCTAAATGGGTCATGGGTGTGTGGTTCTAAATGGGTCATGGGTATGTGGTTCTAAATGGGACATGGGTGTGTGGTTCTAAATGGGTCATGGGTGTGTGGTTCTAAATGGGTCATGGTGGATCTAAATGGGTCATGGATGTGTGGTTCTAAATGGGTCATGGATGTTCTAAATGGGTCATGGGTGTGTGGTTCTAAATGGGACATGGGTATGTGGATCTAAATGGGACATGGATGTGTGGTTCTAAATGGGACATGGGTGTGTGGTTCTAAATGGGACATGGGTATGTGGATCTAAATGGGTCATGGATGTGTGGTTCTAAATGGGTCATGGTGGTTTTAAATGGGTCATGGATGTGTGGTTCTAAATGGGTCATGGGTGTGTGGTTCTAAATGGGTCATGGGTGTGTGGTTCTAAATGGGACATGGATGTGTGGTTCTAAATGGGTCATGGATGTGTGGTTCTAAATGGGCCATGGATGTTATAAATGGGTCATGGGTGTGTGGTTAAAAATGGGTCATGGTTGTTCTAAATGGGTCATGGGTGTGTGGTTCTAATTGGGACATGGATGTGTGGTTCTATTTGGGTCATGGATGTTCTAAATGGGTCATTGGTGTGTGGTTAAAAATGGGTCATGGTTGTTCTAAATGGGTCATGGGTGTGTGGTTCTAACTGGGACATGGGTGTGGGGTTCTAAATGGGTCATGGTTGTGTGGATCTAAATGGGACATGGGTGTGTGGTTCTAAATGGGACATGGGTGTGTGGTTCTAAATGGGACATGGATCTGTGGTTATAAATAGGACATGGGTGTGTGGTTCTAAATGGGTCATGGCTGTGTGGTTCTAAATGGGTCATGGTGGTTCTAAATGGGACATGGGTGTGTGGTTCTAAATAGGACATGGGTGTGTGGTTCTAAATGGGTCATGGGTGTGTGGTTCTAAATGGGTCATGGGTGTGTGGTTCTATTTGGGTCATGGTGGTTCTAAATGGGTCATGGGTGTGTGGTTCTAAATGGGTCATCGGTATGTGGTTCTAAATGGGACATGGGTGTGTGGTTCTAAATGGGTCATGGGTGTGTGGTTCTAAATGGGTCATGGTGGATCTAAATGGGTCATGGATGTGTGGTTCTAAATGGGTCATGGGTGTGTGGTTCTAAATGGGACATGGGTATGTGGATCTAAATGGGACATGGATGTGTGGTTCTAAATGGGACATGGGTGTGTGGTTCTAAATGGGACATGGGTATGTGGATCTAAATGGGTCATGGATGTGTGGTTCTAAATGGGTCATGGTGGTTCTAAATGGGTCATGGATGTGTGGTTCTAAATGGGTCATGGATGTTCTAAATGGTTCATGGGTGTGTGGTTCTAAATGGGACATGGGTGTGTGGTTCTAAATGGGTCATGGGTGTGTGGTTCTAAATGGGTCATGGGTGTGTGGTTCTAAATGGGTCATGGGTGTGTGGTTCTAAATGGGTCATGGTGGATCTAAATGGGTCGTCGGTGTGTGTTTCTAAATGGGTCATGGGTGTGTGTTTCTAAATGGGTCATGGTGGATCTAAATGGGACATGGATGTGTGGTTCTAAATGGGTCATGGATGTGTGGTTCTAAATGGGTCGTCGGTGTGTGGTTCTAAATGGGCCATGCATGTTCTAAATGGGTCATGGGTGTGGGGTTAAAAATGGGTCATGGTGGTTCTAAATGGGTCATGGGTGTGTGGTTCTAATTGGGACATGGATGTGTGGTTCTATTTGGGTCATGGATGTTCTAAATGGGTCATGGATGTGTGGTTCTAAATGGGCCATGGATGTTCTAAATGGTTCATGGGTGTGTGGTTAAAAATGGGTCATGGTTGTTCTAAATGGGTCATGGGTGAGTGGTTCTAACTGGGACATGGATGTGGGGTTCTAAATGGGTCATGGTTTTGTGGATCTAAATGGGACATGGGTGTGTGGTTCTAAATGGGACATGGGTGTGTGGTTCTAAATGGGTCATGGTGGGAGTCTAGTGGGATCAATAGACAGTGGAGCCCTCCAGGACTACAGTCTAGTGGGATCAATACACAGTGGAGCCCTCCAGGACTGCAGTCTAGTGGGATCAATACACAGTGGAGCCCTCCAGGACTACAGTCTAGTGGGATCAATACACAGTGGAGCCCTCCAGGACTACAGTCTAGTGGGATCAATACACAGTGGAGCCCTCCAGGACTACAGCCTAGTGGGATCAATACACAGTGGATCCCTCCAGGACTACAGTCTAGTGTAGTGGGATCAATACACAGTGGAGCCCCCCAGGACTACAGTCTAGTGGGATTAATACACAGTGGAGCCCTCCAGGACTACAGTCTAGTGGGATCAATACACAGTGGAGCCCTCCAGGACTACAGTCTAGTGGGATCAATACACAGTGGAGCCCTCGAGGACCACAGTCTAGTGTAGTGGGATCAATACACAGTGGAGCCCTCCAGGACTACAGTCTAGTGGGATCAATACACAGTGGAGCCCTCCAGGACTACAGTCTAGTGGGATCAATACACAGTGGAGCCCTCCAGGACTACAGTCTAGTGGGATCAATACACAGTGGAGCCCTCCAGGACTACAGTCTAGTGGGATCAATACACAGTGGAGCCCTCCAGGACTACAGTCTAGTGGGATCAATACACAGTGGAGCCCTCCAGGACTACAGTCTAGTGTAGTGGGATCAATACACAGTGGAGCCCCCCAGGACTACAGTCTAGTGGGATTAATACACAGTGGAGCCCTCCAGGACTACAGTCTAGTGGGATCAATACACAGTGGAGCCCTCGAGGACCACAGTCTAGTGTAGTGGGATCAATACACAGTGGAGCCCTCCAGGACTACAGTCTAGTGTAGTGGAATCAATACACAGTGGAGCCCTCCAGGACTACAGTCTAGTTTGATCAATACACAGTGGAGCCCTCCAGGACTACAGTCTTGTTTGATCTATACACAGTGGAGCCCTCCAGGACCACAGTCTAGTGGGATCAATACACAGTGGAGCCCTCCAGGACTACACTCTAGTGGGATCAATACACAGTGGAGCCCTCCAGGACTACAGTCTAGTGTAGTGGGATCAATACACAGTGGAGCTCTCCAGGACTACAGTCTAGTGTAGTGGGATCAATACACAGTGGAGCCCTCCAGGACTACAGTCTAGTGGGATCAATACACAGTGGAGCCCTCGAGGACCACAGTCTAGTGTAGTGGGATCAATACACAGTGGAGCCCTCCAGGACTACAGTCTAGTGTAGTGGGATCAATACACAGTGGAGCCCTCCAGGACTACAGTCTAGTTTGATCAATACACAGTGGAGCCCTCCAGGACTACAGTCTTGTTTGATCTATACACAGTGGAGCCCTCCAGGACCACAGTCTAGTGGGATCAATACACAGTGGAGCCCTCCATGACTACAGTCTAGTGGGATCAATACACAGTGGAGCCCTCCAGGACCACAGTCTAGTGGGATCAATACACAGTGGATCCCTCCAGGACTACAGTCTAGTGGGATCAATACACAGTGGAGCCCTCCAGGACTACACTCTAGTGGGATCAATACACAGTGGAGCCCTCCAGGACTACAGTCTAGTGTAGTGGGATCAATACACAGTGGAGCTCTCCAGTACTACAGTCTAGTGTAGTGGGATCAATACACAGTGGAGCCCTCCAGGACTACAGTCTATTGGGATCAATACACAGTGGAGCCCTCCAGGACTAAAGTCTAGTGTATGGGGATTAATACACAGTGGAGCCCTCAAGGACAACAGTCCTAGTGTAGTGGGATCCTAAATCCTAGGACCATGCTTCAGCACTACCTGGCCTGATGACGCCTTGCTGTCCCTTGTCCACCTGGCCGTGCTGCTGCTCCTGTTTCAACTGTTCTGCCTATGGAACCCAGACCTGTTCACCGGACGTGCTACCTGTCCCAGACCTGCTGTTTTCAACTCTCTAGAGACAGCAAGATAGGTAGAGCTACTCTTAATGATAGGCTATGAAAAGCCAACTGATATTTACTCCTGAGGTGCTAACCTGTTGCACCCTCAACAACTACTGTGATTATTATTATTTGACCCTGCTGGACATTTATGAACATTTGAACATCTTGGCCATGTTCTGTTATAATCTCCCCCCGGCACAACCAGAAGAGGACTGGCCACCCCTCATAGCCTGGTTCCTCTCTAGGTTTCTTCCTAGGTTTTGGCCTTTCTAGGGAGTTTTTTCTAGCCACCGTGCTTCTACACCTGCATTGCTTGCTGTTTGGGGTTTTAGGCTGGGTTTCTGTACAGCACTTTGAGATATCAGCTGATGTAAGAAGGGCTATATAAATACATTTGATTTGATTTGACTGCTGATCTGCATTGTAGCTGCCCTGATAGGTCCTGCAAGCTGGAGATAAGGGAGGATTGGAGGCTGGAGATAAGGGAGGATTGGAGGCTGGAGTGGAGGGAGGATTGGAAACTGGAGTGGAGGGAGCATTGGAAGCTGGAGTGGAGGGAGCATTGGAAGCTGGAGTGGAGTGGAGGGAGCATTGGAAGCTGGAGTGGAGGGAGCATTGGAAGCTGGAGTGGAGGGAGCATTGGAAGCTGGAGTGGAGTGGAGGGAGCATTGGAAGCTGGAGTGGAGGGAGCATTGGAAGCTGGAGTGGAGGGAGCATTGGAAGCTGGAGTGGAGGGAGCATTGGAAGCTGGAGTGGAAGGAGCATTGGAAGCTGGAGTGGAGGGAGCATTGGAAGCTGGAGTGGAGTGAGCATTGGAAGCTGGAGATGAGATTGTGGTAGGCCGTCATTGTAAATAAGAATTGGTTCTTAACTGACTTGCCTAGTTAAATAAAGGTTAAATTAAATAATTGGGAGAATTGGAAGCTGAAGATGAGTGACGATGGCTGCTGTCTGTTGTTGTTTGATTGAGAGAAGACTTGTCCTACCAACCCAGCAAAATGAGGAAGCATGGAAAATATCTTGTATCTTAAAAATCTAATCAAACATGTTGGTTTTGCTCAATATACTGTATTATATTATATACATTATGTCCCGGCATTGCATGTAAATGAATAGAGTTCAAAAGCTAGAAGGAAGTGTACCACAAAAAGTACATTGTTTGCAATTTCCTGTCTGTGAGGTTGAAGGTTAATGGTAGCCTATAGGAGGTTTCCTCTTTGTCTCCTCTCCTTTAATGCCCTCTAGACATTCTTCTCCTGTAGCCCTGTCGGCTTCTCAGGTTACCCATCTAATTTAAACGCCCTTTCTTTCTGTAATAAGGGTTAATTTGCCTAACTCTTAACCCTCTGGAGACTGGAGATCTCTCGTCAAAGGGCTGGCCCTAATTATACACTCACTTCCATTTTCATGGTGGTGGAGTCGGTGGTGGTGTTTTGTCCAGTCAGACTGATTGACAGACAGGGGTTCTGAATGGAAAGGGTTTTTGTGGTGGAGAGAGGGGGGTCCCATCTGTCCAGGCTAGCTGCCCCCGTGACCTGCCCCAGAGGTGGTTCTCATCTCGTTTTTTTGATTGGTGAGTTTGAGGAGGATAGGGAGGGGTTTGTTAGTTTGCCTTGGCTCTGCTCAGGATTGTGTTAGTTTCAGTAGGGAGTGGGTGTGGTGTGGGGGGGGGGGGGCACTTTAGCTAAAGCATGTTACCTAATCTGCCTTTCCCTCCCTATTGCTCTCCCTCTCTCTGTTCCTGCACCTCACCTCTCTCTGAGTAGTCGTCATGAAGCTTAGAGAGAGGACTATGCCGCTCCTCTCCTCTGAGACCGTGGTGCTAATCTCCTCCAGAGTTAATGTGGATATGGTGACAATCCCACCAATGGCCTGTGGGCCTTTGGGGGATCCAGGGATCTAGGATTCCTTTGAGGTCTGCTACCCGACCTGTTCACATACTCAAACACATTCCCTGTGGTTCCCCTAACCTTAAACCCCTTCAGCCCCAGTCCTGCATGCTTGACAGCACACTGAGCCAGACATGGTGGCAGTCTGTCTTTATGTTCTGTCCTCACTGAGCTGACCTGCTTGCTCAAGCCCATCGGTCAGTTGCCCAGTAGGATACACAACAACACAGCTGGAAAACAACGACAGTTTCTCAAAATGTTCAGCAAAAAATAAAAAAAGATTTGACTGCTAAGTGGTAATCCCTGTTCTTCTGCGTTCTTGTTTTACTTTGATAAGTAAAGCGGTGTTTTTTTGGCGATAAGAACGTCAAGGAAACATTTTCTAGCTAGCTAACATTAGCTAGTAAACATTTACTCTCTGGCAAATCCTCCATGGACATGGTCAGTTTCCATTTGTACCTGTTGTAGCTAGAAATAGCTAGTTAATGTTTTGACATTTTGATATATGTTTAGTTAAAGACAGGAAATGTGTGTGTGAGTGAAAGTGAGTGTGTGAGTGAAAGTGAGTGTGTGTGAGTGAAAGTGAGTGTGTGAGTGAAAGTGAGTGTGTGTGTGTGAGTGAAAGTGAGTGTGTGTGTGTGTGAGTGAAAGTGAGTGTGTGTGAGTGAAAGTGAGTGTGTGAGTGAAAGTGAGTGAAAGTGTGTGTGTGTGAGTGAGTGAGTGAGTGAGTGAGTGAGTGAGTGAGTGAATACACATTTAGGTAGGTTGTGTGTTGTGTGCCAGAGCCGTATGTCTGCCTGACTGCCAGATTGCTGATGGGCAACATAGTCAATGTACTTACTAGGCTAAGTCTAACTTAGTGACGACCTTAGGTCATGGTTAATGACGATTAATCTCTGTCTTTACAGTCCCTGAAACACGTCAATGACCTGATGTATGGTCTCTACAGCAGTGCTTGGCCACCCACTCAGTTACCAGTGAGCTATTCTGCCACATCCCAGGGAAAGAAAAGAGCAGAAACACCCTTTCTAAAATCCACAGCCATTGACAGTATATTTTTCCCTTCTTCCTCCTGTTTGAATACCCATAACATGATGATAATGATGATGTCACCACAACACTTGAAAATACAGATCAATGTATTTGCTGTCTTGCAGTATTACTTAATGGCCTTGTTGTCAACAGAATGATGCAGTTTATTTAACACGGACTTCCCTCTTTTCTCTTTGTCATACAGGCCAGTAATGTGGCGTGAATGCAGTGCTGTTGATCCCTTTTGTGTTTGTTTTAAGTATTGTGGTGGCAGGGTCATGTTAGGGACTGGGGAGTTTGTTAGGATCGAAAATAAATAAGAAAGGAGCGCTGTCCCGGGAAAACCTCGGTCTTCTGAGTACGTAAGAGTTTGTTTAATTTTTTGTTAAGAGAAGAGATAGAAACGAGGATTGACGAACAGGAATGAAGAGGTCCGCCCTCTCTCTTTGCAAGTTATGGGCCAAGTCTACGGGCCAAATGTCCGCTCCCCTCAAAATTCAAAAGATACTACCCAGCTAGCGCATAACGTTCTGAGAACCATATGTTTTCTTAGAGCTTGGTAAAGGTGTGGTTTGTCCTATGATTGTTTTGCATACAACCTTCCCACAACGTTCTGGGAACGGTGCAGGCTGGTTGCTTGGCTTTGGAACATTCTCAGCACTTTTAAGGATCTTGACAAAAAATATGTAATTTACTTGGTATTTCATTACTTTAACAGAACATTTCCTAAATGTTCAAATGTGGTTACATTTCACATTTTGGGTAATGTTCCAGGAACTGGTTTGACATTGGGAATGTTCTCAAATAGTTCTGAGAAAGTTAAGAAACAACGTTCTTCTGTGAGAATGTCAGTTCTTCCGCATAACGTTTCCTACAGGTTTCCTCACGATTCTATTTCAAGTCATGTTCTCAAATTGTTCCAAAAACACCAAGAAAACTTTCCAAAAAACCCACAAGAACTTTAATAACAATCAAGGAACGTTCTAAGAATGTTATTTAGAAACACATATATTCCGTTGTCAGCAACAACAAAACTCTATCATCTGTCTTAAGTGTGTTCAGGTGTGTTGGCCGCGCCCACTAATTGGCCACACCTGATCTTAATGAGTGCCTGTTTCCTTTGAAATGGGGCTTTTTGAATAGCCTCAAATGAACAGCTTTGCCTGTCATGCTAGCTCCGTCCTGGAGGTGCAGTGGTCTAATGGCATGGATAAATAACACAAGATTAGGCCTTCCGAGTGGCACAGTGTAGTGCTAGAGGCGTTACTACAGACCTGGGTTCGATCCCAGACTGTGTCATAGCCGGCCGCGACCGGGAGACCCATGAGGCGGCTCACAATTGGCCCAGCGTCGTTTGGGTTAGGGGAGGGTTTGGCCGGCTGGGATGTCCTTGTCCCATCATGCACTAACGACTTCTTCTGGCAGGCCGAGCGCATGCACGCTGACTTCGGTTGTCAGCTGTACAGTATTTCCTCCGACACATTGGTGCGATGGGACAAGACTGTAACTACCAATCATCATTAAAAAAATAGAAGATTATTATCAGAACTCAGGATAAGACCCAGATGCAGACAGCTAGAATCACAGATGTTTATTAACCCAAACAGGGGGCAGACAGATGACAGGTCAAGGGCAGGCAGAGGTCCGTAATCCAGGGCAGAGTCAGTAAGGTACAGAATGGCACGCAGGCTCGGGGTCAGGACAGGCAGAGGTTTGTAATCGGGTCAGAGTCAGGCAGGTACAGAATGGCAGGCAGGCCCGGGTTCAGGGCAGGCAGAATGGTCAGATCCGGGGAAAGTAGGAAACAGATACTTGAGAAGATGGGAAAGAACGCTGGTAAGACCTGACAAGACAGACTGGCAACAGACAAACAGAGAACACAGGTATAAATGCACAGGGGATAATGAGTAAGATGGGTGACAACAGGAGGGTAGTGGAGACAGGCATAAAGACAGGTGAAACCAAACAGTGTGTGACATTTCTAGGTTTGAATCTCACTGATGCCGTGTCACAATAAAAAATAACTGTGTTTCCATGATTAATGCCTAAGGAAATGTATTTCCATGTGTACCCAAATAAGCAAGCAATGTTATTAAAAAAGTCTTATTGAAACAGTCAGTGAAAGTTTTAAGAAGTTATTCAGAAACCTCAAAATAACCTACAATTTCTGTAATAAATCTTCCAGAAAAGCTTACAAGGAACCAAATTAAAATGTTCTCAGAACCTCCCAGTAAAACGTTCTCAGAACCTCCCAGTAAAACGTTCTCAAAACCTCCCAGTAAAACGTTCTCAGAACCTCCCAGTAAAATGTTCTCAGAACCTCCCAGTAAAACGTTCTCAGAACCTCCCAGTAAAACGTTCTCAGAACCTCCCAGTAAAACGTGCTCAGAACCTCCCAGTAAAACGTTCTCAGAACCTCCCAGTAAAACGTTCTCAGAACCTCCCAGTAAAACGTTCTCAGAACCTCCCAGTAAAACGTGCTCAGAACCTCCCAGTAAAACGTGCTCAGAACCTCCCAGTAAAACGTTCTCAGAATCTCCCAGTTAACTAAAAATAAATGTTCCCAGGACATTTTTTCTTCTGTTCTCAGAACGTTTAAAAAACTTTACGTTTTACCAGTCAGGAAAAATAAAGCTTAATTTCGACAACCAATGTGAAACCAAAAAACATCAGTTTCCACAACTTCAAAGGAACCAAAATATGCGAACTGGGTAACACCTGTGAAATGGTCATTTGTCCAAAGCACATTAACTAATGCTGCCTGTTATCTCACACATCCCATTGACATATTTACATTACCATTTATGTTTATTTTAGTCTGACCATGAGAGATTCTGTTTAAACCTACCTTAACCACTCCCGTACCCCTGGACATTGAATAAGGTACTGACACTTATATTTCCCTCACTAACTTTAAACATCAGCTATCTGAGCAGCTAACCGATCGCTGCAGCTGTACATAGTCCATCTGTAAATAGCCCACCCAATCTACCTACCTCATCCCCATATTGGTTTTATTTACTTTGCTGCTCTTTTGCACACCAGTATCACTACTTACACACCAGTATCACTACTTACACACCAGTATCACTACTTACACACCAGTATCACTACTTACACACCAGTATCACTACTTGCACGTCACCATCTGCTCATCATCATCTGTCACTCCAGTGTTAATCTGCTAAATTGTAATTACTTCGCTACTATGGCCTATTTATTGCCTTACCCCCTCATGACATTTGCACACACTGTATATAGACTTTATTTTTTTCTACTGTGTCATTGACTTGTTTATTGTGTTATTGCCTTGTTAATTGTTTATTCCATGTGTAACTCTGTGTTGTTGTTTGTGCCACACTGCTATGCTTTATCTTGGCCAGGTAGCAATTGTAAATGAGAACTTGTTCTCAACTGGCCTACCTGGTTAATTAAAGGTGAAATTGAAATAAATAAGTATATACCTGGATTCTCATATTTCTTGTGTTTTTTAAAACATTATATTATCTATATTATTGTTATTATCACTGCATTGTGGGAAAGAGCTCACAAGTTTCACTGTTTTACACCTGTTGTATCATGTGCCACGTGGCAAATAAACTTTGAAAGTTGAAACGTAAGTAACCTATTTGGAGAACAACTAAGCAGATTCCACCTGCCTGACTGTTCATGTTTCCTGCTCCGGGCAATGGGTTCGTTTTTTATCTCTGGTGAGAGATGGTAGAAAAGTAGGCTAAACTGTCCCAAATGAAAATGTCTGGAGGAAACCTTGACGACGTTTCTCCAACAATAATGGTCCTGTGATGTGGACAGTCAATACAACTACAGAGAGGGGAGAGAAACACAAGTATGAAACTAAATGAAAGAGGGAGTGAGGAAGCAAGGGAGCGAGAGATGGAGGAAGCGAGGGAAGAAGGGAAGGCGAGAGGGAGAGTGACTGAGTGTGAGAAAGTGAGTGAGAGATTGGGGGAATGACAGAAATATTGAGATAGGTTAAAAAGTTGTATTTGGGAAAGGCACAAATCATGTATGCCAGCTAGCATGTCGGATCCAGGCCAGGCTATATGTTCTATAAAACAAGTTCCTGCTTTTGGGAGAGATAGTGATTGGGCGAAAGAGGGAGTTTGAGTGTGTTTATGAGAGCAGCTTTTACTCAGAGATAAATATTATGTTTCACAGTTAAGGTGGTCGCTGGGTTTGTACTCCAGCACTTTGGATTTTAAATGGTACAATCACTATTGTATACATAGTCCCCCCCCATTTTAGGGGACCAAAAGTATTGGGACAAATTCACTTATTTATGTATTAAAGTAGCAAAACGTTAAGTATTAGGTACCATATTCATAGCACGCAATGACTACATCGAGCTTGGGACTCTATGAATGTGTTGGATGCAGTTTGCTGTTTGTTTTGGTTGTGTTTCAGATTATTTTGTGTCCAATAGAAATGAATGGTAAATAATGTCATGTGTAATTTTGGAGTCACTTTTATTGTAAATAAGAATAGAGTATGTTTCTAAACACTTCTACATTAATGTGGACGTTACCATGGTTATGAATAATCCTGAATGAATGATGAATAATGATTGACTGAGAAAGTTAGAGGCATAAATATCACCCCCCTTGTGTAGAAGTGAATTGGATTGAGTGTGAGGTTATGTTAGCTGCCTGTTGTGGATTGAGATGGAAGGGGTGGACTGAAGTTTAGGGTAAAATGTGTTGAGAAGGCTAATGTTCACTCAAGCGGGCAAAACTAGTAGAATTGTACTTTCAGTGGGATTCTTTGTATTTCGTTTTTGGGTTCACATGTGACGTAATTTGCTATGACATACTGCTTGTGTTTCTAGTTCCAACAGGTCAGTAATATCTAACTAAATGCTTGTGTTCCTAGCTCCAACAGGGCAGTCATATCTAACTAAATGCTTGTGTTTCTAGCTCCAACAGGTCAGTAATATCTAACTAAATGCTTGTGTTTCTATCTCCAACAGGTCAGTAATATCTAACTGAATGCTTGTGTTTCTAGCTCCAACAGGTCAGTAATATCTAACTAAATGCTTGTGTTTCTAGCTCCAACAGGTCAGTAATATCTAACTAAATTCTTGTGTTTCTAGCTCCAACAGGTCAGTAGTATCTAACAGTAATATTTATCGATTTCACAATAATACAGACAAACCTAAATAAAGGAATACAATTAAGAATATATATATTTGGACGAGCAATGACAGAGCGGTGTAGACTAAGATACAGTAGATAGTATAGAACACAGTATATACATATGAGATGAGTCATGCAAGATACGTAAACACTATTAAAGTGACAAGTGTTCCATTTTTAAAGCGGCCAGTGATTTCAAGTCTATGTATGTAGGCAGCACCCTCTGTGTTAGTGATGTCTATTTAACAGTCTGATGGTTTTGAGATAGAAGCTGTTTTTAAGTCTCTCGGTCCCTGCTTTGATGCACCTGTACCGACCTCGCCTTCTGGATGATAGCGGGGTGATCAGGTAGTGGCTCGGGTGGTTGTTGTCCTTGATGATGTTTATGGCCTTCCTGTGACAGCTGGTGCTGAAGACGTCCTGGAGGGCAGGTAGTTTGCCCCGGTGATGTGTTGGGCAGACCGCACTACCCTCTGGAGAGCCCTGCGGTTACATGCGGTGCAGTTGCCGTACCAGGTGGTGATACAGCCCGACAGGATGCTCTCAATTATGCATCTGTCAAAATATGTGAGGGTTTTAGGTGCCAAGCCAAATCTCTTCAGCCTCCTGAGGTTGAAGATGTACTGTTGCGCCTTCTTCACCACACTGTCTGTGTGGGTGGACCATTTCAGTTTGTCTGTGTTCACAGAGGAACTTGATGCCTTCCACCTGCTCCACTGCTGACCCTTCGATGTGGATAGGGGTTAGGGGTGTGCTCCCTCTGCTGTTTCCTGAAGTCCACGAACAGCTCCATTGTTTTGTTGAAGTTGGGTGAGAGGTTATATTCCTGACACGACACATCCAGGGCCCTCACCTCCTCCCTGTAGGCTGTCTCGTCATTGTCGGTAATCAGGCCTACTACTGTTGTGTCATCTGCAAACTTGATGATTGAGTTGGAGGTGTGGGTGAACAGGGAGTACAGGAGGAGACTGACCTCGCATCCTTGTGGGGCCACAGTGTTGAGGATCAGCAATGTGGAGATGTTGTTTCCTACCTTCACCACCTGGGGTAGTCCCGATAGGAAGT
Source organism: Oncorhynchus mykiss (assembly GCF_057628025.1). Lineage (NCBI taxonomy): Eukaryota > Metazoa > Chordata > Actinopteri > Salmoniformes > Salmonidae > Oncorhynchus > Oncorhynchus mykiss. Next base: position 49,977,319 of record NC_143041.1, on the reverse strand, counting down.
CCAGGACCCAGTTGCACAGGGTGGGGTTCAGACCCAGGGCCTCAAGCTTAATGATGAGTTTTGAGGGTACTATGGTGTTGAGTGCTGAGCTATACTCAATGAACAGCATTCTTACATAGGTATTCCTCTTGTCCAGATGGGATAGAAGCTGTGTGATGGTGATTGCATCGTCTGTGGATCTATTGAAAACAGGGTGAGTGATGTTCTTGGAGCATGATGAGGCTCTATTGGAAACGGGGTGCGTGAGATTATCTTGCAGTGGTGTAAAGTACTTAAGTAAAAAAGTAAAAGTAAAAATACTTTAAAGTACTACTTATGTCGTTTTTGGGGGTATCTGTACTCTACTATTTCTATTTTTGCCTTTTACCTCACTACATTCCTAAAGAAAATAAAGTACTTTTTACTCCATACATTTTCCCTGACACCCAAAAGTACTCAATACATTTTGACAGGAAAATGGTCCAATTCACACACTTATCAAGAGAACATTCCCTGGTCATCCCTACTGCCTCTGATCTGGAGGACTCACAAAACAGAGAACATTCCCTGGTCATCCCTACTGCCTCCGATCTGGCAGACTCACTAAACACATGTTTCATTTGTTAATGATGTCTGAGTGTTGGAGCGTGCCCTAGGCTAAAAAAAACAAGACAATGGTACCATCTGGTTTGGTTAGTATAAGGAATTTGAAATGATTTATACTTTTACTTTTGATACTTAAGTATATTGCAAACCAAACACTTTTAAACACTTTTAATCAAGTAATATTTTTCTGGGTGACAATGACAATTGGGTGCTTTTTCAACCACTAGAATAACCTCCATTCGTCGGGGCGTGGACTCTACAAGGAGTCGAAAGCGTTCCACAGGGATGTCCTATGGGTGGTGGACAATTGCACTTCTTGACGGACTCAAACCGCTGTGCACAATCCTTGTCTCAATTGTCTCCAGACCTTATTTACCCCGTCTCCTCCCCTTTATCTGCACTGATTAAAGTGGATCTAACAGGTGACATCAATAAGGGATCATAGCTTTCACCTGGATTCACCTGGTCAGTCTGTGTCATGGAAAGAGCAGGTGTTCCTAATGTTTTGTCCACTCAGTGTTTATTTACATATATTCTGGACTCTGACATTGCTACTTCTGAAATTCAAACAGAACAATATCAATGTCTATTGACTTGTACTGTATATTGTTATTATATTGATAGGTGTTGTTGATATATATTGTTATTATATTGATAGATATTGTTATTGTATTGATAGATATTGTTGTTATATTGATAGGTATTGTTATTGTATTGATAGATATTGTTATTGTATTGTTATTGTATTGATAGATATGAATTATTATTGTATTGTTACTGTTGGTCTAAGATAGGGGAGCGCCAGCCAATCATAGCCAGATAACCTAATCCGTATCAGTAGAGAGCTAGAGAGACAGTATAGCTGAGGACATCAGATAGCTAGTTTCCCAGCCAGTCAGGGGAGATGACTCTCGTCTGTAGCATCTAGCTGTAGCAGCCCTGTACTGCAGTAGATGGATCAATGTTGACACAGCTGATCTCTGTTGGTCCAACTGGAAAATAGCAGACTGTTTGTTGTCTGACAGATAGTCAGTCCCAACTCCCAATGCTTCATATTATTACGTGGAATCTCTGACTGTATGTTGCCAGACAAATTTCTCCTATTTATACATTTTTATTTTATTTATTTAACTAGGCAAGTCGGTTAAGAGCAAATTCTCATTTACAATGATGGCCTTCCAGGGAACAGTGGGTTAACTGCCTTGTTCAGGAGCAGAAAGACAGATTTTTACCTTGTCAGGATTCTCTTACCACTAAGCTACCTGCCGCCCCAAAGGTACAGTGAAGTATTTAATCAACCAATATTGTTGTAATGAGGGAAATAAGAGCTAAGCCATATCATTTCAGTCTCTATCTCTCTTTCTCAGTTTCTCTGCTCTCTGTTCTGCCTTGTACAGCTACTGAAGAGACATATTTTTTTTCATTTTAATAAATGTACCACCAGTACCTTCACACCCAGACCACCAGCATCTTCACACCCAGAATACCACCAGTACCTTCACACCCAGACCACCAGTATCTTCACACCCAGAATACCACCAGTATCTTCACACCCAGAATACCACCAGTACCTTCACACCCAGACCACCAGCATCTTCACATCCAGAATACCACCAGTACCTTCACACCCAGACCACCAATACCTTCACACCCAGAATACCACCAGTATCTTCACACCCAGAACTCCAGTACCTTCAAACCCAGTATACCACCAGTATCTTCACACCCAGAACTCCAGTACCTTCAAACCCAGTATACCACCACTCTCTCTCTCTCTACTCTCTCATACACTCAGGTTGGAGTCATTAAAACTAATTTTTTAACCACTCCACAAATTTCTTGTTAACAAACTATAGTTCTGGCAAGTCAGTTAGGACATCTACTTTGTGCAGGACACAAGTATTTTTCCAACAATTGTTTACAGACAGATTATTTCACTTATAATTCACTGTATCACAATTCCAGTGGGTCAGAAGTTTACATACACTAAGTTGAATGTGCCTTTAAACAGCTTGGAAAATTCCAGAAAAGGATGTCGTGGCTTTAGAAGCTTCTGATAGGCTAATTGACATAATTTGAGTCAATTGGAAGTGTACCTGTGGATGTATTTCAAGGACTAACTTCAAATCAAATCTGATTTGTCACATACATACATACATAAAATACCTCGACCAGGGCGTGACACTGGGAATGTGATAAAATCAATAAAAGCTGAAATAAATGATTCTCTCTACTATTATTCTGAATTTCACATTCTTAAAATAAAGTGGTGATCCTAACTAACCTAAGACAGGGATTGTTTACTACGATTAAATGTCAGGAATTATGAAAAACTGAGTTTAAATGTATTTGGCGAAGGTGTTTGTAAACTTCCGACTTCAACTGTATGTGTGCATGTATGCAGTATGGACAGCATTGGAGTAGAAATGCAGTAGTTATGTGAAACTAGAATACAGTGCCTTCAGAAAGTCTGCTGTTTAACAAACAATATTGTTAAACATGGTTAAATATAATAAAAATAATTATAAAGTTAACATGGTTAAATATAATAATAATAAAAACAATAATTTTTGCAGTTAAATATAATAATAATAATGTTTACATGGTTAAATGTTATAATAATACTAATAATAATACTGTTTAACATTTTTACAGGTAAAATTAATAATAATAATACCGTTGAACACAAGTTAAATATAATATTTATGCAGTTTAACATGGTTGAATGTAATAATAATACTGTTTAACAGTTTTACATGTAATAATAATATCAAATCAAATGTATTTATAAAGCCCTTCGTGCATCAGCTGATATCTCAAAGTGCTGTACAGAAACCCAGCCTAAAACCCCAAACAGCAAGCAATGCAGGTGTAGAAGCACGGTGGCTAGGAAAAACTCCCTAGAAAGGCCAAAACCTAGGAAGAAACCTAGAGAGGAACCAGGCTATGAGGGGTGGCCAGTCCTCTTCTGGCTGTGCCGGGTAGAGATTATAACAGAACATAGCCAAGATGTTCAAATGTTCATAAATGACCAGCATGATCAAATAATAATAATCACAGTAATTGTTGAGGGTGCAACAGGTCAGCACCTCAGGAGTAAATGTCAGTTGGCTTTTTATAGCCGATCATTCAGAGTATCTCTACCGCTCCTGCTGTCTCTGTAATAGGGTTTGAGGCAGAGAATCCCAGTGGAGAGAGGGGAACCGGCCAGGCAGAGACAGCAAGGGCGGTTCGTAGCTCCAGAGCCTTTCCGTTCACCTTCCCACTCCTGGGCCAGACTACACTCAATCATATGACCCACTGAAGAGATGAGTCTTCAATAAAGACTTAAAGGTTGAGACCGAGTTTGCGTCTCTCACATGGGTAGGTAGACCATTCCATAAAAATGGAGGTCTATAGGAGAAAGCCCTGCCACCAGCTGTTTGCTTAGAAATTATAGGGACAATTAGGAGCCTTGCGTCTTGTGACCGTAGCGTACGTGTAGGTATGTACGGCAGGACCAAATCAGAGAGATAGATAGGAGCAAGCCCATGTAATGCTTTGTAGGTTAGCAGTAAAACCTTGAAATCAGCCATTTGCATTAACAGGAAGCCAGTGTAGGGAGGCCAGCACTGGAGTAATATGATCACATTATTTGGTTCTAGTCAGGATTCTAGCAGCCGTATTTAGCACTAACTGAAGTTTATTTAGTGCTTTATCCGGGTAGCTGGAAAGTAGAGCATTGCTGTAGTCTAACCTAGAAGTGACAAAAGCATGGATAACATTTTCTGTGTCATTTTTGGACAGAACATTTCTGATTTTTGCAATTTTACAAAGATGGAAAAAAGCTGTCCTTGAAACAGTCTTGATATGTTCGTCAAAAGAGAGATCAGGGTCCAGAGTAACACCGAGGTCCTTCACAGTTTTATTTGAGACGACTGTACAACCATCAAGATTAATTGTCAGATTCAATAGAAGATCTCTTTGTTCCTTGGGACCTAGAACAAGCATCTCTTTTTTCTCCGAGTTTAAAAGTAGAACGTTTGCAGCCATCCACTTCCTTATGTCTGAAACACAGGCTTCTAGCGAGGGCAAATATGGGGCTTCACCATGTTTCATCGAAATGTACAGCTGTGTGTCATCCGCATAGCAGTGTAAGTTAACATTATGTTTTCGACTGACATCCCCAAGAGGCAAAATATATTGTGATAACAAAAGTGGTCCTAAAACAGAACCTTGAGGAACACCGAAATGTACAGTTGATTTTTCAGAGGACAAACCATCCACAGATAGAAACTGATATATTTCCGATAGATAAGATCTAAACCAGGCCAGAACTTGTCCGTGTAGACCAATTTGGGTTTCCAATCTCTCCAAAAGAATGTGGTGATCGATGGTATCAAAAGCAGCACTACGGTCTAGGAGCACGAGGACAGATGCAGAGCCTCGGTCTGACGCCATTAAAATGTCATTTACCACCTTCACAAGTGCCGTCTCAGTGCTATGATGGGGTCTAAAACCAGACTGAAGCATTTCGTATACATTGTTTGTCTTCAGGAAGGCAGTGAGTTGCTGCTGCGCAACAGCTTTTAAAAAAAATCTGGTGGACCATAATACTGGTTAACATAGTTAACAATAATAATAATATTGTTTAACATGGTTAAATGTAATAATAATAATCATAATAATGATTATTGTTATCAATATTATTATTATTATAATAATTGGCAAGATAAAATATTTAGGTACCTTTGATGTTAGTAGGTGCCAGGTGCACACATTTTCGTCAAGAACTGTAACGACTGGGTTTTTCACGATCAATAGTTTCCTGTGTGTTTGAAGAATGGTCCACCACTCAAAGGACTTCAGCCAACTTGAAACAACTGTGGAAAGCATTGGAGTCAACATGGGCCAGTATGCCTGTGGAACGCTTTTGACACCTTGTATAGTCTACATGGGCCAGTATGCCTGTGGAATGCTTTCGACACCTTGTATAGTCTATGCCCTGACAAATTGAGGCTGTTCTGAGGGCAAATGGGGCACAATTCAATATTAGGAAGGTGTTCTTAATGTTTTGTACACTCAGTGTATATATACACACCATAAACACACACACTTTTACACTCATCATTTGCTGCTGCTACTCTATCATAGTCACTTTACGCTGCCTTCATGTACCTGACGTATGTACCCCTTCATGTACCTGACGTATGTACCCCTTCATGTACCTGAAGTATGTACCCCTCCATGTACCTGAAGTACGTACCCCTTCATGTACCTGACGTATGTACCCCTTCATGTACCTGAAGTATGTACCCCTCCATGTACCTGAAGTATGTACCCCTTCATGTACCTGACGTATGTACCCCTTCATGTACCTGAAGTACGTACCCCTTCATGTACCTGACGTATGTACCCCTTCATGTACCTGAAGTATGTACCCCTCCATGTACCTGAAGTATGTACCCCTCCATGTACCTGAAGTATGTACCCCTTCATGTACCTGACATATGTACCCCTTCATGTACCTGGAGTATGTACCCCTTCATGTACCTGACGTATGTACCCCTCCATGTACCTGAAGTATGTACCCCTTCATGTACCTGACATATGTACCCCTTCATGTACCTGAAGTATGTACCCCTTCATGTACCTGACGTATGTACCCCTTCATGTACCTGAAGTACGTACCCCTTCATGTACCTGACGTATGTACCCCTTCATGTACCTGAAGTATGTACCCCTCCATGTACCTGAAGTATGTACCCCTCCATGTACCTGAAGTATGTACCCCTTCATGTACCTGACATATGTACCCCTTCATGTCCCTGAAGTATGTACCCCTTCATGTACCTGACGTATGTACCCCTTCATGTACCTGAAGTACGTACCCCTTCATGTACCTGACGTATGTACCCCTTCATGTACCTGAAGTACGTACCCCTTCATGTACCTGACGTATGTACCCCTGAATGTACCTGAAGTACGTACCCCTTCATGTACCTGACGTATGTACCCCTGAATGTACCTGAAGTATAGACCCCTTCATGTACCTGACGTATGTACCCCTTCATGTACCTGAAGTATGTACCCCTTCATGTACCTGAAGTATGTACCCCTTCATGTACCTGACGTATAGACCCCTTCATGTACCTGAAGTATAGACCCCTTCATGTACCTGAAGTATAGACCCCTTCATGTACCTGACGTATAGACCCCTTCATGTACCTGAAGTATAGACCCCTTCATCTACCTGAAGTATAGACCCCTTCATGTACCTGACGTATAGACCCCTTCATGTACCTGAAGTATAGACCCCTTCATGTACCTGACGTATAGACCCCTTCATGTACCTGAAGTATAGACCCCTTCATGTACCTGACGTATGTACCCCTTCATGTACCTGACGTATGTACCCCTTCATGTACCTCAAATGCCTCACACTGCTGCACTTTGATCTGTTTACACAGTGCCTTCGAAAATAATCCAGACCCCTTTGACTCCCTGAACTTACTGTATGTGTCTTTGGAATGGCAATTTCATCATGACCACCATTCTCATTTAATAACCAGTTCTCTTGAGTTAGCAGTAACTAACTCTATTTTAGCTAAGTGGATGGGTCACTATTGTCTAGACATGTAGACATGTTCATGAAATACTATAGATGGCCATAACATAAAATTGTACATCATTCACTACAGTTGAGGAACAATGGGAAAGTAATTCTGCTTTGAAAGTTAATAAACTTGTAACCTCACTTTTGAGAAAACGCCCCATGAATGTTTTTGGTTTTTGGTACCTAGTGGTTGTAGTGTCACCATAGCCCTACGTATAAGGGACGTAGGGCAACACAACTTGGTTAGTAAAGGTATCAACCAAATGGGACTTAAGAGGTTAGAGACCGTGTATTGTTTAAGGGCAATTAGGAGCTGCTTTTGAGAGAAAAGATCAGTCAACATAGTGAATGTGCTGAGGGGGCTGCAGAAGTTGTTACAAATATTAGGGGGGACGTTCTTACAAGGTATGAATTGTTGTGTTTGGGAGATTGAGAAGAAATGGCAGCTTTCAATCGCTCTAATACAAAACAATACATTTACTGTCTCTAAGCATGACCCTGCACAACCAAAAACATATTTTATCTCAGAGACCTATCTGTAAACCTCCCTCAGCATATTTACTTTGACAAATCATTCTTGTCGATCCATTTGCAGGGGATGTCTTTGATTTTCCCATGATAATATAACTAATATTATCAGTGTGTCCCGTCCCCCCCCCCCCCCCCCCCCCAACAGACAGAAGTAGTTAGGGGGAATATCAGCACCAGCCCAAACCCACAGTTCAAAGCCTCTCTGTGCTCTAAAGAGAACAGTGATACAGTGTGTAATATAGAGAACAGAACAGTGATACAGTGTGTAATATAGAGAACAGAACAGTGATACAGTGTGTAATATAGAGAACAGAACAGTGATACAGTGTGTAATATAGAGAACAGAACAGTGATACAGTGTGTAATATAGAGAACAGAACAGTAATACAGTGTGTAATATAGAGAACAGAACAGTGAAACAGTGTGTAATATAGAGAACAGAACAGTGATACAGTGTGTAATATAGAGAACAGAACAGTGATACAGTGTGTAATATAGAGAACAGAACAGCGTTTATACATGAGTAAACATCACAACAGAACAGTGTTTATACATGATTAAACATCACAACAGAACAGCGTTTATACATGAGTAAACATCACAACAGAACAGTGTTTATACATGAGTAAACATCACAACAGAGCAGTGTTTATACATGAGTAAACATCACAACAGAACAGTGTTTATACATGAGTAAACATCACAACAGAACAGCAGACACACGGGTATTGAAATATTTCACACCTCTAATCTGATCAGGTATGAGGTGTAATGCCAAAAACATTGACAATAATACTATAAAGCATTCCTCCTCTATTCACATGTAGAAGCAATATGCAGGTGTCCAGAGACCTGTTCACCTGTTATTTTCAAAGAGTTAAAATAGAGTCCTTCTACATGGTTGGGACAAAACCTGTCAGAGAGAGGGACTTGTCCTTCTACATGGTTGGGACAAAACCTGTCAGAGAGAAGGACATGTCCTTCTACATGGTTGGGACAAAACCTGTCAGAGAGAAGGACATGTCCTTCTACATGGTTGGGACAAAACCTGTCACTGAGAGGGACATGTCCTTCTACATGGTAGGAACAAAACCTGTCACTGAGAGGGACATGTCCTTCTACATGGTAGGAACAAAACCTGTCACTGAGAGGGACATGTCCTTCTACATGGTTGGGACAAAACCTGTCAGAGAGAGGGACTTGTCCTTCTACATAGTAGGGACAAAACCTGTCAGAGAGAAGGACATGTCCTTCTACATGGTTGGGACAAAACCTGTCAGAGAGAAGGACATGTCCTTCTACATGGTTGGGACAAAACCTGTCACTGAGAGGGACATGTCCTTCTACATGGTTGGGACAAAACCTGTCAGAGAGAAGGACATGTCCTTCTACATGGTTGGGACAAAACCTGTCACTGAGAGGGACATGTCCTTCTACATGGTAGGAACAAAACCTGTCACTGAGAGGGACATGTCCTTCTACATGGTAGGAACAAAACCTGCCACTGAGAGGGACATGTCCTTCTACATGGTAGGGACAAAACCTGTCACTGAGAGGGACATGTCCTTCTACATAGTAGGGACAAAACCTGTCACTGAGAGGGACATGTCATTCTACATGGTAGGGACAAAACCTGTCAGAGAGAGGGACATGTCCTTCTACACGGTAGGGACAAAATCTGTCACAGAGAGAGACATGTCCTTCTACATGGTAGGGACAAAACCTGTCACAGAGAGGGACATGTCCTTCTACATGGATGGGACAAAACCTGTCAGAGAGAGGGACATGTCCTTCTACATGGTTGGGACAAAACCTGTCAGAGAGAGGGACATGTCCTTCTACATGGTAGGGACAAAACCTGTCACTGAGAGGGACATGTCCTTCTACATGGTAGGGACAAAACCTGTCACTGAGAGGGACATGTCCTTCTACATAGTAGGGACAAAACCTGTCACTGAGAGGGACATGTCATTCTACATGGTAGGGACAAAACCTGTCAGAGAGAGGGACATGTCCTTCTACACGGTAGGGACAAAATCTGTCACAGAGAGAGACATGTCCTTCTACATGGTAGGGACAAAACCTGTCACAGAGAGGGACATGTCATTCTACATGGTAGGGACAAAACCTGTCAGAGAGAGGGACATGTCCTTCTACATGGTAGGGACAAAACCTGTCACAGAGAGGGACATGTCCTTCTACATGGTAGGGACAAAACCTGTCACACAGAGGGACATGTCCTTCTACATGGTAGGGACAAAACCTGTCAGAGAGAGGGACATGTCCTTCTACATGGTAGGGACAAAACCTGTCAGAGCGAGGGACATGTCCTTCTACATGGTTGGGACAAAACCTGTCAGAGAGAGGGACATGTCCTTCTACATGGTTGGGACAAAACCTGTCAGAGAGAGGGACATGTCCTTCTACATGGTTGGGACAAAACCTGTCAGAGAGAGGGACATGTCCTTCTACATGGTAGGGACAAAACCTGTCAGAGAGAGGGACATGTCCTTCTACATGGTTGGGACAAAACCTGTCAGAGAGAGGGACATGTCCTTCTACATGGTTGGGACAAAACCTGTCACAGAGAGGGACATGTCCTTCTACATGGTTGGGACAAAACCTGTCACAGAGAGGGACATGATACACCAGGACGAAATACATTTTCATGCCCCCATGGAAATTACAGTTTGTACAGGGGTGAGAATTAAAGTGACCAGAACTCTGCAAATTTCGCTTGCTTTTCAGCTTCCCTCTCTTCCCAAACCTCATGTTTCAGCCTCCCTGCTCCCCCAACCTTCTACTGTTTTCAGTATTCCTGCCTCCCCCAACCTTCTACTGTTTTCAGTATTCCTGCCTCCCCCAACCTTCTACTGTTTTCAGTATTCCTGCCTCCCCCAACCTTCACCAGCCTTCAGTCTCCCCCTGGTGTTAAGTTGAGCTGGAGGAGGATGGGCAGTTCATGTTGCCCCGGCGACACAAAGAGTGACAGGTTTTAACTGTGAAGAGAGCGTTTACAGAGTACATTACGACATTTGAGAAGAGCTTTATTTAAGTCACAAAATAGCCAGACAGCAATTTCCTCCCTTGTCAAGAAATCCGTTTGCACGTTGCAAATTAGCATTCCTGTGTTCTGTTTTCAAAACGAGGCATTGCACAATATTGAAAAACTTATATGAAGAGCTGTATCTGAAACCATTGAGGGTCGAAGCATTATCAACTCAAATTGTATTAGTCACATACACATGATTAGCAGATGTTAATGCGAGTGTAGCGAAATGCTTGAGCTTCTGGTTCTGACAGTGCAGTAATATCTAACAAGTAATCTAACAATTTCCCAACAACTATCTTATACACACAAATCTAAAAGGGTGAATGATAATATGTACATGTAAGTATATGGATGAGCGATGGCCGAGCGGCTCAGGCAAGGTGCAATAGATGGTATAAAATACAGTATAAACATGAGATGAGTAATGTAAGATATGTAAACATTATTAAAGTGGAATTATTTAAGTGGCATTGTATAAAATGACTAGTGATCCATGTATTAAAGTGGCCTGTGATTGGGTCTCAATGTAGGCAGCAGCCTCTCTGAGTTAGTGATGGCTGTTTAATGTTCTGATGTTCTTGAGATAGAAGCTGTTTTTCAGTCTCTCGGTCCCAGCTTTGATGGACCTGTACTGACCTCACCTTCTGGATGGTAACGGGGTGAACAGGCAGTGGTTCGGGTGGTTGTTGTCCTTGATGATATGTTTGGCATTCCTGTGACATCGGGTGCTGTAGGTGTCATGGAGGGCAGGTTGCTTGCCATTAGTGATGCGTTGTGCAGACCGACACCACCCTGTTTGTTACCTCAATTAACACCTTTTAGAAATCTGTCTTTGTAGTCATTAATATAGTTATTAGTTGGAGAATATGTCAAAGTATGGTGGGTCTCTTGGGGAATGGGCAACCATGTACTGTTGGTGGCAATAGTAGGTATTTAGTGTATGTTCCCAACACTGAATATCAATGAGATGACCCTGAAGGACCTGTGATCCCGACATGGACCTCCAGATAGAAGGGTCCAATTTCACTAGATAGAAGGGTCCAATTTCACCAGATAGAAGGGTCCAATTCCGCCAGATAGAAGGGTCCAATTTCACCAGATAAAACGGTCCAATTTCACCAGATAGAAGGGTCCAATTCCACCAGATAGAAGGGCCCAATTTCACCAGATAGAAGGATGCAATTTCACCAGATAGAAGGACCCACCTTCACCAGATATAAGGGTCAAATTTCACCAGATAGAAGGGCCCAATTTCACCAGATAAAACGGTCCAATTTCACCAGATAGAAGGGTCCAATTTCACCAGATAGAAGGGTCCAATTTCACCAGATAAAACGGTACAATTTCACCAGATAGAAGGGTCCGATTTCAACAGATAGAAGAGTCCAATTTCACCAGATAGAAGGGTCCAATTTCACCAGATAAAACGGTCCAATTTCACCAGATAGAAGGGTCCAATTTCACCAGATAGAACGGTCCAATTTCACCAGATAGAAGGGTCCAATTTCACCAGATAGAAGGGTCCAATTTCACCAGATAGAAGGGTCCAATTTCACCAGATAGAAGGGTCCAATTTCACCAGATAGAAGGGTCCAATTTCACCAGATAGAAGGGTCCAATTTCACCAGATAGAAGGGCCCAATTTCACCAGATAGAAGGGTCCAATTTCACCAGATAAAATGGCCCAATTTCACCAGATAGAAGGGTGCAATTTCTCCAGATAGAAGGGTCCAATTTCACCAGATAGAAGGGCCCAATTTCACCAGATAGAAGGGCCCAATTTCACCAGATAGAAGGGCCCAATTTCACCAGATAGAAGGGTCCAATTTCACCAGATAGAAGGGTCCAATTTCACCAGATAGAAGGGCCCAATTTCACTAGATAGAAGGGTGCAATTTCACCAGATAGAAGGGCCCAATTTCACCAGATAGAAGGGTCCAATTTCACCAGATAGAAGGGCCCAATTTCACCAGATAGAATGGTCCAATTTCACCAGATAGAAGGGCCCAATTTCACCAGATAGAAAGGCCCAATTTCACCAGATAGAAGGATGCAATTTCACCAGATAGAAGGGCCCACCTTCACCAGATAGAAGGGTCCAATTTCACCAGATAGAAGGGCCCAATTTCACCAGATAGAAGGATGCAATTTCACCAGATAGAAGGGCCCACCTTCACCAGATAGAAGGGTCCAATTTCACCAGATAGAAGGGCCCAATTTCACCAGATAGAATGGTCCAATTCCACCAGATAGAAGGGCCCACCTTCACCAGATAGAAGGGTCCAATTTCACCAGATAGAAGGGCCCACCTTCACCAGATAGAAGGGTCCAATTTCACCAGATAGAAGGGCCCAATTTCACCAGATAGAAGGATGCAATTTCACCAGATAGAAGGGCCCACCTTCACCAGATAGAAGGGTCCAATTTCACCAGATAGAAGGGCCCAATTTCACCAGATAGAAGGGTCCAATTTCACCAGATAGAAGGGCCCAATTTCACCAGATAGAAGGGTCCAATTTCACCAGATAGAAGGGCCCAATTTCACCAGATAGAATGGTCCAATTCCACCAGATAGAAGGGCCCAATTTCACCAGATAGAAGGATGCAATTTCACCAGATAGAAGGGCCCACCTTCACCAGATAGAAGGGTCCAATTTCACCAGATAGAAGGGCCCAATTTCACCAGATAGAAGGGCCCAATTTCACCAGATAGAAGGGTCCAATTTCACCAGATAGAAGGGTCCAATTTCACCAGATAGAAGGGTCCAATTTCACCAGATAGAAGGGCCCAATTTCACCAGATAGAATGGTCCAATTCCACCAGATAGAAGGGCCCAATTTCACCAGATAGAAGGATGCAATTTCACCAGATAGAAGGGCCCACCTTCACCAGATAGAAGGGTCCAATTTCACCAGATAGAAGGGCCCAATTTCACCAGATAGAAGGGTGCAATTTCACCAGATAGAAGGGTCCAATCTCAGATGCCAAACAGAACTGTTACGATCATTGTCGGATGATAAATGACCGGACCAAGGTGCAGCGTGGTATGCGTACATTCTCTCTTTATTTGAAAACGTAACACCAGGGAAAAACAATGAACACAAACCCAACGTAAAGCTAGTCGTGCATAAAGCAACAAACAAAGACAAGATCCCACAAAACCCAAAAGGAAACTGACAACTTATGTCTGATTCCCAATCAGAGACAACGACAGACATCTGCCTCCGATTAGGAATCAAACACACCAACATAGAAACAGAGAACCTAGAATGCCCACCCTAATCACACCCTGACCTAACCAAATAGAAAAATAAACAGGCTCTCTAAGGTCAGGGCTTGACAATAACATTGATCCTAACTGCTTAAATGCAGACTCATGGTTCTATGCTTGATTCGTGTGATAGTTGTGAAATTCTGGAAATTTGTGAAATGAAAATCAGCTGGATTGTCTGGACATCATTGGTCCTTTATCTCGTCTGCATGCAATCACGCTGGCGTAGAAATCACATAGTTATGTTTGATATAAAACAGGTTTGTCCCCGATGCATTTCTCTATCGAGTTTCATTGGCATTGTAGAGATATCTCTGACTGCCAGTAGAAAGAGCCGACACACACACACACACACACACACACACACACACACACACACACACACACACACACACACACACACACACACACACACACACACACACACACACACACACACGGACATGGGAGTAATACTTCACACCATAGAGACAGACAGGGGAGTTATACTTCACACCATAGAGACAGACAGGGGAGTTATACTTCACACCATAGAGACAGACAGGGGAGTTATACTACACACCATAGAGACAGACAGGGAGAACACTAGGCATTCTGACTGTGGTAGAGAACACTAGGCATTCTGACTGTGGTAGAGAACACTGCATTCTGACTGTGGTAGAGAACACTGCATTCTGACTGTGGTAGAGAACACTGCATTCTGACTGTGGTAGAGAACACTGCATTCTGACTGTGGTAGAGAACACTGGGCATTCTGACTGTGGTAGGCAACACTAGGCATTCTGACTGTGGTAGAGAACACTGCATTCTGACTGTGGTAGAGAACACTGCATTCTGACTGTGGTAGAGAACACTGCATTCTGACTGTGGTAGAGAACACTGTATTCTGACTGTGGTAGAGAACACTGCATTCTGACTGTGGTAGAGAACACTGCATTCTGACTGTGGTAGAGAACACTGCATTCTGACTGTGGTAGAGAACACTGCATTCTGATTGTGGTAGAGAACACTGCATTCTGACTGTGGTAGAGAACACTGCATTCTGATTGTGGTAGGCAACACTGCATTCTGACTGTGGTAGAGAACACTCTGTATTCTGACTGAAAAGTCCACCAGACTTTGTCTGCAAAAACACCTTGGCTTTACTACGAGCATAGTAGAAAAAAAAGCCCTTTTGTTTCCGAGATACTTTATTGGAAGGAAGGGAATGTTCTTCACCTGAAAGTGCCCACATGACTTGCAATATTTATAACTCCAAGGGATTTTAGTTTAGTTTAGTCCTCCCAATTTGTAGTGGACAGAGCTGAGCCAAGACATAACTCAATGTCCAAAGGTCCCCACATGCCGTACAGTGTAGTGGACAGAGCTGTGTATAATGAAGAGGCCAGCCATGTAACTATGACAACCTGACAGGATATAACCCACCCGAGGAAGAGCTACAGACGGATTTACATCCCATAATGTCCAACATTAGCCTGTGTGCTAATGTTGGCAGAGCTGAGGGAAAGACTGATTCCCTTTGTCTTTTAGCAATGTGAATTCTATAGTGAACAAACAGGCTCTGAAAGCTACTTAAAAGTACTTGAAATAAACATTACAAATGGGGAGATCAATAGCCTTTCATGTAGCTTCCTAAAACAAGAGCGCTTTGCTCGACTGATAGGTTCACATTTCAGAGGTTTCCTTTGAGTTGAAGCAATGAGTTTCTCATGCAGCCCTCCTGCCCTCTACTCCCTCCATTCCACTCCACCCTTCCACCCTACCACCCTACCTCTCCACCTCCCCCTCTGAGTTTGAGAGATCCAGTTTTGCCTTGCCACTCCTCTCCTCCCCAACTCTCCTTCACCCCTTCTGAGTATGGTAAACCTCAGCTGTTGTAGCTGTGTTGGGCTGCTGTGTTAAATTGCAGGAGGAAGTGCTGGTGGTGTTTGTGGGCGAGGCGGCTAGGCTATAGGGCTCCACTTGGAGATTAAACCTCTTTCCCCAAAACCTCAACCCCTCTCCCTCCAGCCCAGAGCTAGACCCAGCTGCTCCGCCAGTCCTCAGCCTTCCCCTCAGCCTTCCCCTCAGCAGTGAAGACAGCTCTGACGTGATGTCTCCCCTCTTTCTCTTTAACCTCAAACCAAGGAGTCCTCAGCCCTGTGTCCCGTCACTCAGAGTCCCCAATGAAACACGCAGTCAAGCACAGTGGTGGCTCCTCATATGAGGAAGGGGAGAACCATCCTACTCAGTCAATTTCATAAAAATCTAAATAGTGAAATATTAAAGTTATCCTTTTTAAATAAACTATACTCAATATATTCACGTCACCAAATAACTGATTAAAACGCACAGTTTTGCAATGAAGGTCTACAGTAGCCTCAACAGCACTCTGTAGGGTAGCATCATGGTGTAGCCGGAGGACAGCTAGCTTCCATCCTCCTCTGGGTACATTGACTTCAATACAAAACCTAGAAGGCTGATGGTTCTTACCCCCTTCCATAACTTACACAGTAAATATGAAGACTTCCAGAGGACATTCTCCAACCTATCAGAGCTCTTGCAGCATGAACTGCCATGTTGTCCACCCAATCAAAGGATCAGATAATGAATCTAGTACGGAAAGCATAAGCTGCAGCTAGCTAGCACTGCAGTGCATTACATGTTGTGAGTATTTGACTCAAAGAGAGTTGAACCGTTTAAAACAAATTAATTTCTTAGAAAAATTATGAGAAGCAGCAGAGAGAGAAAGCTATATTAAATTGAATTTTTTTCACTTTCACTTACTTAGCTAGCTAATGCAGCTAGCTAATTTAGCCTACTCAAACACCTGGCTTAAACAGAGAGGAATGCTATATATATTAGCTAGCTGGCTATGGTTTCCAATAGTGGAACTCTTCCAAGTCAAGGTAAGCTTTCGGATTTCTGGCTCACCTATAAACAAGCAAGATTTCTGGCTCTCACAGACCTGTAACTTCTTCTTTAAGAGGCTCCTCTGTCCTCCACTCATTACCTGTATTAATGGCACCTGTTTAAACTTGTTATCAGTATAAAAGACACCTGTCCACAACCTCAAACAGTCACACTCCAAACTCCACTATGGCCAAGACCAAAGAGCTGTCAAAGGACACCAAAAACAACATGTAATCTGAATCTGCAATAGATAAGCAGCTTGGTTTGAAGAAATCAACTGTGGGAGCAATTATTAGGAAATGGAAGACATACAAGACCACTGATAATCTCCCCCGATCTGGCGCTCCACGCAAGATCTCACCCCATGGGGTCAAAATGATCACAAGAACGGTGAGCAAAAATCCCAGAACCACACGGGGGGACCTAGTGAATGACCTGCAGAGAGCTGGGACCAAAGTAACAAAGCCTACCATCAGTAACACACTACGCCGCCAGGGACTCAAATCCTGCAGTGCCAGACGTGTCCCCCTGCTTAAGCCAGTACATGATGTCCAGGCCCGTCTGAAGTTTGCTAGAGAGCATTTGGATGATCCAGAAGAAGATTGGGAGAATGTCATATGGTCAGATGAAACCAAAATATAACTTTTTGGTAAAAACTAAACTCGTCGTGTTTGGAGGACAAAGAATTTTGAGTTGCATCCAAAGAACACCATACCTCCTGTGAAGCATGGGGGTGGAAACATCATGCTTTGGGGCTGTTTTTCTGCAAAGGGACCAGGACGACTGATCCGTGTAAAGGAAAGAATGAATGGGGCCATGTATCGTGAGATTTTGAGTGAAAACCTTCCATCAGCAAGAGCATTGAAGATGAAACGTGGCTGGGTCTTTCAGCATGACAATGATCCCAAACACACTGCCCGGGCAATGAAGGAGTGGCTTCGTAAGAAGCATTTCAAGGTCCTGGTGCGGCCTAGCCAGTCTCCAGATCTCAACCCCATAGAAAATCTTTGGAGGGAGTTGAAAGTCTGTGTTGCCCAGCAACAGCCCCAAAACATCACTGCTCTAGAGGAGATCTGCATGGAGGAATGGGCCAAAATGCCATCAACAGTGTGTGAAAACCTTGTGAAGACTTACAGAAAACGTTTGACCTCTGGAAGTTAATCATTTGACTAGGATACCTGTATTTGATATTGTATTGTTATGTTGCTGAGCACTAGATGGTTTAATTCTATTTTTGTCAGTGAAATGAGGCTACTCAGGAGAGAAATATCTCCATAGGCCTACAGAGGCCCATTATCAGCAACCATCACTCTTGTGTACCCAAAGGCACATTGTGTTAGCTAATCCAAGATTAGCATTTTAAAAGGCTAATTGATCATTAGAAAACCCTTTTGCAATTATGTTAGACAGCTGAAAACGGTTGTTCTGATTAAAGAAGCAATGAAACTGGCCTTTAGACTCGTTGAGCATCTGGACCATCAGCATTTGTGGGTTCGATTACAGGCTCAAAATGTCCAGAAACAAATAACTTTCTTCTGAAACTCGTCAATCTATTTTTGTTCTGAGAAATGAAGGCTATTCCATGAAAGAAAGTGCCAAGAAACTGAAGATCTCGTACAACGCTGTGTACTACTCCCTTCACAGAACACCGTAAACTGTCTCTAACCAGACTAGAAAGAGGAGTGAGAGGCCCCGGTTTAACACTGAGCAGGAGGACAGGTACATTACTCTAGTTTGAGAAACAGACACCTCACAAGTAATCAACTGGCAGCTTCATTAAATAGCACCCGCAAAACACCAGTCTCAACGTCAACAGTGAAGAGGCAAGTCCGGGATGCTGGCATTAGTTTCTCCATAGAATGGAGATCATTAGTTTCTCTATAGATTGGACAGCATTCGTTTCAATAGAGATTGGAGATCATCATTTTCAATAGAGATAGGAAAGCATTAGTTTCTCTATAGATTGGAGAGCATTAGTTTCTCTATAGATAGGAGAGCATTAGTTTCAATAGAGATAGGAGAGCATTAGTTTCTCTATAGATTGGAGAGCACTAGTTTCTCTATAGATTGGAGAACATTAGTTTCAATAGAGAAAGGAGAGAATTGGTTTCAATAAAGATAGGAAAGCATTAGTTTCTCTATAGATTGGAGAGCATTCATTTCAATAGAGAAAGGAGAGCATTAGTTTCAATAGAGATAGGAGAGCATTAGTTTCTCTATAGATTGGAGAGCATTAGATTGAATAGAGATAGGAGAGCATTAGTTTCAATAGAGATAGGAGAGCAGTAGTTTATCTATAGATAGGAGAGCATTAGTTTCAATAGAGATTGGAGAGCATTAGTTTCTCTTTAGATTGGAGAGAATTAGTTTCAATAGAGATAGGAGAGCATTAGTTTCAATAGAGATAGGAGAGCATTAGATTCTCTATAGATTAGAGAGCATTAGTTTCAATAGAGATTGGAGATCGATAGTTTCTCTATAGACTGGAGAGCATTACTTTCAATAGAGATAGGAGAGCATGTAACGGTCTTCTAGGTGTGAAGGAGAGTCGGACCAAAATGCGGCGTGTAGATTGCGATCCATGTTTATTGTGACTATAGCAACATGAATCCAAATACAAACAGTGCAAAATAATAAACGTAATGAAAACCGAAACAGCCTAAACTGGTGCAAACTAACACTAAGGACAATCACCCACAAACACACAGTGAAACCCAGGCTACCTAAATATGGTTCCCAATCAGAGACAATGACTAACACCTGCCTCTGATTGAGAACCATATCAGGCCGGACATAGAAATAGACAAACAAGACATCCAACATAGAATGCCCACCCAGTTCACGTCCTGACCAACACTAAAACAAGGAAAACACACACGAACGATGGTCAGAACGTGACAGTACCCCCCCTCCAAGGTGCGGACTCCGGACGCACAACTTAAACCTATGGGGGAGGGTGTGGGTGGGCATCTGTCCGCGGTGGCGGCTCTGGCGCTGGACGTGGACCCCACTCCATAACAGTTTTAGTCCACCTCCTTAGCGTCCCTAGATAGGTGACCCTTCTTAATGACAGCTCGGGACAGAGGGTCAGCTCGAGACAGAGGGGCAGCTCGGGACAGAAGTAGCTCGGGACTGATGGGTAGCACAGCACTGAGAGGAAGCTCAGGCAGGTAGTTAGATCCGGCAGATCCTGGCTGGCTGGCGGTTCTGGCAGATCCTGGCTGACTGGCAGATCTGGAAGAGTCTGGCTGACTGGCAGATCTGGAAGAGTCTGGTCGACTGGCAGATCTGGAAGAGTCTGGTCGACTGGCAGATCTGGAAGAGTCTGGTCGACTGGCAGATCTGGAAGAGTCTGGTCGACTGGCAGATCTGGAAGAGTCTGGTCGACTGGCAGATCTGGAAGAGTCTGGTCGACTGGCAGATCTGGAAGAGTCTGGTCGACTGGCAGATCTGGCTGCTCCATGCTGACTGGCAGCACTGGCTGCTCCATGCTGACTGGCGGCCCTGGCTGCTCCATGCTGACTGGCGGCCCTGGCTGCTCCATGCTGACTGGCGGCCCTGGCTGCTCCATGCTGACTGGCGACCCTGGCTGCTCCATGCTAACTGGCAGCTCTGGCGGCTCCTTGCAGACTGGTAGCTCCTTGCAGACTGGCAGCTCTGGCGGCCCCTGGTTGACTGGCGGCGCTGGCGCTGGGCTGACTGGCGGCACTGGCGGCCCCTGGCTGACTGGCGGCACTGGAGGCCCCTGGCTGACTGGCGGCACTGGCGGCCCCTGGCAGACGGGCGGCACTGGCGGCTCCTGGCAGACGGGCGGCGCTGGCGGCGCTGGGCAGACGGGCGGCGCTGGGCAGACGGGCGGCGCTGGCGGCGCTGGGCAGACGGGCGGCACTGGCGGCGCTGGGCAGACGGGCGGCACTGGCGGCGCTGGGCAGACGGGCGGCACTGGCGGCGCTGGGCAGACGGGCGGCACTGTCGGCGCTGGGCAGACGGGCGGCACTGGCGGCGTTGGGCAGACGGGAAGCTCCGATGGCGCCGGGCAGACGGGAAGCTCCGGCAGAGGCGCCGGGCAGACGGGAAGCTCCGGCAGAGGCGCCGGACAGGCGGGAGGCTCCGGCAGAGGCGCCGGACAGGCGGGAGGCTCCGGCAGAGGCGCCGGACAGGCGGGAGGCTCCGGCAGAGGCGCCGGACAGGCGGGAGGCTCCGGCAGAGGCGCCGGACAGGCGGGAGGCTCCGGCAGAGGCGCCGGACAGGCGGGAGGCTCCGGCAGAGGCGCCGGACAGGCGGGAGGCTCCGGCAGAGGCGCCGGACAGGCGGGAGGCTCCGGCAGAGGCGCCGGACAGGCGGGAGGCTCCGGCAGCGGCGCCGGACAGGCGGGAGGCTCCGGCAGAGGCGCCGGACAGGCGGGAGGCTCCGGCAGCGCTGGAGAGGAGGAAGGCTCTGGACGGATGGGCCGGAGAGACAGCCTGGTACGGGGAGCTGCCACCGGAGGGCTGGGGTGTGGAGGTGGTGACGGATAGACCGGGCCGTGAAGGCGCACTAGAGCTCTTGAGCACCGAGCCTGCCCAACCTTACCCGGTTGAATGGTCCCGGTCGCCCTGCCAGTGCGGCGAGGTGGAATAGCCCGCACTGGGCTATGCAGGCGAACCGGGGACACCATGCGCAAGGCTGGTGCCATGTAAGCCGGCCCAAGGAGACGCACTGGAGACCAGATGCGTAGAGCCGGCTTCATGGCACTTGGCTCGATGCCCACTCTAGCCCGGCCGATACGCGGAGCTGGAATGTACCGCACCGGGCTGTGCACCCGCACTGGGGACACCGTGCGCTCCACAGCATAACACGGTGCCTGCCCGGTCTCTCTAGCCCCCCGGTAACCACAGGAAGTTGGCTCAGGTCTCCTACCTGGCGTAGCCATACTCCCTGTTAGCCCCCCCCCAAGAAATTTTTGGGGCTGACTCCCGGGCTTCCATCCACGTCGCCGCGCTGCCTCCTCGTACCAGCGCCTCTCCGCTTTCGCCGCCTCCCGTTCTTCCTTGGGACGGCGATATTCTCCTGGCTGAGCCCAAGGTCCTTTACCGTCTAATTCGTCCTCCCATGACGCTCTCTCCCACTGCGGCTGCTGCTGCTCCTGCTGCCTCTGTTCCTTCTTCGGCTGCACCTTGGTGCGGCTATACTCCCCTGGTTTAGCCCAGGGTCCTCTCCCGTCGAGGATTTCCTCCCATGTCCAGAAATCCTTACAACGTAACTCCTCTTTTTGCTGCTGCTGCTGCCTGTTGACACGCCGCTTGGTCCGTTGGTGGTGGGTGATTCTGTAACGGTCTTCTAGGTGTGAAGGAGAGTCGGACCAAAATGCGGCGTGTAGATTGCGATCCATGTTTATTGTGACTATAGCAACATGAATCCAAATACAAACAGTGCAAAATAATAAACGTAATGAAAACCGAAACAGCCTAAACTGGTGCAAACTAACACTAAGGACAATCACCCACAAACACACAGTGAAACCCAGGCTACCTAAATATGGTTCCCAATCAGAGACAATGACTAACACCTGCCTCTGATTGAGAACCATATCAGGCCGGACATAGAAATAGACAAACAAGACATCCAACATAGAATGCCCACCCAGTTCACGTCCTGACCAACACTAAAACAAGGAAAACACACACGAACGATGGTCAGAACGTGACAGAGCATTAGTTTCAATAGAGATAGGAGAGCATTCGTTTCAAAAGAGATAGGAGAGCATTAGATTCTCTATAGATTAGAGAGCATTAGTTTCAATAGAGATTGGAGAGCATTAGTTTCAATAGAGATAGGAGAGCTTTAGTTTCAATAGAGATAGGAGAGCATTAGTTTCAATAGAGATTGGAGAGCATTAGTTTCTCTGTAGATTGGAGAGCATTAGTTTCAATAGAGATTGGAGATCATTAGTTTCAATAGAGATAGGAGAGCATTAGATTCTCTATAGATTAGAGAGCATTAGTTTCAATAGAGATAGGAGAGCATTAGTTTCAATAGAGATTGGAGAGCATTAGTTTCAATAGAGATAGGAGAGCATTAGATTCTCTATAGATTAGAGAGCATTAGTTTCAATAGAGATAGGAGAGCATTAGTTTCAATAGAGATTGGAGAGCATTAGTTTCAATAGAGATAGGAGAGCATTAGTTTCAATAGAGATAGGAGAGCATTAATTTATCTTTAGATAGGAGAGCATTAGTTTCTCTATAGACTGGAGAGCATTAGTTTCTCTATAGACTGGAGAGCATTAGTTTCAATAGAGATAGGAGAGCATTAGTTTCAATAGAGATAGGAGAGCATTAGTTTCAATAGAGATAGGAGAGCATTAGTTTATCTTTAGATAGGAGAGCATTAGTTTCTCTATAGATAGGAGAGCATTAGTTTATCTTTAGATAGGAGAGCATTAGTTTCTCTATAGACTGGAGAGCATTAGTTTCTCTATAGACTGGAGAGCATTAGTTTCAATAGAGATAGGAGAGAATTAGTTTCAATAGAGATTGGAGCGCATTAGTTTCAATAGAGATAGGAGAGCATTAGTTTCAATAGAGATTGGAGAGCATTAGTTTCAATAGAGATAGGAGAGCATTAGTTTCAATAGAGATTGGAGAGCATTAGTTTCAATAGAGATAGAAGAGCATTAGTTTCAATAGAGATAGGAGAGCATTAGTTTCAATAGAGATAGGAGAGCATTAGTTTCAATAGAGATAGGAGAGCATTAGTTTCAATAGAGATAGGAGAGCATTAGTTTCAATAGAGATAGGAGAGCATTAGTTTCAATAGAGATTGGAGAGCATTAGTTTATCTTTAGATAGGAGAGCATTAGTTTCTCTGTAGATTGGAGAGCATTAGTTTCAATAGAGATAGGAGAGCATTAGTTTCAATAGAGATAGGAGAGCATTAGTTTCTCTGTAGATTGGAGAGCATTAGTTTCAATAGAGATTGGAGATCATTAGTTTCAATAGAGATAGGAGAGCATTAGATTCTCTATAGATTAGAGAGCATTAGTTTCAATAGAGATAGGAGAGCATTAGTTTCAATAGAGATAGGAGAGCATTAGTTTCTCTATAGACTGGAGAGCATTAGTTTCTCTATAGACTGGAGAGCATTAGTTTCAATAGAGATAGGAGAGCATTAGTTTCAATAGAGATTGGAGAGCATTAGTTTCAATAGAGATAGGAGAGCATTAGTTTATCTTTAGATAGGAGAGCATTAATTTCTCTATAGATTGGAGAGCATTAGTTTCTCTATAGACTGGAGAGCATTAGTTTCAATAGAGATAGGAGAGCATTAGTTTCAATAGAGATAGGAGAGCATTAGTTTCAATAGAGATAGGAGAGCATTAGTTTCAATAGAGATAGGAGAGCATTAGTTTCTCTATAGATAGGAGAGCATTAGTTTCAATAGAGATAGGAGAGCATTAGTTTCAATAGAGATAGGAGAGCATTAGTTTCAATAGAGATAGGAGAGCATTAGTTTCAATAGAGAATGGAGAGCATTAGTTTCAATAGAGATTGGAGAGCATTAGTTTCAATAGAGATAGGAGAGCATTAGTTTATCTTTAGATAGGAGAGCATTAGTTTCAAAAGAGATAGGAGAGCAGTAGTTTCAATAGAGATAGGAGAGCATTAGTTTATCTTTAGATAGGAGAGCATTAATTTCTCTATAGATTGGAGAGCATTAGTTTATCTATAGACTGGAGAGCATTAGTTTCAATAGAGATAGGAGAGCATTAGTTTCAATAGAGATTGGAGAGCATTAGTTTCAATAGAGATAGGAGAGCTTTAGTTTCAATAGAGATAGGAGAGCATTAGTTTCAATAGAGATTGGAGAGCATTAGTTTCTCTATAGACTGGAGAGCATTAGTTTCAATATAGATAGGAGAGCATTAGTTTCAATAGAGATAGGAGAGCATTAGTTTCAATAGAGATAGGAGAGCATTAGTTTCAATAGAGATAGGAGAGCATTAGTTTATCTTTTGATTGGAGAGCATTAGTTTATCTATAGATTGGAGAGCATTAGTTTCAATAGAGATAGAAGAGCATTATATTCTCTATAGATTGGAGATCATTAGTTTCTACAGAGATCAGAGATTATTAGTTGCTCTATAGACAGGAGAGCATTAGCTTCAATAGAGATAGGAGAGCATTAGTTTCTCTATAGATTGAAGAGCATCAGTTTCTCTATAGATTGGAGAGCATCCGTTTCAATAGAGATAGGAGAGCATTAGTTTCAATAGAGATAGGAGATCATTAGTTTCTCTATAGATTGAAGAGCATTAGTATCTCTATAGATTGGAGATCATTAGTTTCTATTGTGATCAGAGATAATTAGTTTCTCTATAGATAGGAGAGCATTAGTTTCAATAGTGATAGGAGAGCATTAGTTTCTCTGTAGATTGGAGAGAATTAGTTTCAATAGAGATAGGAGAGCATTAGTTTCAATAGAGATAGGAGGGCTTTAGTTTATCTATAGATTGGAGAGCATTAGTTTCTCTATAGATAGGAGAGCATTCGTTTCAATATAGATTGGAGAACATTCGTTTCAATATAGATAGGAGAGCATTAGTTTCAATAGAGATAGGAGAGCATTAGTTTCAATAGAGATAGGAGAGCATTAGATTCTCTATAGATTAGAGAGCATTAGTTTCAATAGAGATTGGAGAGCATTAGTTTCAATAGAGATTGGAGAGCATTAGTTTCAATAGAGATTGGAGAGCATTAGTTTCAATAGAGATAGGAGAGCATTAGTTTCAGGAGAGATTGGAGAGCATTAGTTTATCTTTAGATAGGAGAGCATTAGTTTCTCTATAGACTGGAGAGCATTAGTTTCAATAGAGATTGGAGAGCATTAGTTTCTCTATAGATTAGAGAGCATTAGTTTCAATAGAGATAGGAGAGCATTAGTTTCTCTATAGATTAGAGAGCATTAGTTTCAATAGAGATTGGAGAGCATTAGTTTCAATAGAGATTGGAGAGCATTAGTTTCAATAGAGATAGGAGACCATCAGTTTCAATAGAGATAGGAGAGCATTAGTTTCAATAGAGATTGGAGAGCATTAGTTTCAATAGAGATAGGAGAGCATTAGTTTCTCTTTTGACTGGAGACATTAGTTTCAATAGAGATAGAAGAGCATTAGTTTCTCTATATATTGGAGAGCATTAGTATTTCTATAGATTGGAGATAATTAGTTTCTATAGAGATCGGAAATCATTAGTTTCTCTATAGATAGGAGATTATTAGTTTCAATAGAGATAGGAGAGCATTAGTTTCTCTGTAGAATGGAGAGCATTAGTTTCTCTATAGACTGGCGAGCATAGGTTTCTCTATAAATTGGAGGGCATCAGTTTCTCTATAAATTGGAGAGCATCAGTTTCAACAGAGATGGGATAGCATTAGTTTTAATAGAGATAGGAGATCATTAGTTTCTCTATAGACTGGGGAGCATTAGTTTCAGTAGAGATTTGAGAGCATTAGTTTCATTAGAAATTGGAGCGCATTATTTTCTCTATAGACTGGAGAGCATTAGTTTCAATAGAGATTGGAGAGCATTAGTTTCAATAGAGATAGGAGATCATTAGTTTCTACAGAGATCAGAGATTATTAGTTGCTCTATAGACAGGAGAGCATTAGCTTCAATAGAGATAAGAGAGCATTAGTTTCTCTATAGATTGAAGAGCATCAGTTTCTCTATAGATTGGAAAGCATCCGTTTCAATAGAGATAGGAGAGCATTAGTTTCAATAGAGATAGGAGAGCATTAGTTTCTCTATAGACTGGAGAGCATTAGTTTCTCTATAGACTGGAGAGCATTAGTTTCTCTGTAGATTGGAGATAATTAGTTTCTCTACATATAGGAGAGCATTAGTTTCTCTATAGACTGGAGAGCATTAGTTTCTCTATAGATTGGAGAGCATTAGTTTCTCTATAGATTGGAGACCATCAGTTTCTCTATAGATTGAGAGCATCAGTTTCAATAGAAATAGGAGAGCATTAGTTTCAATAGAGATTGGAGAGCATTAGTTTCAATAGAGATTGGAGAGCATTAGTTTCAATAGAGATTGGAGAGCTTTAGTTTCTCTATAGATTGGAGAGCATTAATTTCTCTTTAGATAGGAGAGCATTAGTTTCTCTATAGATTGGAGAGCATTAGTTTCTCTATAGATTGGAGAGCATTAGTTTCTCTATAGATTGGAGACCATCAGTTTCTCTATAGATTGAGAGCATCAGTTTCAATAGAAATAGGAGAGCATTAGTTTCAATAGAGATTGGAGAGCATTAGTTTCAATAGAGATTGGAGAGCATTAGTTTCAATAGAGATTGGAGAGCTTTAGTTTCTCTATAGATTGGAGAGCATTAGTTTCTCTTTAGATAGGAGAGCATTAGTTTCAATAGAAATAGGAGAGCATTAGTTTCAATAGAGATTGGAGAGCATTAGTTTCAATAGAGATAGGAGAGCATTAGTTTCAATAGAGATTGGAGAGCTTTAGTTTCTCTATAGATTGGAGAGCATTAGTTTCTCTTTAGATAGGAGAGCATTAGTTTCTCTATAGATTGGAGAGCATTAGTTTCAATAGAGATTGGAGAGCATTCGTTTCTCTTTAGATAGGAGAGCATTAATTTCTCTTTAGATAGGAGAGCATTAGTTTATCTTTAGATAGGAGAGCATTAGTTTCTCTTTAGATAGGAGAGCATTAGTTTCTCTATAGATTGGAGAGCATTAGTTTCAACAGAGATTGGAGAGCATTAGTTTCAGGAGAGGGAGAGGGAGAGGGAGAGGGAGAGGGAGAGGGAGAGAGATAGGGAGAGGGAGAGGGAGAGAGAGAGGGAGAGAGAGAGAGAGAGAGAGGGGGAGAGAGAGAGAGAGAGAGAGAGAGAGAGAGAGAGAGAGAGAGAGAGAGAGAGAGAGAGAGAGAGAGAGAGAGAGAGAGAGAAAGGAAGAGAGGTACTAAAATAAAAGTGAGATAAGAGAGAGAGGTACTGGAAAGAAAGTGACATTTCATCTCAATCCTGTGAAATGACATTCCCTTCTGATTAAAGTGTACTGCCAACCTGCCCCAATCAACCTGCCCCAGTCAACCTGCCCCAATCAACCTGCCCCTTCCAACCTACCCCAATCAACCTGCCCTAATCAACCTGGCCCAGTCAACCTTCCCCAGTCAACCTGCCTCAGTCATCCTGCCCCAGTCAACAGCAAATTATTCAATCACTAGACAGACCAGACTCATTTCTTCATGATCTGAGTTTATAAAAGTCACTTGAGTGGGGCCATAACATGCTGACAGGGTAGCAAGACAGAGTGCCGGGTCTAAGTGAAGGTAGAGAGAGACAAGAGGTGGATAATGTGGGTGTTGTAGACAGTCAGACAGGGGCCTCTTCGGTGAATGTGTTCTCAGTGCTGAAATGACTGGAACGGCGATGGACAAGATTTCCTTTAAATACATTTTTCCTCCACGTCCTCTCAGGGAGAGAAAGGCAGACATGACACTGGAAATGTCCCCTTAGCTTTGGACACATAAACACTAGCTGTGGAGCCGGCATTTCAATTGTGTTATCTGTTGAAATGCAGACGTGTGAGGGCCTCGTGGTGCTCTGAGAGACCCTGAACTTTAGTGCCTTGGTTCTTCTTCTGAAGAATGACTGGCACACTCAGCCGTGTGTTGTAGACAACACAACATTCCTACTGCTGAGTGATAGGTCAAGTGAGGAAGGTTACAATTCCCCTCCAAACCCCCCTACCAAGGTCCTTCTGCTTGCATCTGCCTCCCTCTGAACTGGGAACATTCAAGGGCTCTTTCTCAATGACTCTTTCCTTGATTCCTAGCATCATCTGTCCTCACCTCCTTCTCAAAACACATTGGAGGAGAAGGTCAGAGAGGAGGGATCCTGGAGGAGACATGGAGAGATGAATTGAGAAAGAGCCAAGGAGACAGATTGCTTTTCTAAAGTGAGGGATGAAGGGAGAAAGGCTGGGCTTTCCCCCCAGACTGTTGAAGACTGTAGTGCCTGTGCCTTGGGCCTCTCCTCCAGTTGTAATGCCCTTGAGAGAGCAGTGAAGGAACCTGTCTTCCTTCCTGCCTCTCCATGGTCACTTTCTGCTGTCACTGGAACATTTCCTGTATATTTCTCTTTTCCTTGTTTCAACACACACAATCACCTATCCAAACATTGGTTGTCAATAAAGTTTCCTCAAGTTTTCTTGAAAGTGTAATTAAAAGGATTTCATTCAACCCCAAGGTCACAGCTTGTCAGCAGGAATGGATATAACAGATAACTCACAGAGGGTGCATCCCAAATGGTGCCTTATTCCCTTTGTAGTGCACTTATTTTGAGCTGGGCCCACAGGGAACAGGGTGCCATTTCAAATCAAATCAAACTTTATTAGTCATATGGGCCAAATGTAAACGGTCAAATCAAATCAAATCAAATGTTATTCGTCACATGCGCCGAATACAGCAACAGTAAACATTACAGTGAAATGCTTACATTACAGTCAAAATAAGACCCCTCCTGTCTCAGCCTCCAGTATTTATGCTGCAGTAATTTGATTTGATTTGATTTGAAATGCTTACTTACTTACAAACCAACAATGTAGTTTAAAGAAAAATACGTTTTAAGTAAAAAATAGACAAGTAAAATGACAAATGATTAAAAGCAGCAGTAAAATAACAGTCGCGAGGCTGTATACAGGGGTTACCGGTACAGAGTCAATGTGCGAGGGCACAGGTTAGTCGAGGTAATTGAGGTAATATGTACATATAGGTATAGTTAAAATGACTATACATAGTTAATAAACAGAGTGTAGCAGCAGCGTAAAAGAGGGGTCAGGGTAGACTCCTGTTCAGGAGTCTTATGGCTTGGGGGTAGAAGCTGTTAAGAAACCTCTTGGACCTAGACTTGGTGCTTCGTCACCGCTTGCCGTGCGGTAGCAGAGAGAACAGTCTATGACTAGGGTGGCTGGGATCTTTGAAATGCTCACTTACAAGCCCTTAAAACTTCTGGCGGATCAGTGGGACTCTACCGGTGTCCGGTGAAATTGCAGAGCGCCAAATTTAAATTAAATTACTCTAAATATTAAACTTTCATGAAATCACAAGTACATCAAAATAAAGCTTGACCTGTTGTTAATCCAGCCCCCATGTCAGATTTCAAAAAGGCTTTACGGCGAAATCAAACCATGCGATTATCTGAGTATTATCCCAGCACACAAATGCATAACAAAATCATTTTCAACCTGGGAGTTGCGACACGAAAGTCAGAAATAGCGATATAATATGTGCTTTACCTTTGAAGATCTTCTTCTGTTGGCACTCCAAAAGGTCCCAGTTACATTACAAATGGTCCTTATGTTCGATAAAGTCCTTCTTTATATCCATAAAAACTCGGTTTAGCGCTTCATTCAATAATCCACCGGTGTCCCTCCTTCAAAATGCATACAAAATGAATCCCAAACGTTACCAATAAACTTATCCAAACAAGTCAATCAACGTTTATAATCAAACCTTAGGTACCCTAATACGCAAATAAACGATCAAATTTAAGACGGAGACTCGTTATTGTCTTTACCAGAGAAAAATACCAAAGAACGCGCTCTCATTCACACGCTTGGAAACTCTACAGCCAAAATGGGAGCCACCTAGAAAAACTACAATTTCTGGCTCATTTTTCCAAAAACCAGTCTGAAACTCTTTCTAAAGACTGACATCTAGTGGAAGCCCTAGGAACTGCAATCTGGGACGATTTCGCCCTATTATAAAAGTGCCAGCCATTGAAATCAGTGGTCGGATGAAACCATTTTTTGGGGGGGATGGTTTGTCCTCGGGGTTTCGCCTGCCATTTCAGTTCCGTTATACTCAAAGACATTATTTGAACAGTTTTAGAAACTTTCGAGTGTTTTCTATCCAAATTCACCAATATGCATGTCCTAGCTTCTGGGCCTGAGTAGCAAGCAGTTTACTTTGGGCCCGCTTTTCATCCAGATGTCAAATCTCCCTAAGACGTTTTAACCTCTTCGGGATGGTTGAACTAACGTGCGCTAATGTGATAAGCATGATGTTGTAAGTAGCAGAAAATTTTCCAGTACATGGACATGTCTTATATATGGCAGAAAGTTTAAATTCTTGTTAATCTAACTTCACTATCCAATGTACAGTAGCTATTACAGTGAAAAAATTCCCTGCTGGTGTTTGAGGAGAGTGAACAACAACAAAACACTTTTATCACGGCAACTGGCTCGATATACTCACCTCTGAATGATCAATCTGAAACTTTGCACACACACTGCTGCCGTCTAGTGGGCAAAATCTAATTTGCAGTATTATATTATGGCTTTTCTCTTGCATTTGAAAGATGAGGAAATTAAAAACATTAAAAACACAAAACTGAAATATCACATTAAAAAAACTATTTATACTCGGTACTTTGTTGAAGCACCTTTGGCAGCGATTACAACCTTGAGTCTTAAACCTCTACTGACTTCCAAACCCACATGCGGGAGCGTAATCATCGCCTGACACTAATTAGCATAACGCAACGGACATAAATATCCCTAGAAAATATTCCTATTCATGAAAATCACAAATGAAATATATTGAGACACAGCTTAGCCTTTTGTTAATCACCCTGTCATCTCAGATTTTCAAAATATGCTTTACAGCCAAAGCTAGACAAGCATTTGTGTAAGTTTATCGATAGCCTAGCATAGCATTATGCCCTGCTAGCAGCAGGCAACCTTGTCACAAATCAGAAAAGCAATCAAATTAAATCGTTTACCTTTGATGAACTTCGGATGTTTTCACTCACGAGACTCCCAGGTAGACAGCCAAAGTTCATTTTTTCCCAAAATATTATTTTTGCAGGCGAAATAACTCCGTTTGTTCTTCACATTTGGCTGAGAAATCGCCCGGAAATTGCAGTCACGAAAACGGCGAAAAATATTCCAAATTAGCTCCATAATATCGACAGAAACATGGCAAACGTTGTTTATAATCAATCCTCAAGGTGTTTTTCAAATATCTTTTCGATAATATATCCGTCGGGACAATTCGTTTTTCAGTAGGACCGATTGAAGTAATGGCTACCTCTGTATTTTACGCGAGAGTCACCCTGGGAGCCATCAGGTGACCACTTACGCAATGTAGCCGCCTACGGCTATTCTTCAACATAAATGCATAAAACTACGTCACAATACTGTAGACACCTTGGGGAATACGTAGAAAGCGTAAGCTGGTTGATAGCACATTCACAGCTCAATAGGGAGTCATTGGAACGCAGCGCTTTCAAAATATGGGGCACTTCCGGATTGGATTTTTGTCAGGCTTTCGCCTGCAACATCAGTTCTGTGATACTCACAGACAATATCTTTACCGTTTTGGAAAGGTTAGAGTGTTTTCTATCCAAAGCTGTCAATTACATGCATATTCTAGCATCTTGTCCTGACAAAATATCCCGTTTAAAACGGGAACATTTTATTCCAAAAATGAAAATACTGCCCCTAGGGTCGCAACAGGTTACAGGGTATGAAGCTTGGCACACTTCTGTTTGACACACTTCAGCAAACAAAGGATAGGAGTGGTACTCAAATCAAATCAAATGTACAGTGCCTTGCGAAAGTATTCGGCTCCCTTGAACTTTGCGACCTTTTGCCACATTTCAGGCTTCAAACATAAAGATATAAAACTGTATTTTTTTGTGAAGAATCAACAACAAGTGGGACACAATCATGAAGTGGAACGACATTTATTGGATATTTCAAACTTTTTTAACAAATCAAAAACTGAAAAATTGGGCGTGCAAAATGATTCAGCCCCCTTAAGTTAATACTTTGTAGCGCCACCTTTTGCTGCGATTACAGCTGTAAGTCGCTTGGGGTATGTCTCTATCAGTTTTGCACATCGAGAGACTGACATTTTTTCCCATTCCTCCTTGCAAAACAGCTCGAGCTCAGTGAGGTTGGATGGAGAGCATTTGTGAACAGCAGTTTTCAGTTCTTTCCACAGATTCTCGATTGGATTCAGGTCTGGACTTTGACTTGGCCATTCTAACACCTGGATATGTTTATTTTTGAACCATTCCATTGTAGATTTTGCTTTATGTTTTGGATCATTGTCTTGTTGGAAGACAAATCTCCGTCCCAGTCTCAGGTCTTTTGCAGACTCCGTCAGGTTTTCTTCCAGAATGGTCCTCTATTTAGCTCCATCCATCTTCCCATCAATTTTAACCATCTTCCCTGTCCCTGCTGAAGAAAAGCAGGCCCAAACCATGATGCTGCCACCACCATGTTTGACAGTGGGGATGGTGTGTTCAGCTGTGTTGCTTTTACGCCAAACATAACGTTTTGCATTGTTGCCCAAAAGTTCAATTTTGGTTTCATCTGACCAGAGCACCTTCTTCCACATGTTTGGTGTGTCTCCCAGGTGGCTTGTGGCAAACTTTAAACAACACTTTTTATGGATATCTTTAAGAAATGGCTTTCTTCTTGCCACTCTTCCATAAAGGCCAGATTTGAGCAATATACGACTGATTGTTGTCCTATGGACAGAGTCTCCCACCTCAGCTGTAGATCTCTGCAGTTCATCCAGAGTGATCATGGGCCTCTTGGCTGCATCTCTGATCAGTCTTCTCCTTGTATGAGCTGAAAGTTTAGAGGGTCGGCCAGGTCTTGGTAGATTTGCAGTGGTCTGATAGTCCTTCCATTTCAATATTATCGCTTGCACAGTGCTCCTTGGGATGTTTAAAGCTTGGGAAATCTTTTTGTATCCAAATCCGGCTTTAAACTTCTTCACAACAGTATCTCGGACCTGCCTGGTGTGTTCCTTGTTCTTCATCATGCTCTCTGCGCTTTTAACGGACCTCTGAGACTATCACAGTGCAGGTGCATTTATACGGAGACTTGATTACACACAGGTGGATTGTATTTATCATCATTAGTCATTTAGGTCAACATTGGATCATTCAGAGATCCTCACTGAACTTCTGGGGAGAGTTTGCTGCACTGAAAGTAAAGGGGCTGAATAATTTTGCACGCCCAATTTTTCAGTTTTTGATTTGTTAAAAAAGTTTGAAATATCCAATAAATGTCGTTCCACTTCATGATTGTATCCCACTTGTTGTTGATTCTTCACAAAAAAATACAGTTTTATATCTTTATGTTTGAAGCCTGAAATGTGGCAAAAGGTCGCAAAGTTCAAGGGGGTCGAATACTTTCGCAAGGCACTGTATTTATAAAGCCCTTCTTAAATCAGCTGATATCTCAAAGTGCTGTACAGAAACCCAAAGACAAAAAATCATGAGATTGGCTTAAGAAGGACAACTTCCAGAAAGGACCAATTGCAGATAAAATAGGAGTTGGAATAGGAGTTGGAATAGGAATTGGAATAGGAGTTGGAATAGGAATTGGAATAGGAGTTGGAATAGGAGTTGGATTAGTAGTTGGAATAGGAATTGGAATAGGAGTTGGAATAGGAGTTGGAATAGGAGTTGGATTAGGAGTTGGAATAGGAGTTGGATTAGGATTTGGAATAGGAGTTGGAATAGGAGTTGGATTAGGAGTTGGAATAGGAGTTGGAATAGGAATTGGAATAGGAGTTGGAACCCTCACAAGAAAAAAGTCTGATATTTATTTGTAGGTGACTGACGTTTCTACCTCAGAGTGACCTGACCATTGTGCTTACCTCCTATTTTTTGTTTTACTCTAATACAGTATGTGCCCAACTACCAGAGGATTTCTTCATCAAATACAAACAAAACATGACCAGAAACAACAGTACTTCAAGGAATGTTTTAATTATAATGATTAGTCTCTGGTGATGTGTAATTAGAATTAGTCTCCGGTAATGTGCAATCAGTGTTAGTCTCTGGTAATGTGCAATCAGTGTTAGTCTCTGGTAATGTGCAATCAGTGTTAGTCTCTGGTAATGTGCAATCAGTGTTTTTCCCGGGAAATGTGCAATCAGTGTTAGTCTCGGTAATGTGTAATCAGTGTTAGTCTCTGGTAAATGTGTAATCAGTGTTAGTCTCTGGTAATGTGAATTAGTGTAAGGGGTGCATAACTGGTGGCAGAGTAGTCAGATGTAGGAGAGCAGAACTTGGGTAATAACCAGAGCAGTTTAATTATCAAAACCAACGGCATCCAGAATAACAAAATATGGATACAAAACCCGTCGCGCAGCAGTCACAATGTGCACAAGAACTTACAACAAACAATTTCACATGCAGACATGGGTGGAACAGAGAGTTAAATACAAGAAAAGAGGGAAATGTGAACCAGGTGTGTGGGAAAACAAGACAAAACAAATGGAAAATGAACGGTGGATCGGCCATGGCAAGAAGACTGGTGAAGAAGAAGAAGACCTAACCCTAACCCTAACCCTAACCCTAACCCTGCGTACCAGGGACACATGCTCGGCGTGTGTAGCGGAGTATATCAGAATGTCATCAATATACACCACTACACCCTGCCCATGCAGGTCCCTGAAAATCTCGTCAACAAAGGCTTGGAAGACTGATGGAGCATTCATCAACCCGTACGACATGACGAGGTACTCATAATGCCCTGAGGTTGTACTGAACGCCGTCTTCCACTTGTCCCCTCCCGGATACGCACCAGGTTGTACGTGCTTCTGAGATCTAGTTTGGTGAAGAAGCGCGCCCCGTGCATTAACTCAACCGCTGTGGCGATCAGAGGTAGCGGGTAACTGTACTTCACAGTGATCTGATTTATGGTTGTTAATGGTGTTGTATGGAGTGGTTTAATGGTGATAAATGGTTGGTAATGGTGTTGTATGGAGTGGTTTAATGGTGATAATTGGTTGGTAATGGTGTTGTATGGAGTGGTTTAATGGTGATAAATGGTTGTTAATGGTGTTGTATGGAGTGGTTTAATGGTGATAAATGGTTGGTAATGGTGTTGTATGGAGTGGTTTAATGGTGATAATTGGTTGGTAATGGTGTTGTATGGAGTGGTTTAATGGTGATAAATGGTTGTTAATGGTGTTGTATGGAGTGGTTTAATGGTGATAATTGGTTGGTAATGGTGTTGTATGGAGTGGTTTAATGGTGATAAATGGTTGGTAATGGTGTTGTATGGAGTGGTTTAATGGTGATAATTGGTTGGTAATGGTGTTGTATGGAGTGGTTTAATGGTGATAATTGGTTGGTAATGGTGTTGTATGGAGTGGTTTAATGGTGATAAATGGTTGGTAATGGTGTTGTATGGAGTGGTTTAATGGTGATAATTGGTTGTTAATGGTGTTGTATGGAGTGGTGTAATGGTGATAAATGGTTGGTAATGGTGTTGTATGGAGTGGTTTAATGGTGATAATTGGTTGGTAATGGTGTTGTATGGAGTGGTTTAATGGTGATAAATGGTTGGTAATGGTGTTGTATGGAGTGGTTTAATGGTGATAAATGGTTGGTAATGGTGTTGTATGGAGTGGTTTAATGGTGATAATTGGTTGGTAATGGTGTTGTATGGAGTGGTTTAATGGTGATAAATGGTTGGTAATGGTGTTGTATGGAGTGGTTTAATGGTGATAATTGGTTGGTAATGGTGTTGTATGGAGTGGTTTAATGGTGATAATTGGTTGGTAATGGTGTTGTATGGAGTGGTTTAATGGTGATAAATGGTTGGTAATGGTGTTGTATGGAGTGGTTTAATGGTGATAATTGGTTGTTAATGGTGTTGTATGGAGTGGTTTAATGGTGATAAATGGTTGGTAATGGTGTTGTATGGAGTGGTTTAATGGTGATAATTGGTTGGTAATGGTGTTGTATGGAGTGGTTTAATGGTGATAAATGGTTGGTAATGGTGTTGTATGGAGTGGTTTAATGGTGATAAATGGTTGGTAATGGTGTTGTATGGAGTGGTTTAATGGTGATAAATGGTTGGTAATGGTGTTGTATGGAGTGGTTTAATGGTGATAATTGGTTGGTAATGGTGTTGTATGGAGTGGTTTAATGGTGATAATTGGTTGGTAATGGTGTTGTATGGAGTGGTTTAATGGTGATAATTGGTTGGTAATGGTGTTGTATGGAGTGGTTTAATGGTGATAAATGGTTTGTAATGGTGTTGTATGGAGTGGTTTAATGGTGATAATTGGTTGTTAATGGTGTTGTATGGAGTGGTTTAATGGTGATAAATGGTTGTGTGTGAAAGTGTGAAAGCTTAGCTTTGGATTTGTTGGATGGTGATCAAGTTTTGAGAGAGCGAGAGCGATGTAAACAAATGTTTCCCATGCCAATAAAGCCCTTTGAATTTAATTGAGAGAGAGAGAGAGAGGGAGAGAGAGAGAGAGAGAGAGAGAGAGGGAGAGAGAGAGAGAGAGAGAGAGACAGAGAGACAGAGAGACACACAGAGAAAGACACAGAGAGAGACAGAGAGAGACTCAGAGAGTGAGAAAGAGAGACAGCGACACAGAGAGACAGCGACACAGAGAGAGAGAGTGAAAGAGAGAGGCAGGCAGGCAGGCAGGCAGGCAGGCAGACAGACAGACAGACAGACAGACAGACAGACAGACAGACAGACAGACATGGAAGCAGGAGGCCCAGGCAGGCCAGAAAACATCTAATTGGAATCAAGTGTCCTGAAAGAATACGTGGGCGAGTGGATTCCACAAAGAACACTGCTTTTCCACTAGTAAAGAGAGAGAGAAACAGAAACTATTGGAATCTTACCACAGGTTTTATTTCAGGGTTTGGTCTCAGACAAATTACAGAAAGCAGGATGGGGAAGGAGAGGAAAGAAGAGGGACAAAAACATTTCCATTTGAAAGACTCCTATTGCTATTCACTATAAAACTGAGGACATTCACAAACACACACACGGACGCACACACACATACACGTGGACCTAGAGGTGTGTGTGATTGCTGGCTTGGGCAGACACTCAGGAATTGTGACTAATTCCTGAGTGACCTGTGACTAAGTCAGAGCACTAATATAATTAAAAATCTCTAATGAATCCTAATGGCAATAAGTGTTATAAGAAGTTTGTGTGTATATCAGGGTTATAGGTCAGAGGTCATTTGTCCCTTCTAAGTACCCACTCTCTCTATGGCCTTAATGACATCACTGATCCTCCTCTCCTCCCACTCCTTCTACTTCACCTAGATAATGCTTTAAAACGAGCCACTTTAGCTGCCGTGCTTGGCACTCTGTCGTCCATCTACCGTCTCCCTAACGTGATCATTCAAAGTTCGATGGTTAAAACTATAATTCTCTGATGCTAAATCGTTGAGTTATTGAGCTGCAAAAGTCAAGATGACTGAGGAGAAGTACGGGTCATGTCATCTAATATGCCTTGGGGAGTCCTTCACTTTGGTTTCTGTTCTACTTATAAAACGTGTGAACTTATCATTTATAAAACGTCAGTTCTGGCACACGAGGAATGTAAGAGTATTGTGCGTCTGTCTGTCTCTGTGTGTACGCATGGTCTCACAGGTCAGTAGGAAC
This sequence comes from Oncorhynchus mykiss, assembly GCF_057628025.1. Taxonomy (NCBI): domain Eukaryota; kingdom Metazoa; phylum Chordata; class Actinopteri; order Salmoniformes; family Salmonidae; genus Oncorhynchus; species Oncorhynchus mykiss. The sequence continues at coordinate 49,938,928 of NC_143041.1, read as the reverse complement.
GTCACTGTGGATACATGAAGGAACGTCACTGTGGATACATGAAGGAACGTCACTGTGGCTACATGAAGGAACATCACTGTGGCTACATGAAGGAACGTCACTGTGGATACATGAAGGAACGTCACTGTGGATACATGAAGGAACGTCACTGTGGATACATGAAGGAACGTCACTGTGGATACATGAAGGAACGTCACTGTGGATACATGAAGGAACGTCACTGTGGCTACATGAAGGAACGTCACTGTGGATACATGAAGGAACGTCACTGTGGATACATGAAGGAACGTCACTGTGGCTACATGTAGTTATCCTTCTTCGACGAAAGATCATGATCGTTAGAAAACAAATTAAGGACTGCTCTTTGAATCTGCATATTTCTCCAAAGCTCAGTTGTCCCGAGTCTGCACAGAACTGTGAGGACCTAGGATCAATGGAGACAGTTTTTTAGTCTTGTATCTTTTGACGCATTCATGAAAATAGTAATGGCCTCTAAAAGTTCAAGCAGCCTACTGGACCCTATTACAACTAAACTACTGAAAGAGCTACTTCCTGTGCTTGTCCCTCTTATATTGAACAAAATACATGACTCCCTTTCCTCCAGATGTGTACCAAACTCACTAAAAGTGGCAGGAATAAAGCCTCTCCTGAAAAAGACAAACCTTGACCCGAGAAAATGTGAAAAACTATCAGCCTATATTGAATCTCCCATTCCTCTCAACAATTTTTGAAAAACCTTTTGCACAGCATCTCACTGTCTCTCCTAAGACAAATCATGTAGAAAAAATGCTTCAGTCTGGTTTTAGACCCCATCATAGCACTGAGACTGCACTCATGAAGGTGGTAAATTACAGTTTAATGGCGTCAGACCAAGGCTCTGCGCCTGTCCTCGTGCTCCTAGACCTTTTGATACCATCGATCACCACATTCTTTTGGAGAGATTGGAAACCCTAATTGGTCTACACGGACAAGTTCTAGCCTGGTTCAGATCTTATCTGTCACAAATATATCAATTTGTCTCTGGGGATGGTTTATCCTCTGACAAATCAATTGTACATTTCAGTGTTCCTCAAGGTTCCGTTTTAGGACAACTTTTGTTTTCACTGTATATTCTACCTACGACAAAACAGAGATACTTGTTCTAGGTCCCAAGAAACAAAGAGATATTCTGTTGAATCTGACAATTAATCTTGATGGTTGTACAGTCTTCTCAAATAAAACTGAAGAACAGCATTAATCTGGACCCTGATCTGTCTTTTGACAAACATATCTAGAATATTTCAGGGACAACTTTTTTCCATCTTCGTAACATTGCAAAAAATCTGAACCTTTTTGTCCAAAAATTATGCAGAAAAGCTAATCCATGCTTTTGTCACTTCTAGATTAAACAACTGCAATGCTCTACTCTCCGGCTACCCGGAAAAAGCACTAAATAAACTTTGTTAGTGCTTAACACGGTGTCACGTTCTGACCTTTATTTCCTTTGTTTTGTCGTTATTTAGTATGGTCAGGGCGTGAGTTGGGTTCTATTAAACGCTGCGCTTTGGTCCGCTTCCTATGACGATCGTGACACACGGCTACTGGAATCTTGACTGGAAGCAAAAAACATGATCATATTACTCTAGGGCTAGCCTGGCTTCCTGTTAAGGCAAGGGCTGATTTCAAGGTTTAACTGCTAACACACAAAGCCTTACGTGGGCTTGCTCCTACTTATCTCTGATTTGGTCCTGCCGTACATACCAACAGATACACTACAGTCACAAGACGCAGGCCACCTTATTGTCCCTAGAATTTCTAAGCAAACAGCTGAAGGCCGGGCTTCCTCCTATAGAGCTCAATTTTTATGGAGTGGTCTGCCTAACCATGTGAGAGACAAAGACTCGGTCTCGACCTGTAAGTATTTACTGAAGACTTCAGTAGATCCTATGATTGAGTTTAGACTGTCCAAGGTGTGTGAAGGTAAACGGCAGGGCACTGGGGTGTCGATCTGCCCTTGCTGTCTCTTCCTGGCAGGTTCCCCTCTCTCCACTGGGATTCTTTGCCTCTGACCCTATTACAGGGCTGAGTCACTGGCTTACTAGTGCTAGGAGGGGAGCGTCACTTGAGTGGGTTGAGAAACTGCCGTGGTCTTCCTTTCTGTTTTTTTTGTGCCACTTTAGGCTTCTGCGGTAGAGGAGATATTTTTGTGGGCTATACTCAGTCTTGTCTCAGGATAGTGAGTTGGTGTCCTGTTGATATCCCTGTAGTGGTAAGGGGACTGTGCTTTGGCAAACCGAGTGGGGTTATATCCTGCTTGGTTGGCCCTGTCCGGCAGTTTCTGTCCGGCAGTATCCCCCTTGTCTTGGCAGTGTCCCCCCTTGTCTTAGCCTCCAGTATCTATGCTGCAAAAGTCTATGTGCAGGGTCAGTCTGAATTATCTGGTATAATTCTCCTGTCTTATCTGGTGTCTTGTGTGAATTTAAGTAGCTCACTCTCTGCCTCTCTCCCTCCCCCCCCCCAGGAGGACCTGAGCCCTAGGACCGTGCTTCAGGACCACCAGGCCTAATGACTCCTGGCTGTCCCAAGTCCACCTGGTTGTACTGCTGCTCCAGTTTCAACTGTTCTGCCTGCGGCTATGGAACCCTGACCTGTTCACTGGATGTGCTACCTTGTCCCATACCTGCTGTTTTTTACTCTCTCTCTCTCTCTACTGCACCTGCTGTCTCGATCTCTGAATGCTCAGCTATGAAAAACCAACTGACATTTACTCTTGTGGTACTGATCTTTTGCACCCTGTATAACCACTGATTATTTGACCCTGCTGGTCCCATGTTCTTCAAGATGTTCAAATGTTCAATCTGGCCTTAATGGCCGTGTACTTTTATAATCTCAACCCGACACAGCAAGAAGAGGACTGGCCTCCCCTCAGACCCTGGTTCCTCTCTAGGTTTCTTCCTAAGTTCCAGCCTTTCTAGGGAGTTTTTCCTAGCCACCGTGCTTCTACATCTGCATTGCTTGCTCTGTTTGGGGTTTTAGGCTGGGTTTCTGTACAGCACTTTGTGACATCTACTGATGTAAAACGGTCTTTATAAATACATTTGATTTTAAATGACATTCTTTGCTTTTTTTTGCATTTGACCTCATGACTCATTAGACATCATTTCGTCTTATATGGCTCTTAATACATCAGCAGGAACTATTTTTTCTCTCTCTTTCATAGCAACTCTTTTATCCCAGAGTAATTGCTCATCTGTATCATAAGTCTAGGCTCTTTCTTGTTTCTGTACTTGGCTCTATAAATCCATGAGCACTTTCATATTATTTGCACACAAAACAGTCTCTTTCTGTCCATTTTTTTTGATTCCATACATATACTGCTGCTACTGGTATGGTTGAATAGGAGTTGCCCATGGCTGGTACAGGACATTGTTTGGTGGTCCTGCATTGTCACAGCTGGAGTTTCAATGTTATCATACGTGAAGAACTTCTGGGGGTCTGCATTCTCTCTTAGGCAACTGAGACGCTCTATTGCACTGTTGCGATCACGTTGAGCTGGTGACAGGAGTTTCTTCGTCCACAGGTAAGTCCATTGTCTGTTCCACTGAGTCTCTTCTGCTAGAGGCATTGAGTTGTCCATAGATGGGTTCTGCAGGTTCTACATCAGCACTTTTGCTTCTTTCTGGGTACGCCCAAGATGGTATTTCATATATGCATAGTATTTATCGTCGTCGTTGTCCTGTTTGAGTTCTTCCATTTGTCCATTAATTTGGTTTGTTCCTATTTTCTTTGGCTTGGAGTTTTGCTGTGTTGGAACTTCAAGGGGCAAGTGGTCACACAGTAAGAATAAGTTGCAGTGCAAGATTCGCTTGGACCGTCATTTTCCATGTTCAGGTTTCAGTTCATAGATCAGAATGTGTTCTCCCACCTGGCGTACAACTGTGTGAATGTTGTTTTCCCAGTGAGTACCATGTTTGCCTGTACCTCCACGTGGTGTCATGTTTCTGATAAGGACACGATCACCTGGTTGCAACACTGAGGTTGTGACTTTGCTGTCGTAGTTCATTTTAGCCGCGGTGATCGTCCATACAGGACGTAAAATGGGTAGCTTCGGTGATCGTCCATACGGGATGTTTAATGGGTAGCCGCGGTGATCGTCCATACGGGATGTAAAATGGGTAGCTTCGGTGATCGTTCAAACAGGAAGTAAAATGGGTAGCCTCCGTGATCGTCCATACAGGAAGTAAAATGGGTAGCCGTGGTGATCGTCCATACAGGAAGTAAAATGGGTAGCCTCGGTGATCGTCCATACAGGAAGTAAAATGGGTAGCCTCGGTGATCGTCCATACAGGATGTAAAATGGGTAGCCTCGGTGATCGTCCATACAGGAAGTAAAATGGGTAGCCTCGGTGATCGTCCATACAGGAAGTAAAATGGGTAGCCGCGGTGATTGTCCATACAGGATGTAAAATGGGTAGCCGTGGTGATCGTCCATACAGGATGTAAAATGGGTAGCCGTGGTGATCGTCCATACAGGAAGTAAAATGGGTAGCCGTGGTGATCGTCCATACAGAATGTAAAATGGGTAGCCTCGGTGATCGTCCATACAGGAAGTAAAATGGGTAGCCTCGGTGATCGTCCATTCAGGACGTAAAATGGAGAGAATCCTGTCACTTCACAGCTAGCACAGTTATATGCATACAGAGGCTTGTTCAGGTACTCTTTCCAGTTTGTTTGTCTGTGAGTGTCTTAAGCATCTGTAATAACTTTCTATTAAAGCATTCAACCTGTCCATTCCCCTTGCGTATGGTAGGGACTTGTCCTTATGAAATTCCTTGAAAAGCTGTTTTTGAAATTCTCCTTCTTTATCGGGATGTATTCTTGTAGGAAATCTGAACTTCAGAGCGTAGTTGTGCTACTGTTTTTCCTGATTTTGAGGTTGTGGTCTACACCTGGGCAACGCACGTGAAATGGTCACTAGCATATACTCATAACCGCCGTTGCATTTGTCCAAGTGTAGGAAGTCTATGGAATGCATGTTCAAATGGCTGAGTAGTCACAATATTGGTCAGTGGTGCTTTTGTTTCACTGAAAGTTTTTTTTCTGTTTCAGGCAAGTGCAGCTTATCATGATGCTCTATCTCTCTCTGCATGTACGGACAGAAGAACCTGTCTTGTATCAGCGATGTTGTGAGATCTACACCTTGATGACCCATTTCGTCATGTAGTTCCTTCAAGACTGTAGACTTGTAGTTCCCTGACAACACCAGTTGCTTTCTGACTACTGTCTTTCGATGGAGTATACCATCCTCATCCAAGTCAATCTTGTCCCACTCTCTCAAAGACATCTGCTTTTCCTGTTGAATGTTTTCAGTTCTTGCCCTGTTGGTTTTGGACATGAAAATGTGTGTTCCATCACTGGGCCGACGCTCTCGCCTTCCCTCTGTGCCTGTTGTATCTCTGCTTTTGAGAAAAGCATGATGGATCTGGTTTCTGATGTTGCTGTATACATAGCGGAGCCATTGACCAGGACATGTTTGAGTTGTGTGTCGCCGGCCAGCTGATTTAAATGAGTCCGATGTCAACTCCTCTGATACAAAACCTCGGAGTCTCATGGTTCTCACCCCCTTTCATAGACTTACACAGTAATTATGTCGTCCAGCGCTCTTACAGCATGAACTGACATGTTGTCCACCAAGTCAAAGGATCAGAGAATAACTCTAGTACTGAAAGCATAAGTTACAGCTGTTACGTTCCCCAGTTTATGTGTTGTAGTTTGTGTATTTGCATGTGTTTATTTCAGGAAAATGGCTTCCTGAAATCCCTCAAGCAGCTGATTGGTCGACTCCAGGGTTAATTGGAGAGCTGACCCCGCCCCCTCGTCAAGACACAGCTGTCTCCAATATTACATTCATTCTGAAGCTATATAAAAGCCAGTGTTCTGTTCAGGAGAGAGAGATTTGGAGGTAGGGATTGCTGAGAGATATTTTGCTGGGAGGTCATTGCAGAGTGATTGATTGTGATATTGAGATTTTTGCTGGAGGTTGGTTTGCTGGGAGTTCATTGCTGGGAAGTTGGTATGTTTTGTGAGTTTGTTGCTCAGATAGAGCTTATTTGATATACTTTGTTTCTTAGTTTGTTTGTGAAATTGTTTAATATTCTGTTTCATTTGTTCCCAGGAGAGAAGGGGAAGGCACCTTGGGAGTGTTTAGGCAAGAGGCCCGCGGGCATACATATACCCGTAGTATATTCACTGTCTAGGCACACTAGGTAAGACCTGGGCGGACCACCCCCTGTATTTTGGTTAGGGCACCAGGTGGTGCTAAATTAGGTAAGTAGTGGGTAGGCAGGTAAGATGGGAGAGGGGGCTTTGAGATTTACTTTCTTTGCTTTGGTTCCGTCCAGCCCCTTTTCCCCATATTACCGTGTAAAGGAATTAAGTCCTTGTAAAACGGTACCACATTCTGCCTGTTGTCATCCTTACTCGCACCTACAGTCCATACCTTTTTCACTTCAGAGAGTTTAGTTGTAGCAGGGTGTTGCGTTCCCTCTTCATAGAGGCGTGCGTAACACAGCTAGCTAGCACTGCAGTGCATAACATATTGTGAGTAGTTGACTCAAAGATGGAGAAAGACAGTAGTTGAACAGTTTTTAACAAATTAATTTCTTAAAAAATGGAGAAACAGACATTTTGTTGTATTTGTTTTCACTTTCGCTTACTTAGCTAGCAAATGCAGCTAGCTAGTTTAGCCTACTCAAACACCCGGCTCAAACAAAGAGGGATGTTAGCTAGCTGCATTTGTGGCAGCAGGGTAGCCTAGTGGTTAGAGCGGTGGACTAGCAATCAAAAGATTGGCACTGTTCTAGGCCGTCATTGAAAATAAGAATATTAACTGACTTGTTTAAATAAATAGCTGGTTATGGCTATCCAACACTAGAACTCTTCCAAGGTAAGCTTTTGGTTTTATTAATTTATTGCCACTAGGGTCTGCTGGTGTAAGTGCTAAACTGCTTGCTGACAGAACACTGTACTGCATTATTGTAGTGGGTTTAATAATGCACTAGTTTTAGTAGCTATGTTGACGTTGACCCTAATATGGTGAAAATGATGTAGGCTGTGTGTAGCTGTCAGCAGTTATGATGTGGTTTGTTGGAAAACTTTTTTTGGCCTGGTCACAGACAGCTGACGTGTTGTCACTGAAGTCCACAAGGGAAAAAGATGGCAGGAAGAGAGTGCGTAGACACAACGATTAAAGGGATCATGCTGTTTGTATGTGGCTGCAATGAAAGTGAACTGTGTTTGCGTGTGATCAGAGATGTATTCATGCCACTGATTCTGTTGAAGAATGTTTCTTAAACGGAAGCAAATGGAACACACCTGGATTTGTTCAATAGAAGCTCTCATTTGCAACTGTTGGACAAACGGTTTAGACCCTAGATCAACTAGATGCCGACAAGAGTACGCAAGGCGGTAATGAGTTTGTCAATGTCGGTCTCATTGATTAGTCAAATTCCTCTTGACCTGTGCACCTACATTGTAAACTTTCATTCATAGGCTAGGTTGTGGCAACCTCATGATGGGTTTAGGGAACATTTTGAGTATCATGTAATAGCCTAAACCTATCAAGGTTACATTGAGCTGGGTGGATGGAATGAGTAACAGTCATCTGATATGCAATATGCTCCCTCATCTTAAACAGCACAGATCGCCAATGGTGGATAAGGTCAACAGAAAGCCCTCTGCGTTGGTGGAAGAGATGTTTCAGTGTCAACAGAAAGCCCTGACTTTAGTGCAGATCCATTCTTACTGCAGCTCTCTGTTGACTAAATCACCAGTAGACTAGACCACTAGGACAGATCCATTCTTACTGCAGCTCTCTGTTGACTAAATCACCAATAGACTAGACCACTAGGGCAGATCCATTCTTACTGCAGCTCTCTGTTGACTAAATCACCAATAGACTAGACCACTAGGGCAGATCCATTCTTACTGCAGCTCTCTGTTGACTAAATCACCAATAGACTAGGGCAGATCCATTCTTACTGCAGCTCTCTGTTGAATAAATCACCAACAGACTAGACTACTTGCAGTCTACCACAGCACACTCTGCTTCATCACAGGTGACAGTTTTAATACTCATCACTGCATCCTGTATCAACAGCTGAACCTCACTAAAGTCCTGTAGATCACTCCATTACTCCCTTTATTTTACAAATATCTACTACACAAAGCTTCCAACTTACCTAACATCATTGCTAAGTATAAAAGAATGAGCTCCCAAGCCCGATTGCAGGATTGGTTAAGTCTTGAGGTCCCTCTGGGCTCGACCACTTGTGACCCACCACCTATATTAGGTCCTATCTTTCAACATTTGAAATTGTGTTTCTTACATTGGATAAAAGTAGAGACTTGTATGGTATATCATACACTGCAGTTGTGGAACAATGGGAAAGTTATTCTGCTTTGAAAGTTGATAAACTTGTAACCCCACTTCTGAGAAAATGGCTCGTGAATGTTTTGCCTCCTGGAGAGCTCTTCTTTGTCAACACCCATTCAGCATTGCTCACACCATCTTAAGCCTTAGTCCCACCCATCTCTTAAGACTTAGCCCCACCCATCTCTCAAGCCTTAGCCCCACCCATCTCATAAGCATTAGCCCCACCCATCTCTCAAGCCTTAGCCCCACCCATCTCTAAAGCCTTAGCCCCACCCAGCTCTTAAGCCTTAGCCCCAGCCATCTCTTAAGCCTTAGCCCCACCCATCTCTTAAGCCTTAGTCCCACCCATCTCTTAAGCCTTAGTCCCACCCATCTCTTAAGCCTTAGTCCCACCCATCTCTTAAGCCTTAGTCCCACCCATCTCTTAAGCCTTAGCCCCACCCATCTCTTAAGCCTTAGCCCCACCCATCTCTTAAGCCTTAGCCCCACCCATCTCTTAAGCCTTAGCCCCACCCATCTCTTTATGGATTCACAGTGTCGTAAACAACCAAAGATTAAGACTAAAAGTGGTGAAAAGTAGTAGCAAAAATAATGATCAAAATACACGTTATCTAGTCACTGGCCTATTTCCTGACTTTGGTGCATGTCATGTTGATCTTCAAATTACGGTCTCTGGTAAACACACTATATCAAATCTAAGTTTATTTGTCACATAGGGAAGGTGTAAATGTTACAGTGAAATGGTTACTGGCATAGTTGCATAGTGGAGTCTTTTGTTGAGACGCGTAATCCCAAGTCATACTACCATGCACCATCAGCAGGTAGCTAAAGCTAACCAACTAGGTTCAAGGTTAGCTAGCTGGCTAATATTAGGCTATAAATAGCAATGCAAATGGCCTCCTGAGATACAAAAAAAATATTACTACACAGATCATACACGTAACGTTTGCTAGTGTTGCTGACAGGTGTATAAAATTGAGCACACAGCCATGCAATCTCCATAGACAACCATTGGCAGTAGAATGGCCTTACTGAAGACCTCAGTGAATTTCAACGTCGCACCGTCATAGGATGCCACCTTTCCAACAAGTCAGTTCATCAAATGTCCGCCCTGCTAGAGCTGCCCTGTTCAACTGTAAGTGCTGTTATTGGGAGAAATGGAAATGTCTAGGAGCAACAACGGCTCAGCCGCGATGTGGTAGGCCACACAAGCTAAAAAAAAAGAATTGTCTGTCCTTGGTTGCAACACTCACTACCGAGTTCCAAACTGCCTCTGGAAGCAACGTCAGCAACAAGAACTGTTCATCGGGAGCTTCATGAAATGGGTTTCCATGGCCGAGCAACCGCACACAAGCCTAAGATCAACATATGCAATGTCAAACGTCAACTGGAGTGGTGTAAAGCTCGCCTCCATTGAACTGGAGCAGTGGAAACACGTTCTCTGGCAGTCCGACGGATGAATCTGGGTTTGATGGATGCCAGGAAAACACTACCTGCCCGAATGCATAATAAGTGTCTGGGGCTGTTTTTCATGGTTCGGGCGCTGTCCCTTACTTTCAGTGAAGGGAAAACTTAATGCTACAGCAAACAATGACATGATTCTGTGCTTCCAACTTTGTGGGGAAGGCCCTTTCCTGTTTCAGCGTGCCAATGCTCCAGTGCACAAGGTGAGGTCCATACAGAAATGGTTTCATTGAGATCCGTGTGGATGAACTTGACTGGCTTCCACAGAGCCCTAACCTCAACAGAATCGAACACCTTTGGGATGAATTGGAACGCCAACTGCAAGCCAGGCCTAATCGGCCAACATCAGTGCTCAACCTCCCTAAAGCTCTTGTAGCTGAATGGAAGCAATGTTCCAACATCTAGTGGAAATACTTCCCAGAAGAGTGGAGGCTGTTATAGCAGCAAAGGGGGGACCAACTCCATATTAATGCCTATGATTTTGGAATGAGATGTTCGACGTGTCCACATACGTTTGGTCTTGTAGTGTATAATATCTGAAAATGTAGCTAGCTAGACTCTCTATTTATACATGGATGAACGCTTCTCCCCCTCTGTCATGGAGGCCATGGTTGCCCTTAGTTTGTAGATGTAATCCGAAGACAGAGAAAATGCAGAAGGCTGTATAAAACACCTATCTCCTTAACTATCATAATCTGATTCTCCCGGGCATTCCACTGATTACAAAACTCAGTCAACTTCTTCCGTAACAACACTGTTGATTAACGTTTCTTCCCTAATCACTGTCATCAGAAGACTATAATGTCTGGTTCAATGAAAATGTTTTTACCTAAATCAGAGTTTTCCTCATCGTCTGATTTATTTTCAGTCAGAGAGTCATAATTTTAAAAATTATTTAACCAGGCAAGTCAGTTATGAACACATTCTTATTCACAATGACAACCTTACCCCGGCCAAACCCTGATCCGGATGACACTGGGTCAATTGGGATTCCCAATCATGGTCGGTTATGATACAGAATCGAACCAGGGTCTGTAGTGACACCTCGAGCACTGAGAGGCAGTGCCTTAGACCGCTGAACCAGGGTCTGTAGTGACGCCTCTAGCACTGAGAGGCAGTGCCTCAGACCGCTGAACCAGGGTCTGTAGTGACACCTCTAGCACTGAGATGCAGTGCCTCAGACCGCTGCGGCACGGTCATCCTCCAGAAAGTAGTCCATCACAACGTTGTCCCTCTGATCTTTGTCGATCTTCGCCTGTCGCATTCAGGGAAGTACTGCTGAGAGCAGTAGGAACACAAAACACAGTTTTTCATGATATTTTTTTCATAATAGTCACGGTAGAAAGGATTATAGACACATACTGAGCAGCTCATGTTATAGACAGAAGCATGCTACATGGCAGACCAATCCGAACTCATATCTCGGCATGTCCAGCCCATCCACTATTGCAGCCAATCATGGCTAGCGGGAAGCTTCCTGTCTTTCTCCATGGCTAAATAAACTAGGTAATTTAACAGTTGTTTTCGTATTTACAGATGGAATACACATTTGTTATTAAGGCACATGAAAATTCACATGTTCCAGAAGGCATTCATACCAAAAAAACAACGCATTTTGATTAAAAATATGTTAAAATGCTTACTTTGTGAATTAGTTACGTGCAACATATGCCTAGTTTCCTGGAATGGGTCATAATATAGGTAAATCCTCATTTAGTTTTACTGCACCCCATTGTTGGAATAACCCCCCGCCCCCCCAAAAAAAATCCCTGGTGCCTTTAGGACAGTTTAGGACACTGGTGTTGCATGAATTCATTGAGGATTGCAGTTGTTTTCATTGATTGTAGTGGTTTATTTGCTGGAATTGTGGTGTGGAGGTTGTGGTGTTGATGTTGAGGTTGCGGTGTTAAGGTTATGGTGTTGAGGTAGGGGTGTTGAAGTTGAGGTGTTGAGGTGTTGATGTTGTGGTATGAGATTGTGGTATGAGTTTGCGGTGTGGAGTTTGCGGTGTGGAGTTTGCGGTGTTTTGGTTGAGGTTCTGGTGTTTTGGTTGAGGTTGTGGTGTTGAGGTTATGATGTTGAGGTTATGGTGTTGAGGTGTTGATGTTGTGGTATGAGATTGTGGTATGAGTTTGCGGTGTGGAGTTTGCGGTGTGGAGTTTGCGGTGTTTTGGTTGAGGTTCTGGTGTTTTGGTTGAGGTTGTGGTGTTGAGGTTATGATGTGAGTTTATTTTTATTCGTTATATTTTTATTGCAAATTGTATTTGCTGAAATTGTGGTGTTGAGGTTGTGTTGTTGAGGATGAGGTTTTGAAGTTGTAGGTTGAGGTTGTTGTATTGAGGTTGTGGTGACGAGGTTGTGGTATTGATGTTGGGGTGTTGAGGTTGTAGGTTGAAGTTGTGGTGTTAAGGTTGTGGTGACGAGGTTGTGGTATTGATGTTGTGCTGTTGAGGTTGTGCTGTTGAGGTTGTGGTGTTGAAGTTGTGGTGTTAAGGTTGTGGTATTGATGTTGTGCTGTTGAGGTTGGGGTGTTGAGGTTGTGGTGTTGAGGTACCTGTTGTGGTGTTGAAGTTGAGCCTTGTGCTAATTTTATTATTGTTTTATTTGTAATGCAAATTTTTCTTCCTGTTTGTGAGAAAATGTTCATACTCAAGGCACCATAGGGAATGAGCTCTGGTCTCAGTTGGGCTACCACTGGGAATGAGACCCTGTTCTCATTTGGGCAATCATTAAACTAAACCGTTACAGAATATACTATCAAATAAATGTTTATAACAAATAAATATGTAGAAGGTATTTTAACTGTCACAGAAACTTGTGACTATTGTGTTTTAGTGTTCCTCATAACCCTAACCCAGGGAACACCCTTTCTCTCTATAAAGTCCCTAAAGGGGGGAAACCGGGTGACAGCACTGTGTTTGGTGACAAAATGTATAATATGGGATGAAATAAAACTATTTGTAGACATTGTGGTGATGTGGTGTAGCTGGAAAACAACAGACAGAGATCTAGTTTGGACTGGCCTATTACCAAGACGTTGTTAAAACCGAGGCTCAGGGCCTGTGTTCATAGTGTCAGACTAGAAGTGCTGATCTAGGAATGGCTTTGCCTTTTAAGATCATAAGAAATAAAATAACATGGAAAAGGATGACCTAATCATAGATTAGTACTCGAGGGTGGCACTGGGCTTGGCTGAAACTATGGGTAGAGACCTTGTTTTTGATTTATTAGAAGTGAGCCACATTCGCATAGTTTATCTGCACACAATTCAAAATATGACCTTCAACTGCAGCCTTAAGGCAGGGTCTCTCTCTCTCGCCCTCTCTCTCTCGCCCTCTCTCTCACTCAAATAATCCAAGGGAGCAGTAGAGTGGGGAATCCACAGCAGGATGAGGAGACGTGGGACTGGAGACAGGGACCAGAGTCAGAGCAGGCAGAACTGTAGCAGAGAGGAAAACCGTGTCAGGCAAGGAAAACAGTCACAACAGGATCTAAATAGTAACAAACAATCAATCAATTTCTGCATTTGTTTTCAAAGCAAGGGGTCAAGGCCCTGACCAGGAGGCCAAACAGTCCCGCTCCTTGAACGCGGCAGCTCTACCCTTTAGATAAGTGCGGATGTTGCCTGTAATCCAAGGCTTCTGGTTGGGGTATGTACGTACGGTCACTGTGGGGACAACGTCATCGATGCACTTATTGATGAGGCCAGTGACTGATTGATGTACTCCTCAATGCCATCGGAAGAATCCATTTGCCTCATGCAGCGTGACACATCTCCTTTGCATCGAGTTGATCAGGCTGTTGATTGTGGCCTGTGGAATGTTGTACCACTCCTCTTCAATGGCTGTGAGAAGATGCTGGATATTGGCGGGAGCTGGAACCCAAACATGCTCAATGGGTGACATATCTGGTGAGTATGTACGCCATGGAAGAACAGGGACATTTTCAGCCTCCAGGAGTTGTGTACAGATCCTTGCGACATAGTGCTGTGCATTATCATGCTGAAACAGGAAATGGCAGCGGATGAATGGCACGACAACAGGCCTCAGGATCACGTCACGGTATCTCTGTACATTCAATTTTCCATTGATAAAATGCAATTGTGTTCGTTGTCCATAGCTTATGTCTGCCCATACCATAACCCCACCACCACCATGGGGAACTCTGTTCACAACATTGACATCAGTAAACACCATAACCCCACCACCACCACCACCACTCTGTTCACAACGTTGACATCAGTAAACACCATAACCCCACCACCACCATGGGGAACTCTGTTCACAACATTGACATCAGCAAACACCATAACCCCACCACCACCATGGGGCACTCTGTTCACAACGTTGACATCAGTAAACACCATAACCCCACCACCACTCTGTTCACAACATTGACATCAGCAAACACCATAACCCCTCCACCACCATGGGGCACTCTGTTCACAACATTGACATCAGCAAACCACTCGCCCACAAAACGCCATACAAGTTATGTACAATACAAATGTGTACATAACATTTGAGAGAATTAAGCTTTTCTTGTTTAAGGAACATTTCTGGGATATTTTATTTCAGCTTATGAAACATGGGACCAACACTTTACTTGTGTTTTTATTTCTGTTCAGTGTATATATATATATAGTAGAATAAAAATAGACTACTAACACCTAGTATAAACACTACAGCTCTACAAAAGGGAAAACTGGTATATACAGTAGAAGACAGTGCACAGTAACATAGCTCCTGTGAATGTGTAAACTAGTACCACCCCCATTTTAAAAAGCCTGCCTTTCGAGAGTGGGAACGAGGAAGAATGGTTCCCTTCAGGCTGTAATCTTTACAAAGCCTGGGAAAATGAGTCAACCTAGATAACCTGAAATGTCATGGCAGATAGGACCATTGTTGAGACAAGTCATCTACTCACTGATGGCGTGATCGTGCAATAGGTGAAACACAAAGACAACAACAATTGCGACAAAACATGAATCTAGAATTAAAAAATACTGCTGTTGTGCATAATGATGTGTGAAACACCCTCTCATCACTCCTAATGATGTAGGGAGACTGGAAAAACACCTTCTCATCATTCCTAATGATGTAGGGAGACTGGAAAAACACCCTCTCATCATTCCTAATGATGTAGGGAGACTGGAAAAACACCCTCTCATCACTCCTAATGATGTAGTGAGACTGGAAAAACACCCTCTCATCACTCCTAATGATGTAGTGAGATTGGAAAAACACCCTCTCATCACTCCTAATGATGTAGGGAGACTGGAAAAACACCCTCTCATCACTCCTAATGATGTAGTGAGACTGGAAAAACACCCTCTCATCACTCCTAATGATGTAGTGAGACTGGAAAAACACCCTCTCATCACTCCTAATGATGTAGGGAGACTGGAAAAACACCCTCTCATCATTCCTAATGATGTAGGGAGACTGGAAAAACACCCTCTCATCATTCCTAATGATGTAGGGAGACTGGAAAAACACCCTCTCATCACTCCTAATGATGTAGTGAGACTGGAAAAACACCCTCTCATCACTCCTAATGATGTAGTGAGATTGGAAAAACACCCTCTCATCACTCCTAATGATGTAGGGAGACTGGAAAAACACCCTCTCATCACTCCTAATGATGTAGTGAGACTGGAAAAACACCCTCTCATCACTCCTAATGATGTAGTGAGACTGGAAAAACACCCTCTCATCACTCCTAATGATGTAGGGAGACTGGAAAAACACCCTCTCATCATTCCTAATGATGTAGTGAGACTGGAAAAACACCCTCTCATCACTCCTAATGATGTAGGGAGACTGGAAAAACACCCTCTCATCACTCCTAATGATGTAGGGAGACTGGAAAAACACCCTCTCATCATTCCTAATGATGTAGGGAGACTGGAAAAACACCCTCTCATCACTCCTAATGATGTAGGGAGACTGGAAAAACACCCTCTCATCATTTCTAATGATGTAAGGAGACTGGAAAAACACCCTCTCATCATTCCTAATGATGCAGGGAGACTGGAAAAACACCCTCTCATCACTCCTAATGATGTAGGGAGACTGGAAAAACACCCTCTCATCACTCCTAATGATGTAGTGAGACTGGAAAAAACACCCTCTCATCATTCCTAATGATGTAGGGAGACTGGAAAAACACCCTCTCATCATTCCTAATGATGTAGGGAGACTGGAAAAACACCCTCTCATCACTCCTAATGATGTAGGGAGACTGGAATAACACCCTCTCATCACTCCTAATGATATAGGGAGACTGGAAAAACACCCTCTCATCATTCCTAATGATGTAGAGAGACTGGAAAAACACCCTCTCATCATTCCTAATGATGTAGGGAGACTTGAAAAAAACCTTTTCATCATTCCTAATGATGTAGTGAGACTGGAAAAACACCCTCTCATCATTCCTAATGATGTAGTGAGACTGGAAAAACACCCTCTCATAATTCCTAATGATGTAGGGAGACTGGAAAAACACCCTCTCATCACTCCTAATGATGTAGTGAGACTGGAAAAACACCCTCTCATCACTCCTAATGATGTAGGGAGACTGGAAAAACACCCTCTCATCATTCCTAATGATGTAGGGAGACTGGAAAAACACCCTCTCATCATTCCTAATGATGTAGGGAGACTGGAAAAACACCCTCTCATCACTCCTAATGATGTAGTGAGACTGGAAAAACACCCTCTCATCATTCCTATTGATGTAGGGAGACTGGAAAAACACCCTCTCATCACTCCTAATGATGTAGGGAGACTGGAAAAACACCCTCTCATCACTCCTAATGATGTAGTGAGACTGGAAAAACACCCTCTCATCATTCCTAATGATGTAGTGAGACTGGAAAAAACCCCTCTCATCATTCCTAATGATGTAGGGAGACTGGAAAAACACCCTCTCATCACTCCTAATGATGTAGTGAGACTGGAAAAACACCCTCTCATCACTCCTAATGATGTAGGGAGACTGGAAAAACACCCTCTCATCATTCCTAATGATGTAGGGAGACTGGAAAACACCCTCTCATCATTCCTAATGATGTAGGGAGACTGGAAAAACACCCTCTCATCACTCCTAATGATATAGTGAGACTGGAAAAACACCCTCTCATCATTCCTAATGATGTAGGGAGACTGGAAAAACACCCTCTCATCATTACTAATGATGTAGTGAGACTGGAAAAACACCCTCTCATCATTCCTAATGATGTAAGGAGTCTGGAAAAACACCCTCTCATCATTCCTAATGATGCAGGGAGACTGGAATAACACCCTCTCATCACTCCTAATGATGTAGGGAGACTGGAAAAACACCCTCTCATCACTCCTAATGATGTAGGGAGACTGGAAAAACACCCTAAATACTGTCTTGCGACGAAAGGCTACTACAGAAAGGAGACCATCTATCAATCCTCTAGCTACCATTAGAGGACTTGGGTTAAATGCAGAAGTTCAGTTGAATGCATTCAGTTGTAAAACTGACTAGGTATCCCCTTTACCATTTCCCTTGCTAAAACCAGCAGACAGACAGACAGACAGACAGGCAGACAGACAGGCAGACAGACAGGCAGACAGGCAGGCAGACAGGCAGGCAGACAGGCAGGCAGACAGTAGGCAGACAGACAGGCAGGCAGACAGACAGACAGGCAGGCAGACAGGCAGACAGACAGGCAGACAGACAGACAGACAGACAGACAGGCAGACAGACAAACAGCCAGTCAGCCAGACAGGCAGGCAGACAGGCAGGCAGACAGACATGCAAACAGACAGACAGCCAGTCAGCCAGACAGACAGACAGCCAGTCAGCCAGACATGCAGACAGACAGGCAGACAGACAGACAGGCAGGCAGACAGACAGACAGGCAGGCAGACAGACAGCCAGTCAGCCAGACAGGCAGGCAGACAGGCAGCCAGACAGACATGCAGACAGACAGGCAGGCAGACAGGCAGACAGGCAGGCAGGCAGACAGACATGCAGACAGACAGGCTGACAGGCCTACTATATCACTCCTTATTGGATCAACTCCAGTCTGAATTTATCTCTAGGTGGTTGGCAGACAGACAGGCAGACAGACAGGCAGACAGGCCTACTGTATCACTCCTTATTGGATCAACTCCAGTCGGAATTTATCTCTAGGTGGTTGTGGACAGAAACATCTGAGGGAGGTGTGATTGATAAATGGCCTGTGAGTGTTGAGGGTTGTTATCTAACTTGTAGTTTGGTATCACTCTGAGATTCTTCACTCTCATTCTGTAGCGTACCTTCCTCTTCCTGTCCCACATCCCAGCCAGCTGTGGATGTCTTGGCCTGTTGGTGGCAGACCTGTGCATTTCAGCAGGTACAGATAAATACATATGGAAACACATTCCCTCTTGTCTGAATCTGTAAAATGGTGCTTTTTCTGGTTGTAGTAACTAAACTGCTGTTTAAATGCATGTTTGGCCTCACTGCAGTAAACAATAGCTGCTTTTGTCAATCCACTGATAAACGACTGTGACTGGGCGTCACTGAGTCACAGTTGTGTAGTAAACCAATAGTAACATCGCATGCAGTTGTTGGGCCAATGGGAACCACATGGAGAGGAAACTAACCTGACAGTTACGGTCAGGGAAGTCTTGGACTCCAAATGTCCTCCTATGTAGCTCTTCCCTTGGAATGTAATCTCTGACCGAAGCCTCAAGGCCTTCTGAGCCTGCTGGTGAATGGTGGGAGGAACCATGTTACAGAGCCTGTACCACATCACTGCTTTTCTGGTTTACCACAGAACTACCACAATATCACTTGTGGTGCTGTGGTTCAAATAGCACAGCGGAACCACAACACAGCTAGCATATGGCAGGACAGACACACACACACACACTCACACACACACGTGCACGCACACACAGAACACACACACAGAACACACAAACATGTGATTTCTCTCTCCCCCTAGTCTCGCTCCCGAGTATCTCTCTCTAGTGTCTCTCTCTCCCTAGTCTCTCTAGTCTCTCTCTCTCTTTAGTCACTCTCTCTAGTCTCTCTCTCTTTAGTCACTCTCTCTAGTCTCTCTCTGTAGTCTCTCTCTCTAGGCTCTCTCTCTCTAGTCTCTCTCTTTAGTCTCTCTCTCTCCCTAGTCTCTCTCTAGTCTCTCTCTCTTTAGTCACTCTCTCTAGTCTCTCTCTGTAGTCTCTCTCTCTAGGCTCTCTCTCTCTAGTCTCTCTCTTTAGTCTCTCTCTCTCTCGTCTCTCTCTCTCTAGGCTCTCTCTCTAGGCTCTCTCTCTAGGCTCTCTCTCTAGGCTCTCTCTCTAGTCTCTCTCTGTAGTCTCTCTCTAGGCTCTCTCTCTCTAGTCTCTCTCTTTAGTCTCTCTCTCTCTAGTCTCTCTCTAGTCTCTCTCTCTTTAGTCACTCTCTCTAGTCTCTCTCTCTAGGCTCTCTCTCTCTAGTCTCTCTCTTTAGTCTCTCTCTCTCTCTCGTCTCTCTCTCTCTAGGCTCTCTCTCTAGGCTCTCTCTCTAGGCTCTCTCTCTAGTCTCTCTCTGTAGTCTCTCTCTCTAGGCTCTCTCTCTCTAGTCTCTCTCTCTTTAGTCACTCTCTCTAGTCTCTCTCTGTAGTCTCTCTCTAGGCTCTCTCTCTCTAGTCTCTCTCTTTAGTCTCTCTCTCTCCCTAGTCTCTCTCTAGTCTCTCTCTCTTTAGTCACTCTCTCTAGTCTCTCTCTGTAGTCTCTCTCTCTAGGCTCTCTCTCTCTAGTCTCTCTCTTTAGTCTCTCTCTCTCTCTCATCTCTCTCTCTAGGCTCTCTCTCTAGGCTCTCTCTCTAGGCTCTCTCTCTCTAGTCTCTCTCTTTAGTCTCTCTCTCTCTCTCTCTCTCATCTCTCTCTCTCTAGGCTCTCTCTCTAGGCTCTCTCTCTAGGCTCTCTCTCTAGGCTCTCTCTCTAGGCTCTCTCTCTAGGCTCTCTCTCTAGGCTCTCTCTCTTTAGTCTATATCTCTCTGGTCTCCCTTTCTCTAGTCTCTCTATCTAGTCAATTAATTTAAATTAAATTTGCTTTATTGGCATGACGTAACAATGTACATATTGCCAAAGCTTACTTTGGATATTTACAATATGAAAATAATAAGAATCAAAATTGTCAACAGGACAACAGTAACAACAACAGGTCAAAATAACCATACATTGAACAATAACAATAAGCATGGAGGACATGTGCAGGTTGATTGGTCTGTCAGACACTGTCCCTCATCTAATGCAGGCAGCAATGTAGTGCGCTGCCAACCCACAGCTCTCTGCGTCCTCCACCAACAGGACGGGTAGCCTTTTCTCATCAGAGAGGTCTTTGAAACCTTGAATAAGGGTTTCAAATTTGGGGAAATTACATTCTCTAATTGTTTTACATTTTTTACATTTTGTCAGGAAATGCAGCTCTGTCTCATGTTCCTCTACAGGGAGCCAGGTTTTCCTATTCAATGGCAAGGCTGTGCTCACTGAGCCTGTACTTTGTCAAAGGTTTTTCTAAGGTTTTGATCAGTAACCATGATCTCTGAGTTCTCTGACCTCCTCCGTACAGACTGTCTTCTTATTGCTGGTGATCAGGCCTACCACTGTTGTGTCGTCAGACAACTTAAAGATGGTGTTGGAGTCGTGTTTGGCCACGCAGTCGAGGGTGAACAGGGAGTACTGCCCCCTTTGGCAGTTCTATCTTGACGGAAAATGTTATAGTTGGGAATGGAAATCTCAGACTTTTTGGTGGCCTTCCTAAGCCAGGATTCAGACACGGCAAGGACATCAGGGTTGGCAGAGTGTGCTATAGCAGTGAGCAAAACAAACTTAGGGAGGAGGCTTCTGATGTTAACATGCATGAAACCAAGGCTTTTTTGATCACAGAAGTCAACAAATGAGGGTGCCTGGGGACATGCAGGGCCTGGGTTTACCTCCACATCACCCGCGGAACAGAGGAGGAGTAGTATGAGGGTGCGGATAAAGGCTATCAAAACTGGTCGCCTAGAGCGTTGGGGACAAAGAATAAAAGGAGCAGATTTCTGGGCATGGTAGAATATATTTAGGGCGTAATGCGCAGACAGGGGTATGGTGGGGTGCGGGTACAGCGGAGGTAAGCCCAGGCACTGGGTAATGATAAGAGAGGTTGTATCTCAGGACATGCTGGTTGTAATGGGTGAGGTCACCGCATGTGTGGGATGTGGTACAAAGGAGGTATCAGAGGTATGAGAGTGGAACTAGGGGCTCCATTGTAAACAAACAATGATAACTAACCTGAACAACAGTATACAAGGCATATTGACATTTGAGAGATACATACTGCGAGGCATAAAGTAATCGCAGGTGTTGATTGGGAGAGCTAGCTAAAACAACAGGTGAGACAACAACAGCTAATCAGCTAACACAACAACAGCAGGTAAAATGGCGATGACTAGGCAGAGCGAGTCGGATTAACTACACACAGAGCCTGAGTTCGTGGCTGGGTCCGACAGATAAAAAATAAATAAACAGAATGGAGTATCGTGATTAATGGACAGTCCAGCAGGCATCAGCTATGTAGCCAAGTGATCATAGTGTCCAGAGGGCAGCAGTAGATGGAACAGGGGAGCCGCCATTACGCTAGCACTCGGGTGACACAGCGTTTAAAGTTAGTAGCTCTCAGACGGAGGCCGGTTGAAGGCACAGCGGATGGAGTATACGGCAGACCAGTCGACAGTCGACAGAGAATCCAAGCCAGATGGCGCAAAGAGGTATTGTAGAATTTAGTTTGCTAGTCGGGAGATGCGCCTGGCTCTTGGCTAACTGGTGCTAGCTTCGTGGCAGTGGCATTAGCCACTATAGCCAATCGGTAGCAGCGGTGAACCGGTGCCAAGGTCCAGAGTTTACAGCAAGGATCCGGTGGAGTATTGGGCTCTAGCCGTGTATGAGTGGGGTTCAGGTGAACAGCTGAGTAGGCCGGGAGCTAATTAGCTGGTTAGCTTCTGGAGGTTCTTGAATGTGTTCTAAAGTTACATTTTTTTTTAGGTATAAGGTATAATCAAATTAAAAATCGAAAAGAGATTGAAAATAAAGTTGAAATATATATAAAAAAATATGAAAAATACAAAAGTACACGAGACATGAACAAAACACATCTTCACTGCTACACCATCTTGGATCATGATTGGTTGGCTGTCTGGTTGGCTGTTGGGATGAAAATGGACAAATCCAGCTTTCTTTGCAATCTGTAATCAGGACAACATGCTTTCCTTCCCTACAGTATACTGACAGTGTTGATATACTGCTGCAGCCTGTGAGTAATTCCACTGGCAGGCCTGAAACAAGACACACAGAGCCCTGAGCATGGCAGGCTGGCATCATCATTCAGCTCTAATACCATCACAGTCATCACAGACACAGGGCTTCAGTCTAGCCAATCAGAATTAAGACAGACATGTGGCTTTCAGTCGAGCCAATCAGAGTCAAGACAGACACAGGGCTTTCAGTCGAGCCAATCAGAGTCAAGACAGACACAGGGCTTCAGTCTAGCCAATCAGAGTTAAGACAGACATGTGGCTTTCAGTCGAGCCAATCAGAGTCAAGACAGACACAGGGCTTTCAGTTGAGCCAATCAGAGTCAAGACAGACACATCGCTTTCAGTCTAGCCAATCAGATCCATGACAGACACAGGGCTTTCAGTCTAACCAATCAGAGCCATCACAGACACAGGGCTTCAGTCTAGCCAATCAGAGCCATGACAGACACAGGGCTTTCAGTCTAGCCAATCAGATCCATGACAGACACAGGGCTTTCAGTCTAGCCAATCAGAGCCATCACAGACACAGGGCTTCAGTCTAGCCAATCAGAGCCATGACAGACACAGGGCTTTCATTCTAGCTAATCAGAGCCATGACAGACACAGGGCTTTCATTCTAGGTAATCAGAGCCATGACAGACACTGGGCTTTCAGTCTAGCCAACCAGAGTCATGGTGGATACAAACAGACAGAACCACATGGGACCATGAAACGCCAGGACTAGGCCACTCCCTATCCTGTATTTTTATCCAATGATTTTACAGCATTGGAATCCTTTCGTAGGACTCCCCAACCACTCCAACGTCACTGTCCAGTCTGTAGTTTCTCCAGCGGTTTCACAGCCTCCCTCCTCCACTGGTTGTCAGCATGGTGACATAACCTCTCGCCTTGACGTCCATAAAGACGGGACAAAAACAACACCATGGTTACCATGATGACTATATTGCTCATAGGCTGCCATCCTGGGCTGCACAGTGTCCCACCTGACACCCTACTCCTATGGTCCCTGGTCTAAAGTAGTGCACTATAAAGGGAACAGGGAGCCATTTGGGAGAAGACCCTGGGCTGGCCTCGCTGTGGAATGCCACCCTGTTTTACAGTGAATATTAGTGGTCACTGTAAAGTGAAGTTCTCTGGGAGTTTTCTTGGAGTCAGTTACATTACCTAGTTAGTTTGGTATCCGGGGCCTCACACACACACATACACATACACACATACACACATACACATACACATACACACACACACACACACACACACACATACACATACACATACACACACACACACACATACACATACACATACACATATACATACACATACACATACACACACACACACACACACACACACACACACACACACACACACACACACACACACACATACATACATACACACAAAAATTATGTAGGATCCGCTAAATATCTCAAATGTTAAAATTAGAGAAAGAGAGAGATTGGATGAGTTAATTCGTCACGTGATGTAATTGCAGGGCAGAGTGGCAGGGGAGTTTCACCCTGGCTCTGCCACGGCATATAGTCATTAATATATTAACAACATTAAGTTTTTAATCACAATTATCCAACCAACAAGCTAGAATGAGCGTATTTTCATTTCACTGGTAGAATCTGGAAATGTCTACTTCCTGTGTATTCGGCTGCTCATAGTGAACTACAAAGTCTGGCATTCATAGTGGATGCAGATACCACCAGAAGGGACATGCCAACAAACATGCTGTTGTTTACTTTGATTGACTAACACACAGTAATCTCAGAACTTGTCTAGACAAGATTTTTTTT